>NC_142123.1:33370000-33718750 GCF_056152115.1 Neolamprologus brichardi
ACTGAGATCAGATGTTACAGCAAGAAATCACGAACCATCGAGTCCCAAGAAAATCGTTAAATAAATAAAAGCAGAGTTTTTATTCATTTCAGTAATGAGTGTAATCATTGTTTCTGCAAGCATGAGCGCCACAGATCTACAAGATAATTGTGATCCATTGCAGCTGTTTGTCTGCGGCCGTGCTCCTCGTTACCAGCAAACAGACGGCGTGGCTAAATTAGCGAAGAGCAAAAATAGCTTTACCTGTCAGGTGTGTGTGGCGTTTCCCGCTGTGTTCAGTCCTGCAGAGACAAACAGAGACAGAAGAAGCTGTTAACGAGGAGCTCTGACTGACATTTACTCTGACGTCAGGCGAGTACAGGCGCAGGCACATTAATGAACTGCTAAATCAGTAGCCTGTCACAGCTCATCGGCCACATACAGCGGTGAAAACACAAACCAGAGACAGGATAACGATTGATGTCGGCACTGATGAAGCTCTGTTATGCAGCTGGAAGTGAGGCGTAAAAGTGGACACAGCGCACACTCGTTGGGTAAACGTCTCAGAGGTGGAAGCTCCACGCGTCTTTTACAAAGCAACGATGTCAATAAAGCTGCCTGATTAAAAACAAAAATCATAATTAATGATTTTGGTTCCTGGAAATCATATTCACTAAGATAAGTTAAATTTCCTGGTTGAGCTACGAGCCGAGGCTCACCTATGGCCATGAAATGTGCCTATTGTGTTCCCGGCCAAGGTTCAAAGACCTGACGAGGATGCCTCGTTGGTGAGTCCCAGACGAGATGTTTGTGGGACGTCCTGCCAGGAGGAGACCCTGGGAAACCAGCTGGCTTTTGGGTTTATACTGTTGTGAACGCAGACAGCTGGGGAACCGATGTCAGCGCGATCATTCCCGTTAAACCTCTTTGAAGTCGGCTGACTGGGCGGATTTTTCGCAGAAATAAAGTTCTTGCGTCATCCACATTTGGTGTTCGTTTATATTTTCTAAAGGTTTTCCTGATACGAATCCATTTCAGACTGTCATTCTAACTGTATCTAAGATTTCCCTCAATGTGTTGTTGGGAGTGAAGAAGAACAACACAAAACTGTTTCTCCTATGCTGAGGTCAGCAGCCGATGTTATAAACCTAACTGGATGACAGCATGGCAGCGGTGCGTACATGATCGACAAACGTGGCGTGTAACATCTAATCCTGCAGAACATGCTCGTGTGCATGAGTCGCTTTCTTCCAAAGCAACCCAAACCCTGATTTCCTAAACCTAACTGAGTCGTTTTTAGTTCTTAAACTCAAACGGTGAGTTAAAGTGAAAGTAAGAAAGGAGTTCAAGAAAAAATAAAAGGGGTCCCGGTGGGGCACGTCGCATGTAAGGCAGCATAGAGGGAGAATTTATAAGAGGCGCGTACATCACGCAGCAGGGTTAGGGTGCACCGGACCAGCACGTGGCTTCAGAGTAAACCCGACCGAACGGCCCCGTATCCTTCCACTGCTTCTCTCTGATATTTGTTTGTTTTCATTTGAAATATATTTAAAGTTCAAGAAAACTCTTCTGTAAATGTTAATTGAATCCATGGCAAGTGTTACGCTAATTAAAATTATGTTAAACAAGCCAAATTATAATTATTGGCCAAAATAACTGGGATTATCCCCCCGTCATAATAAGGTCGTCGTGGTAACAGACAGCACTTTCAGTTTTAAAACTTCCAGCAGACGACCTCTGTGACCCCAGCTTAGCTCTATAATAAAACCACCGCCATACAAATACAGTACAGCGCGTACACACACACACACAGCGCAGTCAGTGATTCCACTCACGTCCACCTCAAATCCCCCGAGTGAGAAGGAGTGAGGAGACGATGAAGAGGAGGAGGAGGAGGTGGTAACTGAAGGCACATTTACCATCTGTAATCAAAAGAACTCCGTGTTGGACTGTCGCCTCCCCCCTCCTACTATTCTCTCCCTCCTCTCTTTTTCTCTCTCTTCAATTTCCTCCCTTCTGTTGCAAAGCATGAGCAGCATACTGATGGTGGGATTACACACACACACACACACACACACACACACACACACTCTAGTGAGAGAAGTAATGACTTTCTGCCTTCTCTTTCAATTCGCTCCGAGCTGCCAACTCCCACTGGGTCACCGTGTGTGTGTGTGTGTGTGTGTGTGTGTGTGTGTGTGTGTGTGTGTGTGTGTGTGTGTGTGTGTGTGTGTGTGTGTGTGTGTGTGTGTGAGAGAGAGAGAGAGACACACAGAAAGAGCAAAAGACACGAGGGAGGTGATACAACATCTCCAATTAGCTGGGCTGGTGGTCTGTTTGGGGGGTTTGGTGTGTGTGGCTGGATAATGAGGCCACATGTTGGAGGTCTTCAGGCAGGTTCAGGACCTGAACCTGCTCTCTGGACTTTCTGATCCACCTGATTCCACTTAAAGACCTCAGTCTGTCTGCAAAAATGTATTTTCTTTGCCCTCTGCAGAAGGCTTCCAGCAAACAGACGGAGCTCGCTGGGCATTTTATCGTAACCGAACCCAGACGTGTACCTGCTTATCATAACTGAATGTGATTATCAAACCACACATCAACGTGCAGTCAGGAGTCGGCTACTTTAAAAAAACAGAACTGGACCACACATTTTAGTTTTGCATTAAAAGCTGATTCAGTGAGATTTTCAGCTACTGTGGTAGAAACTCAGAGCAACGGTTAAACGCTCACGTTTAAAGTAACTGAATTTTAAAAAGGTTTGGAACGAGCCAAAAACTACGAGACACACGAAAAGATGGACGTGTGCGTACGTGCTGCTGGAGTCAAATACTTTCAATGGTCCATCTGAGAAAAAGCGTGGGCACTGAGAATCTGAGCATCCAGTGATGAAGGCCTGAAGGATACAACAGTTAACTGGAAACAGTGAAAGCTCCACATCCCACAGATGGAGCAGTAGTTACTCCACCCAGGGTGAGAAACTCTCTGGAACAATAAATATCTGATCAGACAGAACAGGAAGGGCTGGTTGGCAGAAACAAAACTATCAAAATAAGAATGATGGTCACGATAGTAAATGATCAATGATGTCATCATTCTCTTGGGTGGATAAAAATAAAACGAAACTAAAAGAAAAGTTTGAGAGTTTACGATTCGCGGGCGGACGCTGTGTGTGGGTGAAACACTGCTCCATCCATGATTTAAAACATCCAATCATCACGTTAATCACAAACTCTGTGACTTTAATTGAGATCAAAGCGCCGTGACCAGACGAGCACGACACTGACACTAATTAAAACTACGACAACTCTGGTAATTAACTTCAGGACAAACTGCTGCAGCTTTCATTAACCCTGAACTGTCTCAGGGTTTTTTTGCTGCACACGGTGCTGTAGTCATTTGTTGCTGCACAGTCACAGTGTGTACTGGCCTCGTGCTCGCCGAAGGCCCACATCCACTGCCCACACTGGTTTCAGCATGTTCTAACAAGCCGTAATAATTAACAACCAGGTTTATGCTGCTGGATCTTTAATGCCAAATATCTTCAGCAAAGGTTCGGACGCATGCTGCTCCATTTTTCTGTCAGAATTTAAAAAGTTGAAATAAAGTCCAAGCACTGAAACCGACTGATCTTCTTTCTTTCAGCGTGCACAGCATTTTTTATCCAGTCATGCAGAAAATACACGAGTTATATCGAACATTTCTTGAACTTTCAGAACTGCGGTTATTCCCAGCAACATGAAGCAGGAAGTGCTTGGTTGTCCCTGAGCTAAATTAGCTGCAGGATAGATACTCGTGTAGATGTGGGCTGGATGGCACACAAAGCAGAGAACCTGTAACAGAGGAGGTTTTGTTGTTGCTGATTCTTAAATCCATTTGTTCAGCTGAGCTGACAGCTCGGTGCACTGTAACATGAAACAGCTGTTTCTTGAAACAATTGACCAAAGGAGCATTGCCATAGCGACTAACAATTAGCCAATCAGTCCAATAGGGAGAGTCAAAGCTGTTGTCAAGCACTGTTAAATCGTGAGATTTTAAAAGGCTTGTTTGTTTTCAGGCATCCATGAACTGAGATGAGGCTTGAAACACACCATGCGAACGAGTTCTAGCACTTATCTGCAAATACGTGCTAACTAACCACCGAGAATGGTTAGCTTTGGTATAAAAGCTTTGGTATAAAAGCTTTGCTACTTGTTTTAAATTGCACAACTTTGAAGGTTAATGGTTTGTTTCATAACTGCTTAGCGGGTAGTTTACGAAATATTTAAAAATTCCCCAATGCCTGAGTCCAGTGGGGGTCAGTTTAGGGCAGGGGTAGGCAACTCCAGGCCTCGAGTGCCGGCGTCCTGGAGGTTTTAGATGTGTCCATGATCCATCACAGCTGATTTAAAGGGCTAAATGACTCCTCAGCATGTCTTGAAGTTCTCCAGAGGCCTGGTAATGAACTAATCATTTGATTCAGGTGTGTTGACCCAGGGTGCGATCTAAAACCTGCAGGACACCGGCACTCGAGGCCTGGAGTTGCCTACCCCTGGTTTAGGGCTATTCAGCAACCTTGCATTGCTGACAGCACAGTTCACAGAGTTGCCTCCATAGAGGAACACACTAAACGTCTTGTTGTGGAGTTTGGTTGGTAGACGGCAGAAACTGTAAAAGTGTAGCTGACTGGAGAATGCACTGCAGCTCTTTGATGGTTTGATGTTTTTCTGTTTTACGTTGAAGTAAGATGACCTTTCCTGTTTTTTACTGCAGAGTTCACTACGGATGTCAAATGCCCATTTAATATCACTTAACTTGATTCTTTCTGACAGCACTGTGTTTTTAAAAACTGAAGGACGTGCATGTGTATAAATGAAAAGTATCTGTGGAGAAAAGCAAGTGGCAAATGAATTTAAAGGAAAGCTGAAGAAACGCTGAGCAGCAGCAGAGTGATCGACATGTGAGAGAATCTCCAGTTTCCAGATTCTTCGTCTGTTTCGTATCGACGAGTGCTGCTCTGACGCCTCCACATACACAGGGAGGCGCCACCAGGTCAGAAAGGAGAGGAGGAGCTTTTTTAGGAGGTGATGGGGTCGGAGATTTTGTGCACGAGTGTGTAAAAGAATCCCCCAATTCTCATTTCATGCTTCAGCGAAAAGCTTTTCAGCCATCGTTGTTTCTCATCCTCACCTTCTCTCCTCTTCATCACCCTCCTTCTCTTCTGTCCTTTCTCTCCCCCTTTGCTTCCTTTTTCCTTGCCTCTTCCATCCTTTAATCTTTTTCCTTCTATCCTTGTTTCTTTCTCCTTTGTTCCTCTACTCTCTAAACATTAGTGATATTGGCCCTTCTTCCTCTCCTGCAGCTACTTCTGGGACAGTTTAGAAATAAATCCATCACCTGTGTCGGTGCCATAAAACCACTAAAAGAAGAAAAGAAAGAACCTGTATTTGGGATAAAAAATGTTTTGCTACAATAAAGTGTGGAAAGTGAAGCTTATGTGGAAGTGCTACCTGCAGTTCCTCTAATGACCACTTGCTGACTCTAAGCAAATATGTTCTTGTAAAAATGTCCAACTTTACACTAACAGGCTTTTTAATGCTGTAAACTTGTAACTCATCATCATGTAACTGATTTATAGGTTTAGCTTGCTGACCAAGATTTGCCAATTCAAGCTCTCATCCAAATATCTACTTTTTATTAGTCAAAAATCTCATTGAGATTAAAAATCTCATTTCCAACAGAGACCTGGCATCAAGACAGCAAAAGTCAAAATCCTCTGAAAAGAAAAGAAAACATGGCTGAGGCCAAACTAACCTTCAAAATGTGAAAAACCAAACTGTAAAGTAACCTTTTATATACAGTTTGTGGTATGAAACGAGACCATCAGACCAGTACTATTCAGTTTCCTGTAAAACAACTGCAGTTTGGCTTTTTGGTTTGCTCGGGTCACAGATTTTATGGTGTGTTTTAAGCTAATTTACTGTTTGTAGTTTAAATTAGTTTGAGTTTTGCTACGTCTCCACAGGTGCCAACAACTTTTTCATTACTCTTTTATTCCAGTAGTAAAACTTTATATGTTTGTCTGTATACAAAGTTCAGCAGTGCTTCCACTTTGATTGTACGCTTGTGCTTACCCATGTTGGCATGCACAGTGCTAAGACTCTGTAGTTGGTCATCAGGTTTGCAGAAACTTCAGGAGGCATTTTGGCCCACTCCTCGTTATAGAAACTTTGGCTTCAGCTCACGCCACAGATTTTTGATGGGACTGAAGTCCGGAGACAGGGGGAGGCCACTCCATGACCTTAATGTGCTTCTTCTTTAGCCATATTTGGCAGTATGCTTTTGGTCGTTGTCATTCTGGAGACTCATTCATTGACCCAACTTTAGATTTTTGTCTGAAGGAAGGAAGTTCTTGTCTGAGATTTTATGGTACATTGGCCCATCCAACAAGGAAGCAAAATGTTTCCACCTCCATGCTTGACTCTAGGGAAAGTGTTCTTTAGGTCATACTCAGCATTTATCTTAGGAAACTTAAGCCGGCCTGTACCTGTGCCTTCTGGAGCAGGACGACCTCACAAGCACTGCAAGAATTAAGTCCTTTAGTGTCTTACCAGCGGTGTACTTGGTGACTGTGGTCCCAACAGCCTTCAGGTCATTAACGAGCTCCTCCCGTGTAGTTCAAGGCTCATCCACCACCTTTCTCATGATCATCCTCATGGAGCTCCAGACTGAAAGCAAGTTATTACAGAAGAAATATTTCTTCTGTTTCCAAATAATCGCTCCAACAGTTGTCACCAGGCTTCTTGATGATGGTCATGTAGCCCACTCTAAACCTGTGCAGGTCTACAGTCTTGTCCGTGACATTCTTTGACAGCTCCGTGGTCTTGCTGATGGTGGTGGAGAGGTTGGACTGGAATGTGTTGGGTTTTTTCTGGTTTTTGTAGTTGATATTCTGGTTCTCTGCATTAAAATAAAACTACAATAAAAATTAAAGACTGCTCGTTTCTTTTTAAGTGAGCAAATTACACACTTCACTTGGCCTTCCAACATGAGGAACAGATATATGTTATAGAAAAATGTGTTTGTTTATAATCTAACAGAAGTAAACTGAGATCTGATTCAAATGTTCCCGAGGTACATAACAACCAGAGTTTCTTCATACCTATCTGACAGCAACATCTGGGTAACAAACCACTAAAGCAACCCTGAAACAGCTGCTCGCTCACTGACAGAGTCCAGTCACAGACAGCTTTGCCTGCTGCGTGAGAGCACGATCACGTGCTGCTAATGGGGGAGCAGTTACTGGACAAAAAGATGTTACACGTATAATGAGGAGCTTTGGGGGAAAAATACCCATATCTAGAAAAAAAGAGCTAAAAGCCAGAGAAAAAGATAACAGACATCCCAGGGCATCGAGAAATACTGTTATGTCAGATACTGCCGGCAGTGCCCTGAAGCAGCGGCAGTGATGATGATGATGATGGGCGTTATATAACCGTTGTGCACATTTGGAGGATGGAGGGGGGGCGGTGTCTAAGATGGTCAGAGAGAAGATGTGGATCATTTGGGAGCTTTGACCTTTGTTTACACTCACTTATTGTTTTTACTTCATTTTTAAGATCATGAAACAAAAACTACTTGGTTCATATTTAGGAAACATCCTGCTGAGAAATGACACGTCACTGTATGATAACAGCGTTCTTTGTGAGGTAAGTCAGGTGCAGTGTTGCCAACTCCTCAGTAAGGAAAATCGCTATTGATTGTCCTAAAAGTCGCTAGAAGTCGCTAAATGACATCATCACCTAATTTGCATAATTGGTCATGCTAATGTAATTGTAATCTATGTTGTTGGAGAGAGAAATAACATCGTGGAAGAGACATAAAGTGAGTAAAAAACGTCCTAAATGCATTTAGAGTTTATTTAGAACTACAAATTAAATTTCTTTTAGCAATTATTGTTTTTTTTAATGTCACAATTCCAACCCTGCTCCTTTACCCGGGCTTGGACCGGAAAAAGTGACCCGAAATAGGCGCTCTGGTGGAGTTACTTTGTGTGTGTGTGTTTATAAGTAGTTTTAAACCTTGTGATCCACAAAACAGCATAAGAGTAAAAGAAGAACTGACTGTGTTACAGCACCCGCTGCTTGTTGAGAGTAAAAGCGATACGCGCTTTCACGTCTTTTTTTAGCGACTTTTTTTAGAAGAAAAGTCGCTAGGGGGTCTGAAAACTTGCTAAATATAGCGACAAAGTCGCTAAGTTGGCAACACTGGTCAGGTGTGAGACGTGTTTATATATTACACATTATCCGTTACTCTTCTGGAGTACATTACTTAATTACTACTTGTTACCTGTTGAAGTTCAGGGTCCGACTGCTGGGCTTCACTCGGCTTTAAAATAACTCTGGGTTCTTGGCTAGCTCACCGTTAGCATGCTCACCGTTAGCATGCTCACCGTTAGCATGCTCACCGTTAGCATGCTCACCGTTAGCATGCTCACCGTTAGCATGCTCGCTGTGCAGATGGCTGCAGAGAGCCAAAGCTCTGTTAGCAGTCTAATGCAGTTGTTGCTGTCTTGGATACAGTTTGCTTTTTACAATCATGCTCTTGTCTTTTTGTGCAGTAAAAATGAGATAACTGAAGAACCTTTGTAACGGATGTAACAGCATAATTGTTACTGTAATGTAAATACTGAAAAATGTAACGTATTTACAGTAACGCTGTAACACTGTTGCCAAACAGTGGTGGTGTAACGCGTTAACATGAGACCTCTGCATGATCGTAAGGGAAACAGACACAGCAAGTTTCTGAAGTTTCTAATGATTCATAGACAATTCAGCTTTTTGGGAAAGTTGTGAGGAGCTCATGCTTTTTGCTGGTAAACCCAGCACGGCATTTAGAGACATGTTTGAAGGATTTGCTAAAATGTCCCTACAGACGAAGCCCTGGACGTGAGATATCAGAGAAACTTTACAGCAGGTGTCAAACTGTTGTCTGTCCTTTAAAAGTCTTTGTCAAAAACAAATGTTGGAAAATGTGGGTCGATCCGGTAGCTGATCCCGGGATAGCTGTAGGACATGAACTCTACAAGTATTCAGTCATCAGGTGTGTCCCTGCTGTAGAAGATGAAGCAGTGAAAGCAAGCAAAGTATTTTGGGATGGTGTCCGTGACCGTGGTAACAGTCGTTTCGACCACCAACTGGTTTCCCCCGGGGACAAAAAAATCATCTGTGACCTTCATGTGAAACTCACTTCACTTCCTGCTGCTGTCTGTCTTCACCCTTTTCTGTCAGTCTGAATCACTCTGCTCCATTTCTGCACAGCGTGTCACTGCTAATGGAGCCCCATGGACACACACACACACACACACGGACACACGCATGTACGCACACACGCGCACACACACACGGACACACGCATGTACGCACACACGCGCACACACAGTGACCTAATCAGTACCTCTCCTGGAGACGGTGCTGGAGAGTTTAATTCTCCTTCCAGCTCTTCGTGTGCGCCTCCATCCGATGGGCCATCATGAGATCATGTCTGACTGCTCCTGTTTTATTCAGCACTTTACCCAACATGCTCGGCGACGCCAGCGGCACTAAAATACGTGGATGTTATCTTTTAAGAAGACACCTCTAACTTCTCCCACCACCGTGCACAGACCACATCAGAGACGCACGGATTATAAATCTCCTTGATGACTGATTTCTAAAGTCGGACTTTAGGACATTTTCTTTTACTTTCTTGTCCCTGTGAAGGATTTTATAGCTAAAAAGTGTTAAATCAAATACAGATTTGTTCTTTTTAAATAAGCTCACCTCACATCATGCTGTTTGCTGCTCATCCTCAGTTAATACACTCACAGTTAAATTTTACATATAAAATAAATAACTGAGGGTAAGAAGATGCTTTTCTTCTATCAACAAGACAACAGCTTGTTCACACATCTTGTGCAAACAAGCCACAGTTTTGCTCAAACTGAATAAAAACTAGAAATATTTGCATTTCCTGCGAAAATGCTGTGTGGATGCCTTAACGCTGAAGATGTCTGCTGAAAAAAGCTGAAAAGTTGTATGGTGGTGAAGAAACTGAAAATTCTGCTGAAAACAGGTGAAGAAGCAGAAATTTTTTGCTAAAAAGTGGTGAAAAGCAAAAACTTCTACTGAAAGGGGTAAAGACGGAGAAATTTTTGCTGAAAAGTGGTGAAAAAAAAAAGTTGCCCTGAGCAGGATTCGAACCTGGCCCTCCTGGTCTCAAGGCGGCTGCTCATCTCACTGAGCCAAACTCATTCTCACAAAGAAGAAGTGGAGAGACTGACAATTCTACTGAAATGAGAAGAAGCTGCTGAGAATTGTGCTGATAAGAGGTGAAAATGATGAAAATTCTGCAGAAAAGAGGTGAATCAGCAGAATTTCTGCTGAAAAGAGCTTTTTTCTGAAAACAGCTGAAAAAGCTTAGATTTGTGCTAAAAAGGGGTGAAAAAAAATGAAAATTCTGCTGAAAGGGGGTGAAGAAGCTAAAATTTGTGTTGAAAACAGTTAAAAAAGTTTAACTGTGAACTGAAAAAATTGTTACCATAAGCAGGATTTGAACCCGGGCCTCCCAGTCTGAGAACGGCTGCTCATCTCCCTGAGCTAAAGCACAGCTCATCCACACACCTATAAAATATGAATACAGATGCATTATAATTACCTCATTGGCCTTCTGTACTGATCAAACTACTGAATATAAGGGACTCCATCTGTGGTATGAGGAGCCTCGGGTCCACTTGTCCAACTTCTAACCCTGTGAGGTCCAAGTCATCGACCCTGTCGCTAACGCTACCACAATCTACAGGTTTCTTTTCCCCTCAGCTGTCCTCGACCATCTGGGAAGAAACCAAAATAAAATAGTTGCTCTAACCAAAGAAAGAACTAGAACTTTTATCCTAAATGACTTTTTTGGAGCGAGCTTTGGGATCTTCACCCTCACAAACGTAGAACTCACTGATTTCATCAGACTGGAGCGGACTTTGTAAAGCAGAAAATAAACAGTGTGTCCAGATTATTGTTCAAAGCCATCAGCCTGACAATGAAAATATCATTTTGATGAGCTCCTTCAGTATCAGCTTCAAGAAGCTTAATCCTGATGACTGCTGACTTCACTAAATACTGGCCGTTATCCCCAGAGGCCAAGTCAGCAGACCAGATGATGGGTTCCCACACCGGCTCATATCAGTCGAGTTTGAGCGCATGAAGTAAAAAGCAATCATTTTTATTGATTGCTCAGGACAGAATTAGCAGATTTTCACAGGAAAAGCAAAGACGGGTTCAGACTGGGCCCAGAAACCTCTGGCAGTAAATGTGGATTTAGTGTTAGCATTTAAACAGCAGACTCTCCTCATCGTCTTTGTCTCTGATTTATCACAGCAGTTGTGGATGTTCCACAGTCAAATGACTTCTTACAGCCTGCAGTTAGTTTGGCTCCACTGCTGCTGCAGAGAGCGTCGCGCTTTAAAACTGCTGCTCTATGAAGAATTTACATTCATTAAAAACTAAAACCTCCCCTCCTGCCTCCCTCCATCGCTCTCACCGAGCGTCTCTGAAGGTCAGCCGCTCCAAAGCAGCGGTCTATAACGATTACCAATTTCATCAATTCTGCTACAGTGAGGGGGAGGGCGAGGAGGGGTTTAAATATAACAGTGCGAGGAGGGCGAACACCAATCAGAGCTGCTCCAGCTGGATTTTTTATACATCCTAAGTGACCTTCTGTCTAAATGAAACAAAGTGAAAAGGACAATTAAAGCGGAGGAGATTTATGAGGCGATTTATGAGACGCTGATGAAAAGTCACACGGCAAACAGAACCGCCGAGAAAACACTGCGGCGTGCCGGGGTTCAGAAGGGAACGACTGGGAATGCTGTCAGCGCTCCCTGGAGGCCGCAGGTGTCATTACAGTCACAGTGGGAAGGTGACGAACGGAAAAGGAACATCCCAAAGATTTATGTCTTCTTACTGCCTAAAACAAGAGGAGGGCCAAATGTTCTTGGGAGAAGGTTGAGTTTCTGCAAACATCGTCCACAGAAATGATCAGAAAACTATCAGAGATCAGGTGTCAACAGGAATAATGGTTTTTCCCATTCAGACTCAGGAATATGAATCTGGTCTCTATTAATCCTGACTGAGATGCCGAACAGCAGAAACCTGCAGATTTAAAGGACCCTGAAGGCCACAGGGCTGAGGTCATTACATGCATTACATGTTACTACATCAACTACTCCCCATATGAAGCAGTTGTTGTTGTTACATGGCTGACAGAGGTGATGGCTATGACACCAGCTATCAGCTTTCAGCCTTGAGATCATTCCCCGTGCACCTTACCTCAGGTGACCCCAGTTGGTCACACTGGGTGGTCGGGCAAGCTCTCACCAGTGGTTTCATTCAGGTCTCTCTAGGTTACCATGACCTGGATGAGTGAGAACCTGCCCACATAAAGTAACTGTTCTTTTTCTGGTTGTGTTACAGCACAGCGTGGTGTGAGATGCAGAGTAACAGAATTACCAGATAACAATTTAAACCCGAGGCTACACTCGAACGTGCACGTGCAAACCCTGAATGCATACATATGACCTGAAAACCAGTCGAAAGATTAAGGCTACGTCCACACGTACCCGGGTATTTTTGAAAACGCAGATTTTTCTATGCGTTTGCACCTTTCGTCCACACGTAAACGGCGTTTTTGGTCACTGAAAACGGAGATTTTTAAAAACTGCGTTTTTGCATTTACGTGTGGACGAGAAAAACGGAGAAAACGGAGAAAACGCAGCGTCAAAGGTGTGCGCATTTTTTAATGTCACACTGTGCGCCACGTTATTGTTTCGGTGAAATGAATTTCTACAATACTGTTAATTGTCTCTGCAGTGTTTAAATGCTTACATATACACACACAGTTACTGTCCCTCCACACATACCACTCGGTTCTGCTTCTATGCCCCAGCTTTGTTTACCGTTTCCCACCGAGGCTTCTAGACTTCTGATTGGCCAACATTTCTACACAGTTAGGAATATAGCGCCACCTGTTGCTTGGCATGTTCCTAGCAGCGTTTTCCTTCATTTCTGCCTTTACGTGTGGACGGGATTATTTTTTAAAACGAAAACGGAAAATCTCCATTTTCAAAAATACCCGTGTACGTGTGGACGTAGCCTTAAACAAATGGTAACAGATTGTCCTGCAGAAACGTCATCACTGCCTGTTTCCTGTTGAGATCTGCTCCGGCTGCTTGGATTGGGAAGTGCTTGCTGCTAGCTTGGTGTTAGCGTGCAGTCTTGGCGGGAGCTTTTAAAGAGTCAATGTCGCGTCGTCCAGTTGTGGACGGTCGTTTCTGACCTGCAGTTTGAACTTTACGTCGTGCTTTTGTTTTTCGTGCAGTAAAGTTTGCATTCATATCACCACTGCTCAAACTGCTCAAACTGCTCAAACGTTGGAGACCACTCTGATATTTTCCTTCCCAAATTCTTTAACCACCCATCGTGCAGATAATTAAAGAATGTAACAACAGTAACGACATATTAGTTTAATAGATAACAGTGATGTGATTACTACATTTAATACAGTGTTACATGATTATGTTACAGGAAGATGCGAATACAGCAACACTGGAACGAGTAACAGCCTCCGGCAACAATAAAACGAAATGTTCAAAGGACACACTGACCGACCGAGTGTCGTTCACATCTGTGGTTACTGATGTCAGCAGATTTTTTTAGTTTGTTAAACACAACCGACACAATCCTCCAGACTCAGAACGCTACGACATCTTTCCCTTTGCATGAAATATTTACACGCACCAGCTTCAGCGCCCTGCATCAGGTCCACACGGGATTTCCTGGATGTGAAATTTGAACCTCTGAGATAACAGACAGTTTGTTTTTGCATGGAGAGGAAATAACAACATGCAAATACACCAACACGTGCGCTACCTGGCACCTTTTTTTTTTACTTTCCATGTTATGACGCAGATCAAATTCTGTATCACACGTGTGTGTGTGTGTGTGTGTGTGTGTGTGTGTGTGTGTGTGTGTGTGTGTGTGTGTGTATTCATATCTTTGTGGGGACCAAAAACTGGAAGTTTGCTATACTTGTGGTGACCAAAATGCCGTCTCCACAAGTTTGAAGGCATATTTGAGACACAAAAATGTGTCAGGGTTATTGTAATGGATGGGTATTCATTTTTCATGGTTAGACTAAGGGACTAGGGAAAGCATTACGTCAAATAGATGCCCCCACAACATATGAATACCCAACGTGTGTGTGTGTGTGTGTGTGTGTGTGTGTGTGTGTGTGTGTGTGTGTGTGTGTGTGTGTGTGTGTGTGTGTGTGTGTTTCGTCTCTGCTGACGGGTGGTGCTGTTCATCCTGTCCTGAGTTTTCCCATTAGCTGAGGGCGCCGTGTTTGAGTTTGAAGGGCATAACATGCAACAGTAACTGCAGCTAAAAAAGAAAAAGGTTCAAATTTAGAATAAAAAAAAACCTCTGCCTTCAATCATTTGTTATATTTGAAAAACATGTTACGTTTTTATGGCTCTCATTCCACAATATGCTCTTTCACTCGTGATGATTTATATATATCAATGTGTGCATGCTGACAGTTATGTAATCCTTCTATTATTTGCCCATGCAAATGTGATTTTGCACGCCATCTTCTGCATTATTCTATTTATCATGCTTCTGTATGTTTAATTTGAGGGTTTTTTGAAGTGAGCAGTCTCCTTGCCAGCGAGTACACGACAGTAAACAGAGTCATGTGACACAGTGAGACATAATCTTCTATTCTTCTATGGGGGCGATCGTGGCTCAAGAGTTGGGAGTTCGTCTTGTAATCGGAAGGTTGCCGGTTCGAGCCCCGGCTTGGACAGTCTCGGTCGTTGTGTCCAAGACACTTCACCGGTTGCCTACTGGTGGTGGTCAGAGGGCCCGGTGGCGCCAGTGTCCTCGCCTCTGTCAGTGCGCCCCAGGGCGGCTGTGGCTACAATGTAGCTGCCATCACCAGTGTGTGAATGTGTGGATGACTGGTTGTGTAAAGTGCTTTGGGGTCCTTAGGGACTAGTAAAGCGCTATACAAATACAGACCATTTACCATTTTATTTTTATTTTGTTCTGACACTTTTATTACTCACTAAAATATTTGTTCCTTTTCTTGAGCTTCTGTAGTCTGAGGCTGCCTCCTAACGTTGCTACCAGCACGATATCTTCCTTCTCCCTTTGGCGTAGCCGGAGACGCCGTGATCATTTCCCCCGTTTGTGTCGATGGTTTGAGGTTCTTGGTGTTTGTTGCATCACGCGCGTGCAGGAGGAGCACGTCTGTCAGTTTTTTAAAGCTTTACTTCAAATATTTTAAAGCAGTCTCACTTTTGCAACACACAGATATTAATGTGAGAACGAGCAGAGATGCAAACAGAGGTGATGCATCAGCGTTGGTACTCCTGCACTCAGCGAGCGTGCATGAGGAACACCTGGGGGACATGTTTGAACTAAAATGTTATAAAGTATCATTTATGTCGAACTGTAACAACAACAACAAAAAGGTCAATGAAAACTGTCCTGAGTAGAATTAATAACGGCTACATTAAGCACATTTGATACAATAACACCTCCCTCCTCACAAAATATTACACATTTGGTATAATTGTGTGTTTTTTAACATTTACCTCCAACACTGTGAAAAGCAGCTCCAGCAGCCACAGAGACTGCACTTACTCTCCCAACGTCTCCAGGGCCCAAAATGCTCTCTGTTTTCCATCTGGATACACATTGAGTAAACTGCACATCTCATTACACACTCAGAGCTGCAGGGAGCGAGCAGACTGCTGCCGTGTGACTGTGGACGAGTCCAGAGATGAGTTTTCACTTTCAGAGCGGCGATAAAGCAAATGAAAAAGTAATGCTGAGTGGAATCTAAACAGCTCCACAACAGAGACGAGTGTGTGTGTGTGTGTGTGCGTTTCTAAAGACCAGAAGCGTCCCTGCTGTTCTTTATATCTCTACATGTGACCTCGGTGACCCGGCGCTCGCTCAGTCGCTCACACACGCTGACATTTCCATCCCTGTGAGGACACTCGAGCCCAGATCACACTGAACGTGGACACGCACAGCTGGAGGCCCGACGGCTGAGTGGGCATTCGCGTTGTACTTCTTTGAAGTCCGCGGGGACTCTGCTGCTGGGGCACGCGCACACTCGCTGCATTGTAATGGAAATTCTCTGCAGATGCGAACGAGGGGTCAAGAAAAAACAAAAACACAGGCGGGCACGTGGATCCTCACGCTCACCCACTGTAACATTTTTGTTTCTGAACCAAGCAGAGTTGAGCTCATGGAAAGTATTCATCCAGGCTTCAGTTAAAAAACTGAAACAAACATCCAGGAAGTGAAAAAACGTGAATTAAAGATGAAAGAAACAAAACAAAAAGGAAGGAATATTAGGACCGCTCAAGATAAGCAAATATAATAAAACAATATAATGAAAAAATACAAATAAAAAAGGAGCTTTAAGAAAAAAACTTTAAAGAAAACTTTCAATAAAATTTGTAAATTTCAGAAAACCTCCAGAGATCAACAGACCAAATGTTATTAGAGGACCAACGACACAACAGCCTCCGTCCAATCACATTATTGATGCAGACGACAAACAACAAGCTGAAAACTGACTAAAATCTCCAACCAATGAAAACCGTCCAAAGTCACAACCTGGCTCAGAGCATCATGCAAACCAAACACACACGCCCAATCAGGTGGTGACACATCACTTCCACTGCTGCATCACTGCCTGATGCACTTTTTAATCAGACTGGTGTTGCAGAGCAGGGCTGGTCTTCCAGGTGGAGACGCTGAGTCTCCTGCACAGACTTCTCTCGCTGCCATTAAGTATCGGGATGAAGTCCTTGGACCCACTGTCACGCCCCACGCTGGTGCATGAAGGAAGTGATACCATTGGCTGGTTCCACAGACTTGCCTTGACTAAATCTAACAGAACACATTTCGTTCTGTCCGATGTCACCAGGTTGCACCTCAGAGCGTCCAGGTGCTCAGTGATGCTGGTCCAGATCTGGGAGGAGATCCTCTATCGGCTCATCAGGAGCACGGTCCGAGGTTCCCGGGCATGCGTACGAGCACGTGGAGGCCATCCAAACTACGGAGCGCCACTTTGAGTTCCTTGACTTGAGTTGGACTCTTTGAATTCAGCCCTGAAGGTTGATTACTTTCATGAAGTGATGTGGCGTCCTTCCATTCCTAACACATCACTACAGACATGTTAGGAACAGCACGACTGTTTTCAACTTGCTCCTTTAATTTGGAGCAGTGTGTGTTCATGGCATGAATCAACATGATGGTGCACGGAGTCAGACAGTGACCAGGACACAAACCCAGGCTGAGATGCTAATGTGAACTTAAGGCCTTCTAAAAGCCCAAAGAGCTGCTTGGAGGTGTTTCCAAGATGACGCCTGAGAGGCAGTTTTGCCCTAATTTCCTCTCAATGTTTTATTATCCACACAGCATAATGTAGTTTTGGCTTCACAGCTGTGGTGCTGGGACTTTCTTTCTTCCCCTCTATGATGAAACTTTACAAAAACCTTTAAATCACAACTAAATTCAACCCTTGATCTGCACGTGATCCAAACCCGACCTCTTTTTATCAGGTCGGAACCATAAAGAGCTTTTTGAAGATCTGAGATAATCTGAGAACCGGATAAAATGTCCTCACTTTGTAAGGAAAAGCAATCTCATTGGTCCTCACAGAGACAGGTATACGAGTACAAACACACACAGAGAGAAGCCGAGCCGCCGCGCACGCTTCAAACCGCCGACGTTCCAAATGAATCAATATTAGAGAAAATAAACAAGAAGAAAAGGGCAAGAACACGAGGAAACAAACCGAAGCACAGGAAGTGTGTGTGTGTGTGTGTGTGTGTGTGTGTGCGTGTGTGAGACCCTGCACATGTGTCAGGCTCCAACCTGTAACAAGTTCGAAGGTCACCCGGCGTCATCGCCATGGTATCGACCTTGCTCAGCAGGATCAGCTGACGTGCAGCATGACGTCGTTGTGCTTTGCTCAGCAGCCCTGCAGCAGCTCAGAGATTCATCCAGGTTCGATTGTCAATAAAGCCTGAAAATTGTCTGGTGAGGCTTCTGTGGGAACATCGACCCTTTTTGCAAATTCGATCCATATTTAGTGTCACGCAGCGATTTGAACATTTCAATTTCACAATGTTTAGAGCCGAATGTAACACAATGCTGCAGTTCAGCATGCTCCGACTGACAATCAGCGCCCCACAGCACACAGCAGCTGTTTCACTGCGTGACATATTTAATCAACATTTAGAGACCAGACTCACTATCTGCAATACAAAAAGACTCACAACACGACATCACTCATGTGACTGCTGTGTGTGTTTTTAAAGCACTCTCTGTTCGTGTGCAAAAACACACGTTCGCTGCTTTGACTGTTGAAACGGGTCTGAGCTCATGTGGAGTCACGTGACACAAACCAGCTGACGTCTCTGATGCAACATGAAGTGACAACACTGGAAGTGCAGCGAGAGGAACAGAAGGTCGGGAGGTCAAAGGACAGCAGCGATGTGAAGCGGCTCCAGGCTCCAGTGTCGTCGTCATCATCGCTTCACGCGCACACACAGATGCAGTGCGACGCGTGACAGCGAGCCGTCTGTCCTGAAGCTGCTTCAGTTTTTATTTCACTCTCGACAAACTTAAAGAAAAGAAGCTGAAATATGTGCGGACAGTGTGAGTCCACAGCGCTGGTGCAGCTGCGCAAAGAGCAGCGATGGAAACCAGCGTGAGCGCCCGTCAATATGAAACAAAGCAAGAAGTATCACACACAAAACTCACAGCCCAGCTTCATTTCACAAACCTGACAACACAGAAGCACAGAGGTGGACAGCGTTAGACTTTTTTAACAACACTTTTTAAAAAAAAGCACAAAAATGTAAAAAACTGCAGTTCCTCTTATGGCCACTAGAGGCGCCCACAGCAGGTCAGTTCCCACAGACTCGTGGGTTAAATTAGAAGCAGAAATCAAATCTGTGGGTTTGATCCTGCTTTATAACAAACTGGCATCAGTTTCTTTAATAACTAAAGTATTCAGCCTTATTCGTGGGCTCGAAGTTAGAGGCGTGGCCTCTTTGACTGACAGGCGGCTGCTCCGCCTCACCGCTGCTGAATTTGTGCCTTTCAGAGCATTTTTAATGGTATCGTCTAACAAAGAATATGGACACGTCACTCAGACAATCCCACAAGTCTTTACACAGGTTTTGGTTTCTAGAATTTGTTTATTAGCAGGTGTCACTTCTGTGTCATTAGCTGATAGCGTAACAGTCAAACCTCTCGTCCAAATATGGCCAAAAAAGAAATCATAAATACTTAAAAATGACCCCCCAAAAATCAACAATCAGTGGCCAACGTACGATTGAGGCTTCAAACTACACCTGGAAACCATGGAAACCAACGGTGACATCATGGTAGTTACAGACGTGTTTTAGAAAGTGTGTCACATGACCAACATTAACCTTAATTATTAATGAGCGTTTTCACACGTAGTTCATTTATGACACAATTACATCATTGTTCTAACACGAGACTGCGGCTTTATTCCTAACTGCAGCCAAAAATGCTGCAGAAAATGAATCCTAAATAATATGCAGATCTATTATTATTTATTAGTTTTTAAACTAATCGATTATTTTAGGTGATTGGTTATATTTTTTTCCAAAGATCAATGCTGGAGAACCCACGTAGTTGGGTGGCACCTGTTGCTGCTCTAACACACAACACATTACACAGCGAACACAAAGAAGTGCCACGTGGTGTCCAGAGGTGTGAACACAAATCAGAATGACCTCCTATAACTTGTTCCTGTGGCTCACGCAGCGATGACCTGTGTGGGGTGGAGCCTTTAGCATTACCCTCTTCCTTGAAGCACATCGTCGGCACAGCTGGCTGACTTGGATCAATGGGGCTAAACCCCCGATGCCTCCAAACAGGGTGGCTGTGTTTTTCTCTCTTTACCGCTCGCCTTCTTTCACAGCTCGCTGAGCTCAGCAGCCTCGTCTGACAGCAGAGACCGCCCTCTGGTGGCTCTGCAGTGCACTACAACATATTAACTCCTCAGTTTAGGAGGACAAACGCTGAAAATTGTTTATTTCTGAATATTTCTGAATACTCCGGTACGCTGTAGTATTTTCTATTTGTTGTTTTGTGAAGACTTACTGGCATTAAATATTAATTCTGCAGAGTGGCGAGCGTAAAACTCGTGTGTGTCTGTTAATATTTAAAGAGTCTGGGTCAGTGAATGTTTACATTCCAGTGGTGGCAAAGTAGCCATAAGCCTCATTTACCCCGTGCTGTGTGTGTGTGTGTGTGTGTGTGTGTGTGTGTGTGTGCGCGTGTGTGTGTGTGTGTGTGTGTGTGAGAGAGAGATGGTGGAAACCCAGAGACCAAAATCGTAATAATTGTCAACACAGTCCCCGCCAACACTGACCACTGCAGCCCACACACACACACACACACACACACACACACACACACAGTAGGTGTAGAGGACAGGTTTTAGTGTACTGCTGCTGCTCGACTTTATACTTTGATCTGTTGTCTTTAGTAATCAGCGCTGTCAGCAAAACTTTCGATTATCTCAAAACCAAAAGTTCTATAAACAAATATCTGTGATCTTTCTAAAGAACTAAAGCCTTTGAAATAATATCTCAATCGCTCATCACATTTTATTGCATAATTTCCCCCCAAAACATCCCAACTGTGTCCGTCTTCCGGCCTTTTCCATCTGGATCACCGTCTCTGACTCCTGATGATTGTCATTGGCTCCAAATTGTTGTATTACAGCATCATTAACTAAACCTGCAGGGACGATCTCGGCTCTCTCGGCCAGACAACAATATTAAATTCTTAAAGATCTGCCCCAAAGGTTTTCACCAGGCAGGAAGTACTGGAGCATAAACAGGGAGGTGTTTCAGGGCCAGCTGCTGGGCGGGGCTTAGTACTGACAGGGAACAGTTCATTTTTCTAATTCAGCAAAAAACAGAATCCCAACCCAACAAACAGCAAAGCCGACAAAAGGACTGATCGCACCAACCTTTTCCACCAGCTTCACGCAAAGTATTCATTCTGAAACTGGTCCGTGCACGGGTGCAGAGGAGGACGTCGGATTTCACTCATGAGAGAGATGAATGTTTGGAGCATTTGTGGGGAGTCCTCCAGGGTCAGTCAGCAGTGACAGTGTTTGCTTAGAAATATAAAAAGTGTTTGATTGTGAGCTTCAAGTGTCAGGTTGAAGGATCTGTGGCCAACAAACAGTTTACACTAATGTGGGTTCGTCCTTATTCTGAGTGTCACAGAAAAACTCTTCGTCCTCTTGTCCTGCTGCAGTGTTTTTTTAAACATGTTGAAAACGAGCTTTCTTAGAACCAAGGCCCTCTCTTCTTCATAGAGTGCTTTAACCTCTTAATTTCCAATCAGTTACTGGTCGCTCGTGGCTGGAACACGTTACCTTTCAAATAAAGCCTCAAACACAGCGTCACAGTGTTTCCCGCTAAAAGCTTTTCCGTCCCCTGACCCTGAACGCTCCATCAGTGACCTGCTGGGTGTTACTGGAGGCTCGTGGTTATCTGGGAGCCCCACACCGACCTTCTGATGTCATTTACATCACTCACACACAACAAGAGGTTAACACACACATGTAGTCAAAACACAGCCCAGCAGCCTGGACACAGGTGCTACGCAGCATCATTATCATGAAGTAGAGCTGGGCGATAGAACGATAACGATATGTATTGCAAAATAACTTTTTCTCGATAGAAAAATTAAACTATTGCGCTAGTCCTCGTCTCTCTTGGTCTCTTAAAAAAAAAAAAGAACAGCCAATCCAAATTAAGTAGCGCAGAGTCGAACCAATCACAGCCGCAGCGTCACGTGACTTGTTACGTGCAGCACAAGTGCCAAGCCGCACATGTGTATTTGTTTGGGAAGCAGCCAGCAGGTTACCGAAGAGAAAAACGATGATGGTTCCAATGACGGAGAGATTGTCGAACGGAAGAGCCACAGAAGTCCCGTAGTGTGAAGGTGTTTCAGCTGTTTCAAGTCTGATAAAAACAGAGTAGTGCGCACTGTAAATGTGCCGAAAGCAAGTCTGGAAATACAATAAAGCGGTGCATGCTCAATCTCTGACTGGAAGCGCTAATTCGTCATTCGGCTTTTGTCAGACTAAAGTAACTGTTAAACTGTTTGACAAGCTCAGCTATACAACAAGGAGAGATCGAGGATTTCCTTTTAGTTCTCAGTTTATTTGATGTTGACAAAAGTTAGTCAATTTTGTCTGTTCTTCTGTAAAACAAACTAAGATTGATTTTTAGAATTAATATTTTGTTTCTAAGTGGAATTGACAATTTAGTCTGTTTTGTTTGTTCTATTTTGAAACTTAAACACTTTAGCGGCTGCCTTTTGTGTAGTTTGCAATATTTGCCTTTATTTATCTGAAAAAGTCTCATGTTCCTTAAGTACATCTACCCTGTTGAACTTATTATGGGAAATAAATATTTAAATCAAAACAAGCTGCTGATTATTTCACATTTTGCTTGTGAGCAACGGCACATTTAAATCTTACAAATATAGTTATTTGGCTTATATCGTGATATATATCGTTATCGCCAGAAATGAAAATATCATATCGTGATATGAAAAAATCTTATATCGCCCAGCTCGATCATGAAGTCATGTACAACACTGTTAGTTTCATCTTAATGAGCCGTTCAGTCTCCAACAGTTATCCAGGTCTGCAGAGTCGTCCTATCACAGCGTGTGAATATTTATAGTGTCTGCACTTTATTAGTGTAACTGCATAAAACAATTACAGTTTGTGCAGCTCTGACTTGGCTCGTTTCACGAGTTCAGCAGAATTACACCACAAAGTCACCGTTTTCCACCCGGAGCTCAGTTATTGTTACTGGATTCATGGAGTCTCACATAACTCAGCACGGTGTGTGTGTCACGTCTCGCTTCACTCTATTTGTTGCACACTTCTTGTGTTTTTATGGTCTCTATTGGTCTGACTTGCTCTTTACAGCCGCTTTTCACCGTTTATATTCCCCATGAAGCCCTTTGTTACTTACTTAGGTAAAGTGGAGCATAAAAAAATACGATTATAATAAAAACAGAGCTGGGTGGAACAGCTTTCCTCCCTTCCTTCCTTCCTCTTTCCCTCCCTCCATTCATCTACCTCTCCTTTCTGTCTTTCCTCCCTCTCCTCTATCCTGACTGACCTCAGTGCTGCGCAGCTAAAACACACTCCCACGTGTTCAGCAATCAGGAAGCAATAAACACACACACACACTTTGAAAAAGGTGGGAAAGCACGTGAAACACACAGTTGCAAACAAGTCTAAGTACAGGATGGCCTCAAAACTAATGCAAGGAACACATCGGTAAAGTGGAGCAACACACACACACACACACACATTAACAAAGCTGCTCTGACTAACAGCTCTGACCACAGAAAGTGACACACAGTGAAGTAGAGCAGAACTGAACACACACACACACACACTCACACTCCTGCAGAAGCATGAAGACAGTGCTGTACCTCCTCCTCCTCCTCCTCCTGCGGCTGCGTCGCCTCCTTCAGGAACTCCTCGCTGTCAGCAGGTGTTCTCCCCTCTGACCCCTCCGGCAGGAAGGGGAGGAAGGCTGGGTTCACACCGCCACCTCCATAACTCCGCTTAGTTTCGGAAATCCATAAAATAATGTGTTTTTCAAACTTGCGCTCACACCGGCGTGTGCTCCTGTGTGTCTGGAGAGGAAGAGTGAGTTTGTGAGCCGAAGCAGAGGAGGAGGTGAAAGTCTCGCTCTCTTCCTTTTCTCTTGATTTGTTCCACAGCCACGCTCACGAGCTCCCCTCCCTCCCTCTGTGTGTGTCTAACGGCGGTGCTGCAGCCGCCGAGCCGCCGCTGGTGAAGCCATCTGTTGCAACACGTCCGCCTGCTTCCTCCACTTTCACTCTGCCTCGCGGAGACGGAGAGAGAGAGGAGGGGGCGGGACTTTGCCCTGTTTCTGGACCAATGGGGACGCACAGATCCCTCACCCTGACTGGAAGGGGAGGACCAGCAGCGGAGAGGACAGAATGAAATAAATACAGGAGGGAAGGAGAAATACAAGAGGCAAATATCCACGCACACACACACGCAGAGAGGGGAGGTGGCCCAAGAAGGGAAACGCAGAGACGCAGACGTGACAGTATGAGGCCAAAAATATGCAGACAATGCGTTAGTGTCCTCTCAGTTTCGATGAAGGGAGGAAGTCCTGGCTTACAGTGAGCGGTTGCAACTTATTTAGACACCTGAGCAAAGTTGCATGAAAGCTACAATTTCATAAAACTGTACAAAAGTCCAAAGTGCCGTGTTCTTGGTGTCCGTCCGGGTTAAAGATGTGTGAGCGGCAGACAGCCTGCTGCCCAACCTGCTGCAGAGCTGCACAGTTTGAATGAAAGGAGCATGTGGTCAGAGGGGGGTGGGATCAGAGCAGAGGTATTTGGGCCTGTGTGGCTAAAATTGTTACCAGCAGTGACAAACGTTTGTCTGTTTCTACCTGTTTCCAGTGCACTGATATCACAGTTTAACCACAGACTGTATATAAATGATGGATTTACTGTAGTCAGTGTTGGGGACTAACGGAATACATGTACCGCCATCACGTATTTAAAATACAAAATATGAGTAACTGTATTCCGTTACAGTTACTGTTTAAAAAGGTGGTATTTAGAATACAGTTACTTTGTTGAAATAAATGGATTACACGGCGGTACTTCCCTGTTTCATATTGTGGCGGGTCAGGACTGTTTGGGTTTTGTTTGACAGCTACGTTCTGTTGTTCCAGGCGACAGCGTTACTGTTGCCATGGTTACAGGGTGACACTCTCTCTCTGCGTGTTTCCTGGGTGAGAGAGGCCTTTTTGTTGTTGTTGTGCTAAGCTAACAGGCAGAATGCTACAGGTATAGCTCTAAAGAATGTAGCATCATGGGCAGTGTAGTCCGTGCTGCAGGGAGAATGGACTGCCATACACGTTATGTGTCTGTGAGCGAGGGAGGGAGAAAAAGGAAAAGTACGAGCTGTCATCGAGCAAAAACGGGAGCTGGAAGCATGTAAATATAATAATAACCACTGCAGCCAAGAAGAGAGCCTGACGAGCCCAGCTGTAAGTAAGCTATTAAGACTCGACTGTACACCGTGTTCGTGTTTTCCTCCAAAAACAATAAGTTCTGTTGGAGCAGCCTTTCAACGCCTCTCTCTGTCTCTGCTAGCAAAGTTGACCCAGACAACAAAGTAAAGCTAGTTTTCAGCTACGAGCCGACACAGAACCCACCGTATTAGCCAGAGGTCCCTTTACTACGGTTCGGAGCCGCGGACCTTCAGTAACAGTAATAAATCACAGCAATAGTACATTCATGTAGTTGTAAACAGCATGATAAAATATTAAGTAATCCAAAGTATTCAGAATACGTTACTCTCATTGAGTAACGTAACGGAATACGTTACAGAATACATTTTGGGGCATGTAATCTGTAATCTGTAATGGAATACATTTTAAAAGTAACCTTCCCAACACTGACTGTCGATTTGTTTTTAAGCCACACGAGAGGGCAGAGCTAGCTAGCCTGGTTAGCGTGCTGCATTCACGAACTTTACAGGTGTGAAGCCCAGACGCGCAAATCTGCTGACTGAACAGATTAATAAAATCCTAGAATTTGCGAGAGAAAGCCACGTTAGTTTTCACATAACTCTATTAAAATATTCCAAAAGGCATCAACACCACAAACACAGTGGAGAGCTTCAGGCTACAGACTGTGTAGGGAACGATTCGAGCATTATTGCTGCAAGATGAGAGGTTACAAACATGATTTACAGGAGCTTAAATTTGGCGTCAGTGAAGAGAAGCTGAAAAAACGTATACGATTGCACGTTATCTGCAAAACAGTAACTTTTTACTGGTATGCTGATAAAGAACAATCAAAATGGGCTTACTGTGACACTTTGAATAACTCCTTTTCAGATCTATGCAAACAAGAAATAGTTACTACTTTGGCATCTATCAGTATCACATAAACGAGGAGCCAGCGTGTCTATTTAGATACCAGACTATCAGTGGACTTTGTACAGGTGCAACATTCAGATGTCTCCATACTTTGGCCATGGAGTACAAGGTAGAGGGAGATTTGAAGCAAGAGAAGAAGAGCAGGGGGAAAAGAGTGAAGCGATGGAGAGAGAACAAAGAGGGAGGGAGGGATGAAGAGGACGTAGAGAGCAGATTGTAATGGAGCTGTTGGCAGAGCTCCTGGCTGTTCATGGGTATTCATGTAGCTGGTGGCTTCAGTTAAATGGAGCGAACAGAGAGAGGCAGAGGGGGGGAGACGGGTGCTGAGTTTCAACTGAACAAGAAGTCTACTTATGCCCTTTCCAAGGAGCACCGTGCAAACACTTGCAGACATGTTAAATGGTGAATTCAGATCCATTCAATTAAATTAAATGTCACAGCGACTCGACACGTCCACGGGCTTATGAGTCCAGCAGGTAAAGGCATCGCAGACAGAACGTGCAGAGTGAAGACCTGCAGACGGCGCAGTCTCCAGCAGGGCCACAGCAGGTTTACTGAGTGCAATTTCTAAAGAGAGGCTTTTAACATCCGAAAATCGTCTGTGAGGAGACTCGTGCGTTTAGAAGTTAATTTTTGCAGATTGCATTCATCTTTGTTCAGAGTTACTTAACCAAATCAAGGCAGCGTTCCCTCACGCGGTGCGGAGCTGTGAATGAAGCAGCATGTTCAGGAACCAGCAGGCAGTAAGACGAGCTTCAAACACAGGTGTTCGTGTGTCGCTTTTGGTACAATTTCATGCTACATGTCACCTTTTCATATGAGTAAGAAGCGCTAAAGGCAGTGTTTCTGACATTTCTATTAGTGCCTGTGATGAGTCACAGGGCTGCGGAGAAAGCGTGATATTTGGAAAGATCGTGTTTGACAGCCGCGCTGATATTTCGTGAATTTCAGGTGGAATTTGTTCTCGGGTTGTGCGCAAATGTCGCACAACCTTCGTTTTTTGCATCCATTTTGCATAAAACCATTACACGACCCCTAAAACAGAAACAAGTCGTTCTACTTTATTACTGAACATGAAAATAAAGAAACAGCCACGCTAATAAAACAGTCGTCCTTGCTGCACGACGTTGTGCCACTGTTGACATGATGGATGATGCATTACTAGTTTCTCCTGTTCAGTGACAGTTTGACTGAAGTCTGCAGTGGTCAGGGTAAAGCGTATTACTGCAGCAAAGCTGTGAACATGTTGCAGTCCAGCCTCTGCAGTTGTATCAATTCTCATTTTCATCTTTGGTCATGGCGTTTGGGGAGACTTCAGAGTTCCAGGCCAAACCTTGGTCAGTGTCAAAAGGCTGGGTGGATGGATGGATGACATTATTGGTAGGTGTTAGTTGTATAGCACAGCATGTCCTCTAACTACAGCGGTCCCTCGTTTATCGCAGGAGTTTCGTTCTAAAAATAACCCGCAATAGGTCAACTTTATTTTTTACAATTATTGTAGATGTTTGAAGGCTGTAAAACCCCTCACTCACTCACTCACTCACTCACTCACTCACTGACTGACTGACTGTTTTGTTTTGCTTAACGCGCCTTATAATCCAACACGTTCTCACTCCCAATGCGTAACATTTTACGCTAGGTGACAAATCGTCAACATATTACGTTTTCGGCTACCCACCACGTTCCTAAATGACGACCTCGGAAAAATGAGGAAATATGAGAACCGTATGGACTCAATCTACACATGTTCGCTTTTTTTTCTTCAAATCGTTTAGAAACACGCTATTTAACATCATTAAAGTCCTGGTTAAGGTCAGGAAAAAGGTTATGGTTAGGGCTGGAATACAGGGCTGGAACGTCTATTACCGCGGGAGCGTCATTGCACTGGATTTCGGCCATAACCCGCCGCGTACCATAAGAACGCCGAAGGTCTCCTTTCGCGTTCCTCAGGAATGCCGCGGGACGTGACAAAACGTCGGCATGTTACGCCTCGGGAGTGAGAACGGGCTGTATAATCCGAACCCTTCCACACTACCCTCCTTTAGCACGTCCACAAGTCCAACTTTTTGTGTGATGGTTAGCATCTTCCACACTGCTAGCGATCAAAGATTTACGTATATTTAACAAGCTGAACACATTCTGTACTGTACAGGAGACACGGCACTGAGGGGATTGTTTGACAATGGCCTACAGCCAATCAGGACACAGAACACAATGCGGTGTAAAAAAAAAGCAAAAACAAAAAAAGCATGCAAAATTGGCCACCCACGAAAGGTGAACCGTGTTATAGCGAGGGAGCATATTAGCCCAGGTGTGTCACAGGACCTCAGCTGAAGTCCACGTCAATCTTGCACTTTGTCAGGATTGTGCTTTAAATCTCAACATCAGTTCACATAAACACATTTTTCCCACCAGCTGGTTGTGTCACCGATGACACGAACACAACACCTTTACCGTTATTCATGCTTTGCAGTCGAGTGAAGTATCTTGTACTTGTTGAGGAAACGATGTGCGCACCGTTTTCCTGTACAGTGCTGCTGTGTCAGGTACCCGCGGTGTCTCCATTATGCACACAGTGTCCTTTAGCATGGCTACTCTTGACATTCCAGCCACAGCTGCATCAGCTGCCAAGAGATAACAGCCATGTTTAAGAGATGTCCAAAATCCTCATAGGAAGGTGTACTTTCCAGGATTAGCAGCAAACCGGACACCGATTCGTGTCTGCTTAAGAACTTTTTGTTTTGGACACAGTTTCTTTTTTTTCTTCACTTTTTAGGCTCAGGAACTAAAACCTGCCTTCTTAGGGAAAGATGGTGTTGTGGGTTGAAACACATGTCTGTACAATAGTAATCCTCCTCATTGATACATGTTGGGAGTGACCATCAATCTTACTGTATAACCAGACATGTTGTAACACATTCACTAAACGGCACTAAACTCTTGAAGATGGGCCGGATTGAACTGATGAAAAAATAATGTGAGAGAGGAAAATGAGTGTTTGTCCACACATTACACATGAACCAGCCATCTCTGATGTGACAGTGAACGTGAACTATGTCCATTTGTGTGCTGTGTGTAAATCAAACGAGTGTTTTTGGTTCTTTAGTTCAGTTTTAAGAGAGGTCTGCCTCCTGGCTGAGAAACCAACACGAGCTTCTGGCAGATGAACTAGTCAGCTGTCAAAACCCGGCTAACACTGCAGCAGAAACCTCCTCTGCCGCCTCCTGCTCTCCATAAACGAGCTGCTGTTTCATGTGCTTGACAGAGCTGAGAGTGTGGCATGTTTTCACGGCACGGAGTGGCTTCACTTCAAAATATTTCGACTTTTAGCATCGCACTCTAAATGGATTTAATAGCCTGACTTTCAACAGGCACAATCTGTTTACTGCAAGCACAGAGAAGCAGTGAAGGCAACTTTTAATCTGAAAAATAACTTTTTTCAGTTAGTGTTTTTTATTCTATTCAATTTTCTGAAAAAATCTGCCTATTCAGCATTCACCCACGATATAATGTCACGTGCTAACTTCCATGTATGTATGTAATCTGCATAAACATGCATCTCCATATGAATGCATGGAGAAGATTCGTGGTACCTGATTTTTGGAGTGCATCTACAGACCAATCATACATAACAGACTTTACATGGAATGTAATGATGGCCGTAGATGGCCCCGCCCCTCCCTGAGCCTGGTTCTGCTGGAGGTTTCTTCCTGTTAAAAGGGAGTTTTTCCTTCCCACTATCACCAAGTGCTTGCTCGTAGGTGGGTGTGATCTTGTGTTATCCAGTTGCTGGTAAGTGTGGGTTTTCTCAGTAGACCATCTTTAGCACTAACTGTAGTTTTATGCTGCTGGGACTCGCTGGCTTTGGTGGCTGAAACTTGCATTAGCATCCACATCAAAACGTTTCCACTCTGTCCAGCAGGTTTTCGCAGTATTGATACGAGCAGCGTTGCAATTTTACTGCAGCGATGAATAACAGCAGACAGTTACACAGAATGAAATATGCAGGCTGAGGGAATCCTCGGTGGTGCAGTGAGCAAATCAGATGTTTAGTGTTCTAACGGCCTATTTGTTCCGCTGACGGTGCCAGAAGCAGGGACTCTGTGAGAACGCCCTTTAAACGCCTGATCTGGGGACTGTTTCAGAAACAGAATACAGTCTGTCATTATGCAGATTTTTTTATACACTTGTAATTCTTTACACTTAAAGGGGGAAGTTTCTCTTTCTTTTTGTTTGCCTCCTGTATGCAGGAGGAGACAGAGCCACTGACTGTGCCGGCTCTCTGGATCTGAGCTGTTAATTAAACATACTGTTGTGTAACTATGTGCATGTCTTGTTTTCTGCACGTGGGTTTGAATTTTGGTGCTCGGCCTCCGGCCGTTTTGTGACACGTTGTGCAATTTTCATCATGCAAACTGATCCTAACAAAAGAACGGAGGAACTCCACCTGACCGACGTTCCCCTCGGATCAAAACACCTGGGAGACGTCTTCCTCAGATGTGTAGAAATCATGCATTGGCTCTTTGTTTGTGCGTCACTGTTTTACTGTACAGAGTGCAAAGCTACAGTGACCCACAGAGAGACATCAGACACATTAATGAGAAACAGACCAGGCTACAATGCACCCGGAGGGACTTCGGGGTGTAGGTGAAAACCAGAGCAGGGTTGTTAGCACGAATGTGCAAGTCAGAGAAAGTATACACGCGCGTATCTCTAATATCTCTGTGTGAGTGTATGCATACAGCTCCAGGACGGCACAGGAATGGTAGCATCTGGAAATCTGCCCAAGTTGACACACACACACACACACACACACCCTCCTGGGTCTTTGAGCTGTAAAGCATCCTGGGAAAGCAGTTGTCCAGCTGCTGCAGCCTTGAGGCATTTACAGAAGAAATGCACATTAAATCATCGACAGACTCGCAGATATTTACTCAGCAGTCTGTTTTCTCTGCAGTCAAGCCTTCACTGACTGAACTGCACTCAGTCCCCTGCAACACACTAACAAGCCTGTGAGAAAACATCTGCAGACAAATGGAAGAAATCATCCAAGAAAAACACCCACACCGCTCTGCCATGAATTCCACATTCTTTATGTTCAGCGTGGACATTTTTAATTTGTATACATGAGGTCACAGAGGAAGGCGGGGCTATATACATTACAGTATCCTGAGAAGTGTGGCTGGGTTTCCTGTTACCGAACCACTGATGATGACGGGGGATCCAAGTTTCAGCAATCTCATTACAGCTCATGTTTTACATCTTATAATTTCAATAAATACATTTTCTACCAGGTGAGGTTTTTCTTTCTCTATGATATTATATAATAATATGTCAATCTTTGAGTGAGAAACAGCTGCTTACATCACACTGGTGATTATTATAGTTTTTATGTGACAGATTATTATTATTATTATTATTATTACTATTATTATTACTATTATTATTACTATTATTATTATTATTATTACTATTATTATTATTACTATTATTATTATTATTATTACTATTATTATTATTATTATTATTGCTATTATTATTATTACTATTATTATTATTATTACTATTACTATTATTATTATTATTACTATTACTATTATTATTACTATTATTATTATTATTATTGCTATTATTATTATTAAATAATAATAATAAATAATATTAAACTGCATTCTTTATAAGGGCCAGCAGGGGTTCGGTCACCTGGTTGCAAAAAGAAGCCTGACTGTACAGATGTCTGAGAAATTAGTTTTCAAATTGAATTGTTAGTTTGCAGCTCAGTCACTAGTTAAACATCTTACAAAATGTTAATTATGTCTCATTATAGTAAAATAAAGATAGACTTTGGGTTATTTACAAGATGCTTTATGAATGTGCAGCATCCTTCAGTTGTCATCAAAGCTAAAAGCCAGTAAAATGTATATTATGGTGGTCATGTCTATCTTTAATAGATTCTCTATGGATAAACTAAAGTGCACGAATATATTTTAAATTTGTTTGATTAAAAAGAAATTCCACAGAAAAGCAGAACTGCTGACTCCCTGCTGTAGTTTAAAATTGCAGCATTATTGACGTTATGAGGCCTCTGTTTCTTACTGTGGAGAATAATGAGCAGCTCAGGCTTTTGATCAGTCAAAGACTTTTATTCCCGGCCTTGATCTTTCCTAAAGGCAAAATGAGATTTCTTTTTTATTCCTTCATTCTCAGCATACATAAAGTTTGATTCATATATTTTGGGCGCACATTTTCTTGCTGTTTAAACCCTGTTCAGGCTATTGTGCAGACTACTCGCTTTAATTTGAGGACATTCGCATCAAACCTGGACGAAGTTTACGAACTTCAGCTCTGTAATTCAGGTAGTTTAGCAATAACAAGGAGCATTAACCCTTTCATGTATTAATTATGAAAACCTCAATCAGGAAGTATTTTTATTCATCTTTAGGCATGAAAAAAAAACCGTTTTTTTAACTTGAACACATGTACTTTTTTATTTTTTTAAAACATGGCAGGGTATGGAGTGACACATCAGTGTCCAATGTAGTGGTTTATGTCCAAGTATACCATCAACAGTGTTGGTCAAGTTACTTGAAAAAAGTAATCAGTAACTAATTACTGATTACTTCCCCCCAAAAGTAATTAATTACTTAGTTACTTTTTAAAAACACGATTTACAACCTGAATAGGTGATAAAGTGATAGATCTTTCAGCCCAATTCTACTTTTTCTGCATAATCATCATACAAAATGTAATCAAATGGAAAAGTCTCTTTTTAAAACTTGTTTTATTCGTTTTAATCTTTTAACTTTATGCATCAAGCAAAAATTTAATTATCTGCAACATTCTCTGACTGGAAGAAATTAGTTTAATATTTAAACCTATTTTCTGCACATTCCAGCACATAATATAAAATATTTATTTTTTTGTGTGTTTACACTCAGTCTTTCAAATAGATGCAAGTAAAACACAGCAGAAAATAAATAAAGTCAAAGACTAGCGGTCCTGTTGCTCTATTTTCACCTGTAAAGCAGGAGTGGGGTAGGCGGAGGGTTACCCTGGTGCAGGTGTGCAGCGGTCAGTGGAAGAATCCGCGAGTTTCTCTGTGAGTTTCCCATTACGTCGTAGCTACTCGGTGCTTGTTTGGAAGTTTAGGGGTTTTTTCGCTGTAAAAAGAAGTTTTCTTCCCACGCACAACGGACACTAATGTTTTTGTCACTTTTTATGGAATCAAACTCAAAGTAAGGTCAGTACTTCCACGCTTTAAACGCTGCACGCTCATACTCTCTCTGCACTCGATATATGATCCATTGTTGATCTGCACACAGCTGTTGTCACGAACGTCGCACTCGCTTATGTCACTGTCATGAGACATTCTCGCAAAAAATCACGGTTTTAGTAACGCAGTAACGCAGCGTTCCTACGGGAAAGTAACGGTAATCTAATTACCGTTTTTGCAATAGTAATCCCTTACTTTACTCGTTACTTGAAAAAAGTAATCGGATTACAGTAACGCGTTACTTGTATCTCTGACCATCAACACTGACACAAATACAAGAAGACGAGCCACTGGGAGATGATCACAGGATCTTTTCTATCAGGGCACATAGCGGTTTACACATTTAACAAGCAAAAGATCGCTGCTCCGGTCTCAGGAGGAGGCTTTTTGGAGCTGAGTCAGGAACATCTGGTGTAAAAATCTGTGAAATCGAACATGTGGGGCTGCCTGGTGAGCTACTGTACATGATATTAATATTATGTAGAAGATGCAGAGCTTTACTCCTGACAGACTGAACTTACCAAACATCATCTACAAACCACCATGAAAAGAAGATCTGCAAGATCTTTTAATTACACCTTCACCATAAATGCATCCACTAACCTAAAACCGATGACAGTTAACGTGTGATAAATAAATACACGACTGTCGCTGAAAATTTCACTATTAATTGAAATAATTTCTTAACATATTGGATCTTAGAAATCCCTCTGAACATAATATACATGATCGATATTTTGCCAAAACTAAATAAATGAATAACAATTCACCCCATTAAGCACTAATCCTGTCAGATGTTAATGCTAAATGCAGTTTCTGTAAGATACAATTAGGCAGAAGAAACAGTGTGAATTGGATGCTTCAGCAGCAAACTCTGAATAAACTACAGCATGTATGCAGGAAACAGCAGCATTTTCTACTGTTTCTCATTAACAATACAGCAGCCTCCCCAAGTGACACGGTGTGTTTACTTGGTTCAAAAGAAAATGTGTCAGCCAGGGATGATTCAGCCTGATCTGCCTCCGAGTGGATATATTTACCCAGGCAGGAGCAGTGCTGGAGACGAACAATGATGCTGGACTAGTTCGTGGATGTGAAGAAGGAGCAATAGAAGCTGATACAGGGTTGTTCCCCATTCATTCTTGTAAAAGTTCCTCCTTGGGCACTTACTGTCTGCCAAAATAACTTCCTCAAGCTCCACAAGCTTCACTTGGCAACAGTGGGAAGTAAAAACTCAGCTGTTGGGGGTGAGCGGAGATTTCTAAGTATTCTTGTCAAGTGAACTGCAGTGAAATATATAAGGTCACAGCACTGACCTTAGTTTTCTGGCATCCAACAAAGATTTCGTTTTTCTATTTTATTTAGGTCACTCACATTTTCCGACTTCAGGTTGAATCTTCGTCCGTGCAGACTTTCCAAGTCAGAATGGACTTTTCCTGTTTTACCACCAAATGCATTCTGAAGGCGAACTGGCTGATGGACTTCCTGTTTGAAACGTCCGAACGCAGATGGCATTTTACAGCTTTTCATTTTCCATTGATTATGTGAAAGTTATTTTAGGGCCATGATGCTGTGCTTGGAGAACCTTATAGGCCTAAGGTCACAGACAGGAGTCCACAGTGGACATGCAGAGGTGAGGAGTTGAGGCAGCACATTCAGTCATGGTTGTCAGGTCTTGTCAGTTTTAGACTTTAAAACCACTTGGTTCAACTTCCTGAAGGTTTTGGCATTTGAAAAATAGCATCCATCTATCACTATCCATCGATCCACTGATGGGATGAAGAGATGAGTCAAACCAGACCAACGTTAAGTGTGAGAGAATGGATGGATAGTGACAACCCAGAGGTTTGTCTGCTTTGTAGAACATGTTTGAAGAGGTTATGCAAATTTACTGCATTCTTTTTTAAACGGCATGCTAATTTTTTGGTTAGAATTACTCTAAAACATATCAAATCAATAATTGTGCTCCTAAGGATGCGTGATTTATTAAGATGCATGTGACATTTCCTCTCCTGTCTCCATCCTCTCAAGAAATGTTTAGATCTAATGAGCAGATTGGTGCATCTGTCAAGTATGCAGCTCAGGGAAACCAAAAGCCATTACTCAGCTTGTCCTACCTGTTTGATTTCTGCTGATGGCTGGGAAACCAAATACACATTGACTTTCCCTTTACTGTGTCACGCATATTTTTCAAATTAAGGTGGTGCATTCTCAGCCCGCCTGAACATGTTTCACCTCAGTTAGAGCCACTGACAGAAAACTTACTGAAATATTAGTAATAAGGCTGGTACTAATCTCCTTTACAAGCTCCTGTTGTTTTAAAGTGGCAACATTGAAACACTATGTTTCTACTGGTTGTTTACTGGTTTATCTGTTTTAAATGGACCTATAATTTTAAGTTTCCAGTTCAATATTTTATTCTTACACAGTGCGAGAATAGCGCTGCATGATTGACAGTTCAAAATAATATTCATTTATCTCACACTTATCTGTCTCGTTTATCTTAAATAACTTGTGGTAAATATAAATAACTCCTCCCTCTTAGCCCTGCCCTCCCTTTAAGGCCACTTTCTTCTGATTGGTTGCCCCTCACAAACACAAGGTTTGAACCACAGCTTTGAGATTCTGCTGCATTTTGAGATTTTATTTGTTGCAGTAATTTTGTACGATACCGCTATTCCATCAGAAAACCTGATGATCCAACACTGACCTTATTTTGCTTTTTGGCTTTTGCTCACTCGTTTGGTTCAGGCTTAGAGTAACTACGTGGTTACGTTTTGGATGGGATTGTGGGATCAAGAATTAGGCTGACCCTGTGTGATTAAATGCAAAGTTGAGGCCCCGATTTATGATGAGTTGGGACCAAGGTTATTATCGTTAACGAAAACTAACGAAATAACGAAAACTAGAAGTGAAAAAACATTTTCGTTAACGGAAATAAAAATAAAAACAAAAAAAGGAAAACTAACTAAAACTGGAATGAGTGTTCACAAAACTAACTAAAATTAACTGAATTTATAGCAAAAATGTGTTTAGTTTTCATTGATGTGTGCGTGTCATACAATAGTCAAGGGTGAAAATGAAGTTTAGTTTCCAGATTGTTTTCTTGCTGTGTCTCATTATGCCAGCAGGTGGCAGCACGTTAGTCGAGTCGTCTGTGTTGCTGCTCCGTCCACGCGCAGAATCATGTCAGGAAAAGTCGGGAGCCCGAGTCCAATTTGGGATTACTTTGAATATGACTGTGTTTTGGATAAAGCAAGTGTCTTGTAGTGGAAACAGACGAATTATGAGGGACATTTCTAAAGGGAAAAAAATCCCACAAACCTTAAAGTGCACTTGAAAAGCTCACACAAGAAGGCTAACCTAGCTTAGCTTGAGAAGGTAAGGGAGCACACTCAACCCTCATCCCCAGAAAACAGAAGCTAACCCCAGGCAAGGCAGCGTGATGCATCCCGAGACAACAGGACGGGGATATCTACACAACTGTGTGAGTCAATTACCTTCAAAAAGTTTATCAATTCACTTGAACCAAAATTACGAACATCCGGTGCTGCGAGAGTTAATAGTCTCATTGGGGCCAAGATATACATTTTATAGTTGCCTGGTATCAATGGTTGTTCATCTGCCTTTATTTATTTATTTAAAGAACCCATAGGTGGGAATGTGAGTTGTCTGTCTCTGCGTGTTAGCCCTGCGACAGACAGGCGACCTGTGCAGGGTGCAGTATGGTAGCTGGAATAGCAACATACCCAAGGATGAGCAGAATGACTGATATGATGAAACTGGGATTTTGTTACACTTAATTATTGCAAACACGACTAAAACTATAACTGAAACTAATCAAAACTAAACTGAAACTAAGGATTTTCAAAAAAAATAAAAACTAAACTAGCAAACAATTGGTAAAAACTAATTAAAACTGATATAAAATTGAAAATCTGAAGTCAAAACTAAATAAAAATAAAAACGAATGAAAATTGCAAAACTATTAAAACCCTGGTTGGGACTGAAAGGCCTATCCTCCTGCAACCATAACTGATGATGCTGGAAATGTATCTCACTAATACGCCTTGTGCATTTCTGCAAGACACCAGCGGCTTTAGTAAACAGTATTTGATGCCCTGGTCTTAACACATCTCACAGATGTTATACTCAATCCAGATCTGCTTACCGAGGAGGCCACTCAAGGCCACTGAAATCACTGTTTCATTAGACCAGTTAGACTTGCCATGAAGTATTATCTCGGTAGAAGTGGCCATTAAGAGAATGACTGTGGCCATCGAGGGATGCGAGCCATCAGTGACAATGCTTATTATGCGTTCCAGCTATGATTGTTGGTATTGAGCGCGCCAAGGAAACATTCCCACAGAATTACACCACCAGCAGAAGTCTGGATGCCTCACATGTGGCACGTCGTCTCTCAGGAGACGCGAAGATTGATCAGCTCAATCTTTCGCAGTCCAGTTTTCAACATTAAAGAAGCTTTTCTGTCCAGCAAAGTTGTAAAACTACAATTATGCCCAGAATCCCATCCACAGATTTAACATTGTATAAAAAAAGAAAAGGAAAAAAGTAATTATTAGTCCTGAGAGACGCCACCTAACTGAAACACAATAAATCACACAAGTGTTCCAGATTCGACACTTCAGCTTTTCAGTTCGTTAGAAAACACTATTTGGACATAAATCCTGTTTACTGGGGAGTGTTGATTTTCTCTTTAGGCTCCCAGCAGGCTCTGAAGCTGTCAATACCATCGACAAGGAGACAAATGGCCCTGTGCTCTGGACTCTAACAGCACTGCAGTGTCTGTTAAAATACCTGCTGTCTGCTTCGGTCCACAGAGCTCCTGAATCAGGTTTATTATTGGAGTGCTGTGTTATTTGCACTGCTGGCAGGTACGGCACTCACAGCAGAGACTGCAAAGACATCCTGACAGAAAGTATGAAGATAAGCTCTGACTGTCTTTCTAATTAAAGCAAAATGGATCTGCAAGAAGGCTTAAAAAATATATCAAGCGGAGATCAGCTGACAGAGATTATGGTTTTAGCATGGATAACTGCCAGTTTATTCCTCAGACTGGACTTCATGCTTTAGGACTGTTTTCTTTACTACAGTGGCTGCAAAAGTATTCGGCCTCCTTAAACTTTCCCACATTTTGTCACATTACAGCCACAAACATGGATCAATGTTATTGGAATTCCACGTGAAAGACCAACACAAAGTGGTGCACACGTGAGAAGTGGAACGAAAATCCAAACATTTTTTACAAATAAATAACTGCAAAGTGGGGTGTGCGTAATTATTCAGCCCCCTTTGGTCTGAGTGCAGTCAGTTGCACATAGACGTTGCCTGATGAGTGCTAATGACTAAATAGAGTGCACCTGTGTGTAATCTAATGTCAGTACAAATACAGCTGCTCTGTGACGCCTCAGAGGTTGTCTAAGAGAATATTGGGAGCAACAACACCATGAAGTCCAAACACCACAGCAGACAGGTCAGGAGTAAGGTAATTGAGGAATTTAAAGCAGGCTTAGGCTACAAAAAGATTTCCCAAGCCTTGAACATCCCACGGAGCACTGTTCAAGCCATCATTCAGAAATGGAAGGAGTATGGCACAACTGTAAACCTACCAAGACAAGGCCGTCCACCTAAACTCACAGCAGAACAAGGAGAGCGCTGATCAGAAATGCAGCCAAGAGGCCCATGGTGACTCTGGACGAGCTGCAGAGATCTACAGCTCAGGTGGGGGAATCTGTCCATGGGACAACTATTAGTCGTGCACTGCACAAAGCTGGTCTTTATGGAAGAGTGGCAAGAAGAAAGCCATTGTTAACAGAAACCATAAGAAGTCCCGTTTGCAGTGGGGGGACACAGCAAACATGTGGGGGACACAGCAAACATGTGGGGGACACAGCAAACATGTGGAAGAAGCTGCTCTGGTCACATGAGACCAAAATGCCAAATGTGTGGTGGAAAACTAACACTGCACATCACTCTGAACACACCATCCCCACTGTCACATATGGTGGTGGCAGCATCATGCTCTGGGGGGGCTTCTCTTCAGCAGGGACAGGGAAGCTGGTCAGAGTTGATGGGAAGATGGATGGAGCCAAATACAGGGCAATCTTGGAAGAAAACCTCTTGGAGTCTGCAAAAGACTTGAGACTGGGGCGGAGCTTCAGCTTCCAGCAGGACAACGACCCTGAACATAAAGCCAGGGCAACAATGGGATGGTTTAAAACAAAACACATCCATGTGTTAGAACGGCCCAGTCAAAGTCCAGATCTAAATCCAATCGAGAATCTGTGGCAAGATCTGAAAACTGCTGTTCACAAACGCTGTCCATCTAATCTGACTGAGCTGGAGCTGTTTCAAAGAAGAATGAGCAAAGATTTCAGTCTGTAGATGTGCAAAGCTGGTAGAGACAGACCCTAAAAGACTGGCAGCTGGAACTGCAGCAAAGTGTTGTGGAGTGGAGTTTAATTCTCCAGGCCTTTTCAAGGTCTTTTGAGGTTTTTACTGAAAAAGGAGAAAAGTCTGAGGGATCTCTAATTACACAAGAACTGGACTGAATATCAATGGTAACTGAATTTATGGACGGATGAATCCAAAATTAAAGTTTTTGGATCAAATTGGCGATACCTCTGGATTGGCAGACTGGGGTGGTGGTTCCCATCTTTACGAAGGGGGACCAACTATAGGAGGATCACACCTCAGCCTCCCTGGGAAAGTCTGTGCCAGTGCTGGAAAAGAGAGTCCATCCGTGAGTCGAACCTCAGATAGAGGAGGAACACTGGACCAGCTCTTTATCCTCTCAGGGACACTCGAGGGTGCACGGAGTTCGCCCAACCAGTCTACATGTGCTTTGCAGACTTGGAGAAGGCATTCAAGCGTGTGATTTTGATCCCCAGTGCAACAGGCAGCCAACAAGAACGATTCCTAATCAAGATCTGTTAAAAGTAAAGGTCTTCCTATCAAATATGACTCGCCAAGGTTGTTACAATTGTACAAATTTGCACATATTTCCCATTTTACTGGAAAAATATGAAGAAATGAGGGGTGGCTCAAGATTTTTGCACGGCACTGTGTCAGCAAGGATCATAAAAAGCATAAAAAGCCCACCAAGCACACATTTTCTCTTCTTTTTTTACTCCTCACTAAAACTTGAGCACTCTGACTGCATGACTCACTACATTATCCTCCTCTAATGTCTTCCATGGAGCAGCAAATTAGCTGACTGTGATGCTGCTTGTTCTACAATATATACATTTTCTGATTATTTTTTTCCCACTGAACAAGGAAGAGAAAATCCTGCATTATGATTTAGAATATTAGTAAAGCAGTCAGTTGTACCGATGAGCCCTCGTGAGCCTTTAAGATCACACCAAACAGTTTATATAAGCTATGCATTTGTGATCTACAAATCACAAACTGATCTAAGAGGCATAGCAACGTCTCTTCATGTAAGACGGCACAAATTGAGCATAGCATTAGTTCAGGCAGGCCACAAAGTCATTGTCAGCTGCAGTCCTGCAAGATGAAGACTGTCCGCTGTTTAAGACGCCTTTTTGCAGCAAGCTACTGTGAAACCCACCTCCACACGATTTTCCTTTCGTGCTGCAACAGTGTAAATGCAATGGTGGGGAGGAACAGGCCAGTGTCACCAAATATCCACACTGCAGGTGGAAATAACCAAATGAACCTGACTAAATCAGTGATGTACAAAACAGAAGAGAGATAATCAAGGACTAAACACGCTCCTTTCTAAAAGCAGGTCTTCCATTATTGCAACATCAGCGACCTTGGCTTCCTGTTTTTAGCACCTTTAAAGGATCATTAATGTTGTATTGTTCAAAAAATTCATGGAAAGTTCACAATCTGGTCGAGAGGTGTGAAACCAGCAGGGAAGTCACACATAGACTTTGCTTGGAAATAAGGTCAAAGTTCCATATCAAAGTAAGGTTTTATTACTGGACACAGCATACGCTTTACGTGTCCTCACTGCCTTACCTCTGAAAAACCAGCAGTTTCTGATGCAATGGCAAATATGAAATGTCCTCGAGAGATCAACACGACTATACTTCACAGATACTTAATAAACCTCTGGGTGAATCCAGAACAACCTGCTGTCAGTCAGATTGTATAACTGTAACTTTGTTTCCTTTAAAAGTGTTACAATGTTTCCCCATTAATCCCAGTTTTTCTTTATCTTCTTCTGCAGATGAAGGAACAACAGAATATAGAGTTTTTGATACAGACATGATAATGATTGAAGCAAGTCAGAGCATTAATGATGAGGTGTGGTGTGGGTTGCAAAGCAGCTTGCACAGTGCAACGGGGTAAGAAAATTAAACGGTGGGCCCTTCCTTCCTAAAGAGTTGACATATACAGCTCAGTTTTGACCTTTTTAGCAATTCAAAGGTGAGGTAGGCTGGCTGTACTGGTCAGTCACCATTTCCATGTTTAAAAGTGTGAGAGAGAACAAAAGAAATCAGAATGCATGTGCAGTTCACCCAGCAGATACATTACTCAAAAATGGGGGATTTTATACATTCTCTGCAGGTACTTATTAGTGGCAGAGAGAGCAAAATACACACCGCTGTGTTTCATTGTCTCTTTCAGGGTCTCAAATCAATAAAGCTGAAGGTCCAGCCGGAGTAAGATTGATTCTTCCAGAGTGCTACAGAGGTTCAGCTCGGGATGAAAAGTGTGGCACAGAAACCATCGTACTGGAGGACGGCTGCTGCCACCGAAACACAATGACAGGAAAATACTGCAGCTAGACATGTGAACAGTGTGTGTGTGTGTATGTGCATGCATGTGTGCGTGTGTGCGTGCATGTGTGCGTGTTTGTATGAGAAAGAGAGACGGTGATGAATGTGTGTGCTAGCCACCCTGCAGGGTAATTCATTTCTCAACCTGAACAACACTTAATGTCAGACTGAACAGGATTAATAGAGGACCACAGCCAACACAAATACACACACACACACACACACACACACACACACACACACACACACATTCCCGAACAGAGCTTTGGCCTCACTATTTCATCTGAAATCAAATTTTCCATGGTTTTGCAGGAAGTGATGTCATTGGGTGTTGAGCCGTAAGCCCTGATACCACAGTGACATCATCTCTGGAGGACCAATGAGATCACACGCTGACCTTCAGGCATTACTGACCTTTCAGTACTCAAAGGTTTTAATTTGATGACAAAATGCAGAAACACTGAGGGCGACCTGAGAAGGTCACTTCCCTCAAACAATTAAATAAAATTAAAACTGTTTCCATTCCAGCTCGGTAAAGATGGAAGGGTTTTACTTGTTTATTTTTTCCACTGTATGATCTCTAAAATTATTTATTTATTTAGTGAATTCCCAAATTTTCTCAGAGATCACGGTAGCTGTAAATACTGAACTTTCTAATGAACAAGCATGGATTTGGTGTCTGTGTTTGGAAATGAAAAATAAATAGAAATAAATGACGTTTTTAGTCTCATCATTCTCTTCAAAGCAACCCCTGAAGCTAAAAAATGAAAGTAATTTAGAAGTGCCAAAAAACTACCATGTTAAAATGTTCAAGTCAGTAAAAACAAACACGTTTACAGCCTGATACAAAATAAAACGGTCTTTATAGCTATGTGCCTTTAACTGTGTGGTAAAAGATTTAAAAATTGTTTTAGAGCTTAAAATTATCCATAATTATTTTATTGCCTGCTCTATTAAACACGACATTGAAGGCTATCATCGAGGTTTGCTCACATGCTAAAGCAGTGTTATCATACAGCACTCTGATTTATCTACATCACACATGCTGGCCAAGGTTGTCAGTAAGATAAACCAGAACCCTTTTTCATTCGCTAATGCTAGATCTGTTTCCACACGAGTGCTGATGGTAACTGATCTCAGAGCAGTCGAAGCAGAGCCAGTGGCAGATTAACTAGTTCACTAGCCTCAGTTTCCAATTAAACAGCAGCAGTTTAACCAACAACCAAAAGAAGGCCTCAGGACAGACACACCCATGAGAACAACAGATGCTTTAGCTTTCAGTGGAATCAAAGGCAAGCGGAGTTCTTCCTGCTTCCAGCACAATAACCAACTGCAGCCAACTGCGATGCTTTCACTTTGATTTTAATTGATAGCTTAATTAGATTTCACTGGAAAAACACTACTCCCCTTGCTTCCCCTGACAGACAACCACTGACGTTACATCATGTTACCTCTGTCTTTTATATAGACTCTGTGCAGCTGTCATCATCTTTCCATACAGTAAAAATCCATCACAGTTTCTCATGAACGTCCTCACACTCAGGTTTAGCTGTCTGAAAAAAAGCTGTTTAACAGTCAAGTGGTCCTTGATCCGATACTTCAGTATCTTTGTCCAGACTGCATTACTAGGTACAAACCATGAGAGTGAATGGAGGCCTTTATCAAACTGACTGAGTCGCAGCTACACCTCAGGATAGAGGTCCTGAAGATGTGGCAGTGATTTCCTCAGCAGTGTGAGCTGTCCTGCTCAGTTTCCTCTGTCACAGTGTTTCAGAAACAGGAACAGATACAGTGAGTGAAAATCTGCTCAGTGGTGTTTCTGTAAAATATGGTCAAATAGGGGACGTCCACTTTCTTCAGCCTGCAGAGGGAGTGAAGGTGTTGTTGGGTCTTCACTCCATAAGTGAGTAAGTCAGAGTCAGAGTGAGGTGAAACAGGGTGGAGTGGGTCCAGATCAGTGGGGAGGTATGACTTGATTCATGACCAGCTTCTTAAAGCATTTCATGACTATGGGGGTCAAGGCCAACAGCTGTTCATAGAGACTTGATTTCAGGTCTTGAGTCAGATGTACTATGGTGGTGCTTTTTAAACAGAATGGCGATCTGGCTTGGCTGGAGGAGATACTGAGCATGTCCATTAGGGCTGCCACAAACGATTATTCTGATAGTCGACTAATCAGATCATCATCCATTGGACTTAAAACGTACAGCTTATTGCACCAGCAGCATCTGCTCTTATATAACTATCATTAGCTTACAGCTTTAAGTGTTTAAGGTATGTGCTAACTAAAAATAAAGACAAGATGATAGTTTATTAAATTTTAATGAAATTTGCAGATTGTTTCGGTGAAGTTTAATAAACTCCTTGCTATCTAAAATATAACAGGACACCGGAGTAATTTCTGGAGCATCTCACACTTGTGACTTATATATCATGTTTAACCTGAGTAGCGAAAGACGGCGGTGGGTTTGAAAACGATCTGCCGGGAGTCCGGTGTTCTCACGGCTCTAGTGAGCCTAGCCCCCGGCTAGCTATCGAGCTAGTGGGTAACAGACGTCTCCGAAAACGTCGGAGCGCTTTTGAAAATATGTGGTGTCTTGATAAACTGAGCAGATATTTGAGGTTTACACAGCTACATTCTCGCCTGAAAATATGTTAAAAGTTTATTTTGTGACCCAGAAAGAATAATAAGAGTAATATTAAAACTAACTAGCTGCCACCATTGTTGGAAACTGAGCTGGGCCGCGCTATGAATTCTGGGACACAGCTTCTTCTTCTTCGGGGTTTAACGGCAGCTGGCATCCTTGTACATGCAGTGCTGCCATCTTCTGTTTCAGTCCGTTATTACACTCTTAACTCCTACTACTTATTCCTGCGTCTTTCAGGATCTTACAAAGCTTCAAACGACGCGTCGACTATTAAATCAGTCGTCGACAATTTTGATAGTCGACGTAATCGTGACTTGTCGACTAATCGTGGCAGCCCTAATGTCCATGAAGGCATCCTGCTTTTCTACACAGCTCTTAAGCACACAACCTGGGATGTGATCTGGACCAGCAGCCCCCTGGCTGCTAGGAGGCAGTGCTTATCTTTGTAGTGCTCTGTTGTCTGTGTGTGCCTCATGTCTTTGGTGTTGGTGATTGGACAACGTTTTCCCCATGAGGCTTTTTAGACTCTCTGGTTTCTCTTTTTAGGTTGTTTCTTGCCGTCTTATATCACCGGCTGTAAACGCAGCGTCACAGAGCCTCAACAAGGAGCAGTTAGCCGAGGTGTATTTGTGAAATGCAACTTGACAGATTTAATAACAGTCACGTCATTGTTGCATTTTTTAATAAATCCAATCACACCCTCAGTATATGGCTCAAGATCTACACAGTCCCCCATTGTTACTGTCTTTTTTGAAAATGCACCACTGTGTGCACTCAAAGCTGTCCTGTAAAGGTAGAAAAGCCTCCACACACAATGTCCTTCTCTACCAGGGGCTCTTCTCTCACTCTGTGCGCTGAAGGGATAGTGAGATAATCAGAGCTGCCAACGTGAGGCAAACAGGGCTCCAGTCAATGCATTTTTAATGTTTGAATACATGTGAACATATCTTCTCTCTTGCTGTGCATATAACATGCTGGGAGAAATGGAGTAAAACAGACTTTACATTAGCCTTGTTGAAATCCATGCATCTGGATAGACTGTCTGTAGCTGAGCTGTAAAGTTCTTTTATCGCCTGCTGGAGCGGGGACAATTTTCTGTTTAACCCTCCTCGTGTTAAACTTGCCTAAGAAAGAAAATCTCCCACAAAAAAACCTATTTCATTCTCATCCCAAGATAAAAACTTGAGCATTTTAACCTCTCCTCCAGAGAAACAACTCCTGGGCTGACTCATTGTGCTAGATCACACTTCTCTCTTTCTCATGTTTCCATGTGCACGTATTTCTATTCTCAGGCTGTAATGAGTCACCAAAGAGAAAATATATCAGAGTACAGCCACACACGGGTGAGATGTGATGCTTTTATTTGTCCCCTTACAGTTTGATTGCATCTGTGAGATTCTTAAGAGAAGTGAAAACAGATCAAACCGTCAGTGAGCTTTGGGATTCCTCCACACCGCTAACAGCTCTTGCTTACACCTGACTATTTGTCATTCAGGGACAACAGTGACACAGGCACAACTGCTATTTTTGGTATCGATTTGATTTATGAGATGAAACATCATCAGTTTGCCAGATATGAACCTTTAATGATTTGAACTTTCCACAAAAACAAAAATAACACATTTTAGACATCTTTTATTTTGAAACTGGGTTTCTATGGAGACCTGGAGTGTAAACTTCCACTGTTTACATTTGCTATATAAATAAAACAGGCAGCAACACAAAAAGATTTTAATATTCAGCCGTCTTTCACAGTTAATGTAAAAAATATTTAACACAATGGGGCTGAATCCACTATTTAAATGCAGATATGGGCAGTCTGATTACTTTCAGATTTAAACAAAACAAAAGTAATCTGATTACTTTTTTCAAGCAACAAGTAAAGTAAGGGATTACTGTTGCAAAAAAGTAATTAGATTACTGTTACTTTCCCATAAGCATGCTGTGTTACTGCGTTACTAATTGGTGATTTTGTTTGTGAGAGCGTCTCATGACAATGACGTACGAGTGTGACGTTCATGGCATCAACAGACGTGTGCAGATCAACAGACGTGTGCAGATCAACAGACGTGTGCAGATCAACAGACGTGTGCAGATCAACAGTGGCTGATATGGAGGAAGAGAGTACGACCAGCATTCAAAGCGTGGAAGTACTGACATTACCTTCTCCATTAGCACCAGGAGTTATCAGAAAAGCACAAGTTTCAGAAAAGCAGGACTCTCCACACTTCATCTCACAACTTTCTACAAAGGCACCATTGAAAACATCCTGACACAAAGTTTTGCAGCTTGGTTTTGCAGCTGTGAGTCCTACGAGAAGCGTCAACTTAATAGGATTGTTAAGACTGCCAGGAGGATTGTTGGTGCCCCTCTCTCACCACTGGAGGAGATCTACAAACAGCGCTGCACACGCAGACCTCCATCATCAGAGACCCCCACCACCCCCCTCATGGCCTGTTCACCCTCCTGCCGTCTGGCAAGAGGTACGAGAGCATCAGCTGCAGAACCACCAGGATGCTGGAGGCGTTCTTTGCACGAGCCTGAGACGGATACATGGACTGTGCCCCCTCCCCACCCACACAGCCACCCACACAGCTACACTGTAAGATCAACAAGCAGACTGTGTTGCCCCCCCCCCCCCGCCCCCTACACACACACACAATACACTCCCCAGATACACACACTACCTAATTTAACCATCCCCTTCTGAACTTAGATTTGATGCTATTTATGCCTTTTCTGCTGCTCTTTTTTAAACTTGTTCCTTTTAACTGTGTTGCTTATTGCACTGTAGAGGCAGGTGAGAAACAGTATTTGGTTTCAGACTGGGTAACACCGTACGAAATGACAATAAACTTGAGTCTTGAGTCTACTTTAAGGCTGTAAAAGAACCTTTTCCGTGAGTATTTAGTCCGTAAAAAGTGACAAAAACATTAGCGTCCACTGTAAACTCTGCGTGGGAAGAAAACCTTATTTCTAGAGTGAAAAATGTAATTTCAAATCAGAGGAAACACCAAGCAAGTCGCGGGAATGTGAAATTTCCAGAGAAACGCCCACTGACACGACCACTGCAGCACCGGGGAAACCTCCCCCGCCCCACTCCTGCTAACAGGTGAAAATAGATTTAAGAGCAACAGGAATCTTTGATTGTATTTATTATTTCATCTTGACAGAGTGAGTGTAATCACAAAACACTATTTTATTTTATGTGCTGGAATATGCAGAAAATAGGTTTAAATGTTAAAGAATTTCTTCCAGTCAAAGAGTTGCATATAATTAAATTTTTGCTTAATTCAAAGTGAAAAGACAGTTTTTCATTTGATTCAGTTTTATATGATGGATTATGCAGAAAAAGTAGAATTGGGCTGAAAGGTCTCTCGCTTTATTACGTATTCAGGTTGTGTATTATGTTTTTTAAAAAGTAAGTAATAAAGTAACAAATTACTTATGAAAATAAGTAATCCGTAAAGTAACAGGATTACTTTCTTGGAGAAGTAATCAGTAATTAGTTACCAATTACTTTTTTTAGCAACCGTGGCGCTGGGGGTTGGGACGCGTATCTGTAACCGGAAGGTCGCCGGTTCGATCCCCAGGCTCTCTGTCCTGGTCGTTGTGTCCTTGGGCAAGACACTTCACCTGCCGCCTACTGGTGATGGCCAGAGGGGCCGATGGCGCTTCTGTCAGTCTGCCCCAGGGCAGCTGTGGCTACAACCGTAGCTGCCTCCACCAGTGTGTGAATGTGAGAGTGAATGAATAGTGGAATTGTAAAGTGTTTTATAAATTCAATCCATTATTATTATTATTATTATTATTATTATTATTATTATTCAAGTAACTTGACCAACACTGTTTAATTGTCTGAAAATAATTTATAGGTCATCAGTCTGTATGACTTCCTCTGCTCCTCCCGGGACAACACTCTCTTTTTCTTTCATGTCTATATATTTCCTTTCAACGTGTATCTGTGTTTGCAGTGTTTTCATTTACAGCTGTAAAGTACTTCTGCACGTTGCCTTTAAGACAACAAGTTCACAAGTTCCCCGTCTGTTGCGTTGGGGACAGGCTGAGGTCTGTGACCGCTCGCTGACACTTTCTCTGGTCCTTCGAGTCAGGTCTGCTATCAGTTTATAAATGAATGAGGCTGAGTTGGCAGTTACAGACAATGTGTTTGGGATAGTTTGGTAATTAACTTTAATAAATCATTGAAAATCAATGTTTCACATGATCTAGTCTGGTCAGGTTTTGAAGGTGTTGCATACTCAACCTTAATATGAGCAGCTGGTTCCCATAACTCAACGTAATCACTGCAACATGGGATTTTCCTACTTGCTGAGGAGGTTGTTGTCCTATTTTTACTCTAGTGTGATGGAGTCATTAAGGGTGACAGTGATAGCTGACAGGGTTGTAAAAATATGGCTGTCTAAACAAAGAGAACTGTCCCATATGGAAAAACGACTTGCATCAGATGCGGCCTCCTTCATATAGTGAATCATGTGAGGCTGATATGAAAGTGGCCACTTTCATATATTGTTTTAGGAAGTATCCAAAAGATACAAGTTTCATTTATATGATTTATCTGTTTTCATGCTTTTCATGCAAGTTTCACACCAGACAGACACAAACTTTATAAGATTTATATAAATCTTTTCCATATCAGGTGACCAAGCAGATGATTCTAATCACACTGATGAATGTGGCCATCTTCACATGATGGTTCACTTTATGGACATGCAGAATCTAAAAGTAAGAAATGCATGAACTAATAAAACTAATGGATGGAAACATAATTCATGCTGCTGTCAGCCTGGAGCAGATATTCTACCTTTATTTCAGACAACGAAGAAGAAGCTGAGAAACATCATTAAAACGCAGCACCTTCTCCTGGGTGGACTGTCTCTGAGAAACTCTTCCAGTACATTCCTGCCCTACGCACATGTTCACATCACACCTGCATCTTCAACCCTAAAGTGTCTGAAAAGTAAAACATGAATTGCTCATTTTTAAGTAAGGAAAGTAAAAGGAGCCGTTGCTCAGAAAGCCTCGTTAATGCGACGTCTCTGAGGCGGCACAAAGAGTCCTAACTGGCCGCTCTGATGTGTGCACTTTTATTTGGGTGTAATTTGTGATTTAATTACAGTAAACATGGTATGAAGGGCTGCTGTGATTTAATGCTGGGGGTTCGTGAAACGCCAAAAAGCTTTTAGTATAAAGCAGCTGTGGACGTCAGCCTTTCACAGCGCTGTGTGACACCAAGTCTTTTTGGAAAAGTGGTGCAAGTTGAAAATGTGTTGAGCAAATTAAAGCAGACAGGAGAGCTGCAGCCCACAGGCTCACTGTGCATGTAGGTGCTGCCAAGTCTCATATTTTTATCATGTAGTCGTACTTATTTTTTGAAGTGGAGCCCGTAAAATCAAGCCAATCAGCTAACAGCAGCTCCTGTTTGTAACATACCTGTGGATGCACAGACAGCGAAGCCAAAGAAACCCTTAAAATGTGTGAATGAGTTCTTGTTTTATACACTCTGCAATGAACCGTGAGTTAAATTCCCTGAATATTTTATTCCCCATCTCGTCTACTAATCCTGCACAACCACACTGCCTCTAACGAATGAATCAAACACACAGAAAACTCTCCTGATCATGAACAGTGATGATCCGTTTTTGACTACTCAAGCCTCTTGTTGAACTACCTGCATAATTAAGAACCAAAGCACCTATTATGGGATGCAATAAAAGTTCAAATTTGTTCCAGTTGGCCTTTAAAATCACACAGCATCTGCTTGAGCACCAAGCAGGAACTTTTCCCCCTCTATGTATATAATCAGTGTTGGAGAGTAACAGAATACATGTACCGCCGTTACGTATTTAAAATACAAAATATGAGTAACTGTATTCCGTTACAGTTACCGTTTAAAAAGGTGGTATTTAGAATACAGTTACTTTGCTGAAATAAATGGATTACACGGCGGTACTTCCCTGTTTCATATTGTGGCGGGTCAGGACTGTTTGGGTTTTGTTTGACAGCTACGTTCTGTTGTTCCAGGCAGCGTTACGGTTGCCATGGTTACAGGGTGACGCTCTCTCTCTGCGTGTTTCCTGGGTGAGAGAGGCCTTTTTGTTGTTGTTGTGCTAAGCTAACAGGCAGAATGCTACAGGCATAGCTCTAAAGAATGTAGCATCATAGGCAGTGTAGTCCGTGCTGCAGGGAGAATGGACTGCCATACCCGTTATGTGTCTGTGAGCGAGGGAGGGAGAAAAAGGAAAAGTACGAGCTGTCATCGAGCAAAAACGGGAGCTGGAAGCATGTAAATATAATAATAACCACTGCAGCCAAGAAGAGAGCCTGACGAGCCCAGCTGTAAGTAAGCTATTAAGACTCGACTGTACACCGTGTTCGTGTTTTCCTCCGAAACAATAAGTTCTGTTGGAGCAGCCTTTCAACGCCTCTCTCTGTCTCTGCTGGCAAAGTTGACCCAGACAACAAAGTAAAGCTAGTTTTCAGCTACGAGCCCGACACAGAACCCACCGTATTAGCCAGAGGTCCCTTTACTACGGTTCGGAGCCGCGGACCTTCAGTAACAGTAATAAATCACAGCAATAGTACATTCATGTAGTTGTAAACAGCATGATAATATATTAAGTAATCCAAAGTATTCAGAATACGTTACTCTCATTGAGTAACGTAATAGAATACGTTACAGAATACATTTTAGGGCATGTAATCTGTAATCTGTAATTCAATACATTTTAAAGTAACCTTCCCAACACTGTATATAATGCAGTTATGCACACACAACACAAAAACACTGGAAACACAAGCAGACTTTTAAGAATTTAACAAATGTGCACACAGCTAAAGATCTAACCCCGTGTCTTTAACTCGGTATTCTCACATTATTATTATTATTATGTAAAATAATACAGTTTGTCAGATGTCACTTGGGGCTTGATGCCAACATCTTGATATAGCACCTTTGGAGAGCTATAAGGTGCACAGGTGCAGCTGGTGCAAGTCGAGCACGGCTTAAATGTTTCACACCGTGTGTGTTAATAAAGTCGACGGTTCTCTGGTGAATTCACATTCAAAGGCGAAGTCTTACGTTTTAGCCTTTCAGATACTGGTTATGTGTGCATGTTTATTGAGTGGGATATCTGACTGTGTGTCATGTGTTTGTATTTTAGTGCATTCCAGTTGAAGTTGGAGGTTGGAATTTCCAAGTTCCCAGTTGGAGCAGCCCCACTGCCCCGACTTAACAATCCGGGATGGCGACAGTGAACGTAAACAGCAGCAAACCTAAAACCTTTCATCTGGATTCCCACTGTTGTGTATTTGTGACTCACTAAATAAACCAGATGCAGAGCACTGACCATGGATGTGGTGCAGCAGAGTTTTTAATCACAGAAAAACACCACACAGCACCGTCACTATCAGTGCATTTTAGTGCCAAAGCTGAAGAAACAAGGAGGCTGAGGCCGTCATGCATCAGTAGCAGCACAGCCTCAGACGTAGCGACGTATTGCTGACGTAGCCTGTACGTGCTGTGTGCTCGGCTTTAGCAACTTTGAAACGGAGACGTGTGTTTACTTATTGGAAAGAGGTCGTTTGCTTGCTTAGTGCTGCTTTGCCTTTGTTCCACCTCTCACTGAGTGAGTCTCCTCAGAGCAGGATTCATAGTGAGGGTGTAGGTTGGTGATCAGTGAGATGTTGGGGTGGTGTTGCTTACATCTGCTTCACCAATGCTTTTTCTCTGTCTGTACGACCACACGAGACATGTTGGGTCGCCTGGAGAACGTTTGGGGCATGTTTATGCTTATGTTTATGTTTGAAGCAGCATAAACATTGAATTTTATATTGTAACTGTAACAGTATTTCAGTGTTAGATTAGCGGTTAGCTATCGCAGACAGAGACAAAGCATAATTGAAGCGGAGGTAACAACACTGACAATGAGAAACTTACATTAACGATACTGATTAATCCTCATGCAGGCGAATCTGCAGGAGCAGGCAACCACATGCCACCTGGACGCAGTGGCCCATTCAGTGCACATAGATCAGAAATACATCGCTGTGCTGACTGAGGCTGTATTGCCAGAGATGCAGGAATGGCTCCGGTTTGTTAAGGAGGAACAGAAATCCAGTTTTTCTTTGCTTTTCCAGCTTTAAAACCAGAACACGCTTAACTTGGGAGTGACGTCACTCTCAGCCCCGACATCCAACTTCCAAGGCAAATGAAACAGCATCACTTTATTGTGAATAAAAGTCTGGAGTGGGTGGATGTCATGTCTCCTGCAGCTCTCCGGGCTAAAGCAAACTGAGAACTCTCCTGAAGCGTTTTCTTGTTGTTTGCAGCATGTGAGAGAAGACAACTCTACAAGCAGCTGATGCGATTCTCCCGGCACCGTCCGGAGGTCTGATGTGTGAAAAAAGGCCGGTGCTGAACTATTTGTGGCATCTTAATGTGGGCAAAATGCTGATAAATGAACTGCATCTCAGAGTAAAATAGCTGTAAAGTAGCCGGAGAGCTGCTGTCAGATATAAACTGTTCCTGCTGCTTTCTTCCACACACGCACCAGCACACAGACGACCCCTCAACCCATCCATCAGAGGAAGCTTGTTCCTATTCAATGAGCTGCAAATTAGACTGACCCTTTCCTAGAACCCCCCCAACCCACACCGACACACACACCGACACACACAATCCGAGCATGCTCTCTGCCCTCTCGCTCTATTCGTCTTGGCTGGCTGGCTCTCTTCTTTGTTTTCACTTTGCCTCCCATCTTTAGAGGCCCTGTCATGGCCTGACACACAGGCCGGCCATCGGTCAGACCACACAGACACACACACACAGACGCACACACATTCACAGCAGACAGACATGGGAAACGAGGGGGAGAGGGTCATTAGCTCTACAATAGAGGCAGAAAAGGCAGCAGAACAGTTAAAGCAGACGCTGATGGATGGAGGGATGGACAGATGGGTGAAGATGGTGGGTGTACAGGGACGGAGGACAGGCTGGCTGGATCGATGAATGAGCAGACAGTTGGGAGTTTAGGTGGAGGAGAGGATGAATGGATGCAAATATGCAAACATGCACTGAGAAATGAGAGAAAAATGATTATCAGTCTCTTAATAGCGATAGATGCATCGTGCTTCACGTATCATTGAAACGCGGTGGAGGCTGTTGCACCTGTTGCATCATGTTGCCAAGACTCGTGGCACTTTGTTAAACAGTGCGAACCGCTGCTATTATGACTGATTTATGAAACAGGACTACACTGAAGCACAGTTCCTGTGAGCTCACACGTTATTTAATCAGCTTATTAGCCGTTTCCAGGTCCAGATACTTGGAAGCATTGAAAAACAACCCCACAGGCTTTTTAGAAAACCTTCGTCTACGGCTGTGCAGCACGTGAGTCATGCTAATAAAAACCCAGAGAGGCTGAGAACAACAAATAAAGTGTTTTTGGATGTTTATGTAAAAAAAAACTTAGAGCCTCAAACAACGCAGGAGATGCTTGGACGTGGAAACGGTGGTGAGTCATTTTAACAAGTGAGGCATTTAAAATATTAGTGCTCAAGTTTTCAACTATATCAAATATGTTTATGCAGATGAAACACAATCATAACTTACTTTAAAATCAAGAATATGGTGCAAATCATACAAAAGAAAGAAAGAAAATGCTTTTCAGTGAAAATACAGAAAACTTTGTTTAATCGCCTTTTTCAATCTGTCCTCGTACAACATGGAAAATGTGGCAGTGATGCCCAACATTATTATCCTGTTCTTGACTGGAGGAAATCTGGAGCAGGACACTGACAGGCACAAAGAGCACTGTACTAATTAACAAGCTGATGCCTGAAACCGCCTGTTTTGGTAAACAGAGCTGAACGTGATCGATCTACATCTACATCTACAATCCAGGAATTCCTCTAAAATAACCTTCCATTGATACAGATATGGGAGCCACGGGCTGATGAACGGGTATCATTAAAGTTGCAAGTGGCCCAACCCATCTCCCCAAAGAGCCAATCATCTGCTTTAAAATAGCCAAACCAGGAAACAAACAAACCAATCATTTTGTTGCATCAAAGCAAGAGAACGCCTAAGGTTCCCAACAGTTTCAACTATGTGGTGGGAAGATGAGCGATAGCCCCATCAGGTCTGGACTCTAGACCCTAACTACCCCAACACTTAAAAATAGCAAAGGTCAACTGGCAACCAAGTTAAACTGAACTGAAAAACCTCTGAGGTGAGAAGTGAAATGTCTCCAGAAAACCTGTTGAATATTTAAGAACACCTATCCATGATCTGGATTACTGAGAACCTGCTACTATATACAATCGATATGCACGAATCGAACCTACAGAAAAGGCTAATAGTTGTGTGTGATGTGCCTGCATTGCTCTGCATTTTAAAACACTAGTTTTCTTTAAGAAAAGGAGAAGAAATGATGCAGTTGTCTTTCAGAGGGGTTTGCAGTTACGTACAGCATAGATGTGATGTTGATTTAAGGTTCACTAAAGTGAACTTTAGCTTGGTGGTCGAATGAATGTGAAACTGCGTGTGTTATATCAGAGCGTAGTCACCGAACATTTTTATCTATTCATGCGGTTTTTAATGTTCTGTTTACCATTGAAACTAGAGTTGTGGTTCTCTGCCGGTTCACTGATTAGCCTGGTCTCACTACCCTGGAATAACTCCCTCATGATGTTATCAAGATGGCTGCCAAGTGGAGCGGCTTGCCAAGAAAGATTTGGTCACTTTGGCTTTAAAAAGATGTACGTTCACGCTGCAGTGCATGCGTGAAAAGAGCTTTCACTTTGCAGCAAACGACACGATCGATGAACTGTTTGAATTGTATTACTTTCCACTCTTTCGCGGTCACACTGTGCAGCGAAACACGTCTTCTTATGCACAGACTGAGTGCATAGATCTCTGCACTCCACCTTTGGGTGGGTATATAGTGGAAAAAATTAACAGTTGAAAATCTGAAGCAGTACGAAATGGCTGATTCACTTTGTAGTGACTGAGTCAAGAACTCGAACACACCCCGGGGGCATTAAAGTTCCTCATCTGCCTCCGTGAGCTGCGAGTCAGTGCTACTGCTGAAGCTCCATCTTCTCCCGTGTGCACAGACGTTACCGTTAAAGTTTTCATCAGTTTCCCAGCCGCAGAACTTCCAGCGTTAACAGCAACAGTGACACTGTGGAATACAAAAGTGTTGTGGGTATGCCACATGTGTACTTTCAAACTTTGCTCTCCAAATTTGCCTCCAGCAGCGTTAACTTGAAAAACAAAACGGAGAAATGCTGTCGACGTCCGCTGGCTCCGAATCAGCCGTTACTAAGCAACAGCCAACAGGCTGAGGACTGTACAGCTACAGTAGCTATAACCGGAAACTGTGCGTGCGTGTGCGTGTGCGTGTGGTCAGAGACGTCCGTCCTCTTGGGGGCCGACAGCAGTGGATCGAAAAAGAGACGAGCAGGGATGTATGTTGGTAACCATAGCAACAGTGAAGTCCAATTTGTGTTTAAATAAATTCATAGCGAGTGCGGCTAATTAGCCCACAGGCAGCCTCTTCACACCAGCAGTGTCTGCTCTCACACTGTTAAACACCAACACACACACACACACACACACACACACACACACACACACACACACACACAGTAGTGAGAGCAGGTGAGCAAAGTTAAGTGCACAGTGTTCAACGTCCTGGGGCTTATTGATAACTCCTCTCCTCTCCTGTCTCTTCATCTTCTCTTCTCCTTTAGTTTTCCGTCTCCGTCTCTCTCTTAGCACTCCTCGATTCCCAGCCTCAGTTCTTCAAAGCTGTCGCCACAACGTAAGCCACTGGGAGAGCACACATTCAGTGAAAGCTTAGGGACTTTCCCAACTTTCCTGTAAAAATATTCTGAGATAAGCCCCTGAATTCTGGGGATGTGCACAACCCTTCAGATACCTCAGTGAGGAGGTGCAACAGTATGGATGGAACAACTCTGAGCAGTGCACCTGTGCCAATTATTCACTCATAACATCTTTCCAGTGATCCTAGCACAGTCGTGTCCTCAAACCACAAACCAGGAATTCTCAAAAACGACCTCCACATATCCATCAAACAGGACTCGAGGCTTCAAACTTTTCTTTTTGATAAAGCTTTTATTTAGGGATGTATCAGGTGACCCTAAACAATATTGCTAGCCGGTCTTTAAGCGATGACGTATGAACTATGCTTCTGGGTCCAAACTACTCTGTGTTTATTAAGACTGTTGTGTTTTTAACATGTTGTAATTCTTTGTATCTTGTCCTATTTAATCTTAACAAACCCTTAAAAGAAGTCAGTGATTACTGTTGGCCTCTCTCGGTTTTTATTAACACTGTTTACTTTAAAACTCAGTTTAAAGCTTTACATTGTAGTGTACGATGAAGTTTGGTCCGTTTACAGCATCCTGCCATGCGATTGCATTTGTCTCTAACTATCGGGAACCTTCACGTTAACTTTTATCAAGTGGAAAAAAGTTAGCTTCACTGTGTTTATGTTATGCTAACATGGCTGTGTCGCTAGCAATCACGTAGCACATCGTTATATACCAGCTAGTCCAACTTCAGTAACCCTACAAACGTCACTGCTGTTTAGTTTTCTGTCTTCATTTATGTTGGAAGTGTTAGCAGAGCTGTATGTTTGAATTCTTTCATAAATCTCTCAGTCAGAACATGCTATATCATGTTAGCGAAACTAGCGAGCTAACTTCCTGCTAACTTCTAACTTTGTTAAACTTCATAAATCCTGTTTTTGTTGATGTCTGGATGTTAAACTTAATTGTTACACCTGATAAAGCAGCAACGCTGATCATTTTATTACAGATGAAATGATTCAGACAGTTTGTAACTCTCAGCGATGCCGCAGTGTTCGTTTGACTTTGGGACCTGAAGCGGACACAGCTAATGACGTCAGACTTAAAGACTGGGTAGAATCAGGCTGGTTGCTTTCCATAATGCACCGAATATTTCTTGTCTACTTCCCTGCTGTCACTCCTTTATATGTGACTATTATAACCTGTCTTTTCTCTCTCTTCCATAGTTTGTGCTTTATCCTATCTCTCTCTGCTCCTCTGTTTCGGCTTCTTGTTCTATAAGCAATCAACTGGTCATGGTGGCTCTTGGCTCTTCCAGTGGGATCATCCTGTAAAAAGGGAGTTCTGTCTCCTCACCATCACCAGATACTTGCTCTGAGTGATCATTGTGGCCTCTCTTTAATATTGTAGGGCTCTTAACATATAACGTAGAATTTTGTTGTAAAGCTAAGCACCTTGTCTAACACCCACACACACACTCTGTTGGATGCAACTGTGGGTCACCTCAGGACACTTTGAGATGCAAACTGGAGTAGCTGGGGCTCAAACCACCGAACCTTCTGATTGGTAGATGACCTCACCCTATCTGCTGAGCCAGAGTGACCCCAATCTATGGATGATTGGAAAACTTCCTGAGGAAACCTGGTCTTATTAGGCGCGACAGCCTCCATTCTACTTTGGATGGTGTATCTCTGGCTGAACACCAGGAAACAGAGTCGCAGTCTTTTTAATCAGGGATTTCAAAAAAGTTAAATCACATGCAAAACACAAAGGTCTACACAGGAATGTGATAAATCTGATTTCCCTTCCTCTCTCTGAGGTTCATTTATTTCACCACCATTTTTCTTGTCTGCCCCCCATTCCCCTTTCCCACCTCTCTCTTCTACATGATCATCTTTCTTCTGGTCTTATCTCGTCCTTGTTACTATACTTCCTTATCTGCATTCTTCTCCTCCTTTCCCCTTTGCCTCACTCTCATCTAATCATCGGTTTTCCTCCTCTTGGCCACATTTTCCTACAAATTAAAGACTAACCTCTACGCCTCACCTGAAGGTCAGAATGTCAACAGGAAGCATCCATCACTCTTTGCCCATATTTGGACGTGTGTTCTCTTCATCACCTCCAGCGACGAGGCGTTCTGTCAGAGCAACATTGTTGAGTGTCAGATTGTATCTGTAGCTGATGGACACAAACACACTCACACATCCCTCCTTGGTGTGTCCTTGTCTTATCGTAACTGTGTTTTCCCCTAAAACCCGAACAGATGGGATCAAAAAAGCAAGGATGCACAAAAACTCTTAAAACAGTCATGTTCTCGAGTCACACATATGCATGTCTATGAGAGAGATAAGAGATAACTGCATCTCCTCCTGCGTCAGCACTGCAGACAGCTCAGAGAGTTCGACTCTGCAGCATTTACATGACAACACTCAGCAGAAATCCACAATGAACAAAATGAAGACTGAGGTGAAAGCAGTAGTGTCGTACAACAAAACAAATCATTAGTCTTGAACATAAAGATCTCCTGCTTCATCTAAAGTATGTATCTACTGTAAGTAGAATCTGCCTTCAATCGCTTCTGCCTGCAGGACAGCTGATTACTGAAAAACCAATCCTTATTACAGAAATCTTCCTCACTCACTCAGTTTAACTTGTTCGTTTGGAGAATGTTGGCCACAGATTTTTGGTAAAATTGCATCCACCTGCAGCAGGAACTATTACACAGGCCCAGCATGTACTGGAAGACAGCTCGAGCGAGCATCCATTAGTTTAAATGATTAAACTGGAGCTGTTTCAGATGAATAACCAAACTACCTGAATTCTTACAGCTTCGCAGACATCACACATATTTCTATTTCCTGGTACAGCAGACTGTTGGTCGTTTAGGGGAAGCTAGCGTGCTAATCAAGTCACCCGCATCCAGAGATGAAGAAAAAACACTTAAGAGGTCAAAGCAGTAGTGCAGTAAAACAAAACAAATCATTAGTCGTGAATATAAAGGGATCCCACTTCATCTAAAACACATTTCTGCTGTCAGCAGAGTCTGTCTTCAATCACCCGTGCCTGTAGGACGGCTGATTACTGGCAAACTAAACCGATTCAGCCTGCATGATTTCAGTAATGAGGATTAATTTGTACTTTTGAGAATGCTGGTCACAAAGTTTTGGAAAATTGCACCCACCTGCAGCGGGAACGAAAATACAGCTCCAGCAAATATGTGTAAATAATTTGATTGAAAATAAATAAAAAGTAATCGAATTACCTGAAGTCTTAGTTTAAAACACATATTTGTGTTTACTCAAACTGCTGTGTTAGCTTCTGCAAACTGAAGTCCCCGGCGCTCACGTTTAGGACATGAAAATCTATTTTTCTTAGACCACAAAACGGTCTGAGGCGATGAAACGATGAAGCAAAGAGCCGCGATTATCTGACCGCTGACTATGATCAAACAGGAGTTGAGTCTCACGCGTCGGGCATAAAAACACAAAAACTGTGTAAAATTAAAGTGTAAAAATAAGGAAAATGTTTCTTTCACTAAAAATGATCTGAAACACTTTTTTCATTGTTAACTATTAAGTGAAATCTCTGAGAAGTTTGAGCCACTGTGTAAAAGTCAAAAACTACCAAAATGTATCAATAAAATTTTACATTTCATAAAAGACTTCAGTGAATTATGTGTCTGGTCCTTATCTATACACCAATCAGGCTGAAATTATGCCTAATATTGTGTTGGTCCCTCTTTTTCTGCCAAAACTGCCCTGACCCATCAAGGCATGGACTCCACTAAGATCCCTGAAGCTGTGCTGTGGTATCAGCAGGAAGGTTTCCCAGCAGAGCACTGCCCAAAGCGTCACGCTGTCTCCTCTGGCTTGCCTTCTTTCCATACTGCATCTGCTGTTGGCTGTTTTGGCAGTGGACAGTGGTCAGCATAGGAACGCTGACTGGCGTGTAGCTGTGACGCCTCAGAGACACCAGACTGCACTTCTGTCAGAAGCAGCATGAACGTCTTCAGCAGTTTGAGCTGCAGCTGCTCATCTGTTGGACCACACGGACCAGCCTTCACTCCTCAGCAGTGTTGGCCAAGTTACTTTGAAAAAGTAATTAATTAGTTATTAGTTACTTCTACAAAAAAGTAACTGAGTTAGTAACTAAGTTACAAGATTCTAAAAGTAATTAATTACTTGAAAAGTAACTACTGTGTTACTTAAAAAAACAATGTTTAACCCTCTGAGGTCCAGATTATAATTGGCCATTATTTACTACTTTTGATGTTTCCTCTATTTACTTTGTCTTGTTTGGTCTCATCAGCACAGCCTCACGTGTCTGAATCTACAGTCATGTTTTCATTTTGACTACTGTATTAACACAATTGATCTAAAATCAGACAAAAAACATAAAATCCAAGTAGAAAGTTAATTTTTTTACTGTAACAACCACAAACATGTTTATTGAATCATATTTCAAGGATGTCTCCTGGGCGCCTTCTGGGTGAGGTGTTCCAGGCATGTCCCACCGGGAGGAGGCCCTGGGGCAGACCCAGGACACCCTGGAGAGATTATATCTCTCGGCTGGCCTGGGAACGCCTTGGTGTTCCCCCGGATAAGCTGGAGGAGGTGGCTGGGGAGAGGGAGGTCTGGGTCTCTTTGCTTAGGCTGCTGCCCCCGCGACCCGGCCTCGGATAAAGCGGATGAAGATGGATGGATTTCATAACTTTAAATGCAAATATAAATTGTCAATTTTAAAATCGTTAAAGTTATTTGCAGCCATTTACCTTTCACCTTGATTTTTTAAATAACCATTTCAAACTATTTACAGAACAATCAGCTGTTCTTCAATAAGATGCCACAAATTATTTGTGCCACTCCAATATTTCTGTCCACTATAAAGGAAACATCACAGCCTGATACCTGCAGGTCTGACAGCAGCAGGTGTGTCACTGCTGTTTCTACCTGGAGACAGCAGTCGCCTCATTGTTCTGACACACAACACAAAACTATCCACAACACTACACACTAACTACACAAGACAACACATTAACTACACACTGCAAACACGCTAAACGTCACAAATCTCTCACATCTCAAAACTCGCTCTCTCTCTCGCCGTCACTCCTAAATCTTCCGCCTCTTCCTAAACAACCAAATGTCATGTTGCCAAATCATTTTTTGATTGGTCGACATGGTGCATTCTTCCACCAACACCAACAGGCTGTTTTTTGTTTTGTTTTATTATTTGTTGCTGATAAGCAGAGAGGTCTCGCTGCGCTGTCCTTAGACAGTAAACATGAAACTATTGAGGAAAAACACACGTATATATTGTTTATCATGACTCTGGTTTTATGTGGCCTATCAGCACAATTTAAAAACGGGTATATATCACCTTGTTGCTTTGTCATCTTTAAGTGGTCATGTGATTGTCTTACCACGACTACTTTATTCTTCCTCAGTCAAACAGCAGCACTCATGCCATTGTTTTGCCCCCTTAGCTCCAGGTGTTAGTGGTGCAACGGATCAAAAATCTCACGGTTCGGATCAAATCACAGTTTTAAGTCATGGACCGGATCAATTTTTGGATCAGCAAAAAAGAAAAAAAAAGACAAAACTTTAACATTTACTTATTAACTTTTTAAGTATTTTTTTCCTATCAAAAACATTCAACTCAAGACTCACTCTACGCAATTATATAAAACAAATTAAGGTGCAGTATAGGGCAGTACATCCACTCCGCTGTGATGTAACGAGCGGTCACGGTCACGTGGCTTTCCGTTGACCTGGAGGTCCACCCGTTTGTAGTTGGCCAACAAAAGATGCCTGGGACAGCTCAGCCATAACTTTAAACTTCTCCTGCTCATACATGCTTGGAACGATCCACTAAAGTGGACGCGCAACAGGAAATCATAGTGTGGCTGAAGCACGTTCATCACAGTTTAAACCTTGTTTTGCACAACAGAATACGCCTCCCGTCTGCAGCTAAACACACCAGTAGCTTCTGTAATAGCGTTAGCCCGGTCACACTGGGCAGCAAAGGGCTCTGCTCCTCCACTTGGACCGCTAGCGCTGGCCATAACTGTCGCTTGACAGACCCACCACGCCACCATACACATACTTTTTTCCTTCTTTTTCGAATCTTCGGATGACGTGCGTACTGAACCGTGGAGTGGGATCGGTTCAACCGTGATCCGTTGCACCACTACCAGGTGTTGTGCCATAAAGTGATCGCCGTCTGCGGGAGCGCAAGCAGCTCATTAAAGCTGTAGCACCCAGATTACTTACAGCTACTTCTGTGCAACTGATATAAGGCTGAACTCAGTTTTGTTTGTTGAAAAATAGTAACGTGACCGCATTTTCTTGTTAGATAGAAACGATAGAAACAGTAATTAGTTAGATTACTCGTTACTGAAAATAGTAACGCTGTAATTCCCATCGCTGCTCCTCAGTGAGGCTTGGCTGCCCACTGCAGACTGGGAACACCCGACAAGACAAGAAGACATGATTGTAGGTCTCTACCTGTAATACAAAGTACCCAAGGGGTCTGCTGTTGTGATTTGGCTGTACTAATGAAAAAAACCCAAAAGTGAATGTTGATGAGACCACGTTGTGTCTAAAGAGAGGATAGTGAGTCACTTTAGCATCCAGTGTGCCTTCAGTCCAACGACAGGAGAAAAGGCAAGGATAGGGTTAAGTTAAGGGGAAGGTCATCGCTAATGAAGTGACATGACTCATGAAAAGCACAAATATAGCTCATAAATAACAAGTCAGATGCTTTTCCATGTTGTTCGTGAGCCATTTCATGATAGCGTGCTGGCAGCAGAGGCCTCCTGATGTCAGCGTGTTGCGTGCACCAGGCCTCCAATCATCTCTGTGGCTTTATGCATGTGGCCAAGGTTGCTAGGCTAAAAGGTGCACTGCCAAAAAAACACACGCTAGGTTTGGAGCTCTCTCATTCATCTCGTTCTTAACTGTCTGCTCAGTGGACAATTAATTGCGCCACACGTGACTGTAGCAGTCTATGCAGCTGGAGCTCAGAGAAGGGCTTTTGTCTCTGTTTTAACAGCGATGCTCCGACTGAATGTCAAACAGCTCGTGAAACAACAGAAACCTCCTCTAAATGAAAGCTGCTGCAAAGTTATTGCCAGCGTTTCTACTTATTGCTGCTCTAAACAAGCTCGCCGTGTTCCTCTCCGCCTTTGTAAAGTGGAACATTTACCTGTTGTGCATGACTCCTGATGATTGAACTACTGAAAGGAAATAAGAAACTCAAAGTTTTGCAGGAAATGAAAAAGAAGATGCTGAACACACGCAGGACTGTATAAACATGTGACGCAGCCAAACCACAAATCAGCTCCGGCTAACTGCGTTCAGTGGTGTGTGTGCAGCTCACCACACACACACAGATCCATCCATTATTATTATTTTTGTCTGTCATGTTATTTTATTTTATTTTGCTCCTGTTCGTTACACACTCGTCTCATGCTTCTGTCTCTGTGAGGACACAAACCGACACAATCAGCCTGTAAAGCTCAAACCTGAGCTATTTACTGTAGACTCGCTCCGAGCTCGAAAGCAAGACCGAGCCGCAGCTCTGCTCGAGTCTGCTGCGATCCAGCAGTCGTTTCTTCTTAGAATAGATGTGCAAATGAGCCCGAGTGTGACAGAAAGTAATTAGCAGCTGCGTGGTTGGAAGCCAACAGGTCTCATTGTCAGAAACAACTTCTGGGAAACATCATCAGTGTTAATAGAGAGAGAGAGGAAGCATGTGCGTAGGAGTGTATGATCGTTTCTTCCAACACACACTCTTCGTGTCTCCAGCGGTGCGTCGCAGCACACGTCATCGGCAGCAGCTGTTCTTCCTTCTGTGATCGTTTCAGATCAGCAGGAAGCGGTTCTACCTGACGGGCCGGGTGCAGCGCTGTACTCAAACTTCAGGACCAGGACTTGTTATATAAAGTTATCTCAGCGTCAAATGATGACTTAACGGAAGAGCCCGAACTTGACAACATTCAGGAATACGGTTGGTGTAAAAGCTTTAGTGTCAGGATGAATTATGTCCCAGGGAAGACCGGATAAAGTTTTGCTTTTGTAAATGCTGAGTCCTTCCACCTCATAGTCCATTTAAAAAACTCGACATTTTGCTGGACAGTAAATAAACAGCAGACAGAGGCAGGTTGAATCGTCTTGCGTTTCACACATGCGCAGGACTGGAACGTCACAACTCTGTGAAAACGACTGAAGACGATAGTGTAGACGCGGAGCGTTTTCAGACGGGCTAGTGTGGACGTAGCCCAAGAAGAGCACCTTGCAAGCCTTAGTGCTGGGCCTAACCTGTTAACCACCAACAAGTTCACGAAAGAGTCCAAACTTGGGCATGCAGTTTACTTTATTAGGTGTGCAGCTGGCAGAGTTGATACAGGGAGTGTGAAAAGGTTTTAGTGTCAGAGCCCAGGCAAGTATATACATCCTGCAATAATATAAATACATTCATTCATTATTTAAATCTCCTGACAAGACAAAGATTCACTGTCATTCAGCCACATCATGACTGGATGCTGTAGAGCAGCAGAAGGCTGATGCAAATGGAGGAGTGATGCGGTCTGTGTAGGCTGAAGCCAATAAACATCATCAAAGTCATCAGTTTACAAAGAGAAGGAGATAAGGCTGGTAGGCCGAGATAAACTGCAGGGAAACTGGCCCCCATTTAACAGCTTCTGACTGGGACGTGGATCTAAAGAGGAGACTTCTTACTGGCTGAACAGAAAGCATCTTGGGATGGCAGGTTATACATCGCACCTTAACTAATGAAATTGTATCTCCAAAAGTTGATTCTGTTCATCTGGACGTAGTGTTTTCTGGGAGAAAAAAACTGCAATCACAGCATGTAAGATGGTGACAGATGTACCCTTAGGCCCCCTCCTCTATTCAGAGATGGTCTTTCCCTTTTCACGTAAATGGCCTCCTTGACTCCGCCTTCAAACCAGCGTTCCTCCCTGTCCAGGATGTTACATCCTCATCATTGAAAGAGTGTCCACTGGCCTGTAGGTGTAAACAGACTGCAGAGTCCTGGCCTGATGAGGTAGCTCTTCTGTGTTGTAGCCAAAGGTTGTTTGGTTTCCCCGATGTATAAATCCTGGCACTTAACAGCGTACACTATGTTACTCTGTTTGTGTCGGGGGACCCGATCCTTGGGGTGGACCAATTCTTGGAGTGGAGTGTTTTGGGGTTAAAAGCCACAGAGACCCGGTGTTTCGAAAAAATGCGTCTCAACTGTTCCGATACTCCTGACACATATGGGATCACTACAGGTTTTCACTTGGGCAGCGGTTGTTCTTCTCTCCTGGATCGGCTGGAGCTTTCTTTAGGAGCCTTTCCAGCTTTGACAAAAGTCCAGCTGGGATAAGCACATTTACTCAGGGCCTTCTTGATGTTCTTCTGCCTCCCTGGCCGCTGTGTCAGTGGGGATGGTGTTCGCTCTGTGTTGTAGCGTCCTGATGACACCCAGTTTGTGCTCCAGTGGACGATGAGAGTCAAACCTTAGATAAAGATCCGTATGTGTAGGTTTACGGTACACGTCAGCTTTTAGATGTCCCCCATTACTGATGGAAATCTCACAGTCTAAGAAGGAAATGAAATTGTAATGCAGATTTGTTTAGTGGGACTCAAAAAATAGCAAGCAACCATATTTCACTTAAATACGAGATGCTGTGAAAGTCAACAAACTGAAGAAACCAGAGGACACACAGCCGGGGCAGCTAAATACAGCTTAAGATAGCAATGGGAGACTAGCCACCAGTTGGAGCCGCGCCACAGGCTAATTCAGCCTTCACTGCCCCGCTCGTGCAAGACACTCAGGCTAATTGCTAAAATGCTTTTGACCCTAAGGGAATCAGAGGGTCTCTATCCACTATCTAATCTCTCCAGCATGCCTTGGATCTGCTGCAGGCTCCTCAGCTGTACAAACCCAAAACACCTCAAATACTCAAACTACGTTAACTTGTCTCTTCTAATGTGGAGGAATCGTCCAGATTCTCTAAAGGTAACTCCCTGTTCCCTGCAGGAGAAGCACATTTCTGCTGCTTAAAAAAATAAATTAAAAAATCTTATCCTGTGTTCAGTAGCAACAGCTTGTGGTCAAAGGTGAGGGTGGAAATGTAGATTGACCCATGAATCAAGTGGTTCACCTTCATGCTAAGCTTCCTTATTAAAGGTCTGGCAACGATACGAATGCCATGAAACACGTCAGGAGGAGAAACCGATTAGTGAGCGAGCAGCAAACCATCTGAGATGTTCTTCTCATCCACACACAGATATCTGGACGAGCACTTTATGGCCTGTATGTTCTTCAAGTTTCATTTCACCTGTCGTCAACAGAGATGGGCAGTAACGCGTTACAAGTAACGCGTTACTGTAACATTACAAGTAACAATTAAGTAATACAAGTAATTAGTAATCATACAATCATACAACAGTAATAATACAAGTAATCAGTAATTACAAGTAACGCGTTACTGTAATCTGATTACTTTTTTCAAGTAACGAGTAAAGAAAGGGATTACTATTGCAAAAACAGTAATTAGATTACTGTTACTTTCCCGTAGGAACGCTGCGTTACTGCGTTACTAAAACCGTGATTTTTTTGCGAGAATGTCTCATGACAGTGACGTAAGCGAGTGCGACGTTCGTGACAACAGCTGTGTGCAGATCAACAATGGATCATATATCGAGTGCAGAGAGAGTATGAGCGTGCAGCGTTTAAAGCGTGGAAGTACTGACCTTACTTTGAGTTTGATTCCATAAAAAGTGACAAAAACATTAGTGTCCGTTGTGCGTGGGAAGAAAACTTCTTTTTACAGCGAAAAAACCCCTAAACTTCCAAACAAGCACCGAGTAGCTACGACGTAATGGGAAACTCACAGAGAAACTCGCGGATTCTTCCACTGACCGCTGCACACCTGCACCAGGGTAAACCTCCGCCTACCCCACTCCTGCTTTACAGGTGAAAATAGAGCAACAGGACCGCTAGTCTTTGACTTTATTTATTTTCTGCTGTGTTTTACTTGCATCTATTTGAAAGACTGAGTGTAAACACAAAAATATTTTATTTTATGTGCTGGAATGTGCAGAAAATAGGTTTAAATGTTAAACTAATTTCTTCCAGTCAGAGAATGTTGCAGATAATTAAATGTTTGCTTGATGCATAAAGTTAAAAGATTAAAACTAATAAAACAAGTTTTAAAAAGAGACTTTTCCATTTGATTACATTTTGTATGATGGATTATGCAGAAAAAGTAGAATTGGGCTGAAAGATCTATCACTTTATCACCTATTCAGGTTGTAAATCGTGTTTTTAAAAAGTAACTAACTAACTAAGTAATTAATTACCTTTGAAAATAAGTAATCAGTAATGTAACGGGATTACTTTTTTGGGGAAGTAATCAGTAATTAGTTACTGATTACTTTTTTTCAAGTAACTTGACCAACACTGGTCGTCAAGCATGCCAAACATGTAACGTTAGTTACTGCTGCTGCCAGCATTTCATCGTTTTACACTCAGTTCCATGTTATGTCCCTCTGCAGCCTCTAACCTGCTCAGTGTGTTCAGCTGGTGATAATTGGCCACCTAGTCAGGTGTGGATAAAAGCACACCTGAGGCAAGCTTCCCAGAGAGCTCACTAGTCTTTGCCTTGGTGGTACCAGCCATTTGAGCCAACCTGCTATGCCATTTTAAGATAAAGCCTCTTCTCACTAACACTCTGGTATTCATCACCTTTTTTATGCTGCGGCTTTTGAGCCGGGTCGTAACATCCAGCTAAAACCGAGAAGTTTGACTGAGAAAAGTTTTATAAGAGTGAAAACAGAGCCGTGTGTTCACTCGCAGACAGGCCTGATATGGACAATTACGCTCAGCTCAGAGCACATCTCATATATAGTGTGTTGTGCAGAGTGTAGACGCGTCTATTGCCTGTCTAGCCTGAGGCTGTTGCGAGAAAGCGCTGAGAACATCAGTCATGTAGTTTGTTTTGACAGGAATTCAGCCATCTGAACAATAAGGTTATTGACTCATTATCAGTTCCCGATGCATCGGCCTCCGACACGTTGCACCTCCCCGTTTTAGATCCGAGATCTGTTCCTGCTGTGCGACGCCGACAACACCGACGGAAATACGCGAACAAGCCGTGACTTCATCTCGATTTGAACACTCAGGAAGCAGAAGCACAGCAGAGGCCGGGATGAAGACTGAGTGTCCTGTTTTATCAGATGGAAGCAGACGCAGAGCGAACACAGCAGCATCCTCCGTTTCCGAGCTGCCCCGAGAGTGCCTGTGCATGCAGACAGCCTCCTATCAGATCTCTATCAGTTTATTGATGACTGGGAGACGCTGATCAATATTCAGAGAGGTCACCTCTATCTATCACCCCAGCTCTCTTTTTCTCACTCTTTCCACTTGATATCATCTCTTCGTCTAAATTAACTGTCTTATTTTTCACCTTTATCGGTTTTCTCTTCTTCTTCGTCTTATTTTAGCTGCCCAGTGTAAGATTTTATTATTTTATTCCCGGCATGTGCCTTCTATTAGTCTTAATGTCTATTAGTTGACGCACATGTGCGAGCACCCCCACACACACTATGTCAGTACAGACAGTACTTCAGTGTTCGCGTCCCATTAAGCAGATTCCAGTCTGATTACATCCTGGAAGACGGACAATAAAACTCTTCACTGCATCAGCTCTTTTCCTTCTGTCCTGTTTTTCATCACAGCAGCAGGACGTCAGTCGGTCGGTCCGTTTAAACACCGCACCACTGATAAAAAATTGTTGAGGAGCAGTGAACTGCACATATATTTGATGGTGATTCACAAAGTATTAGACTGTAAAATACTGAAACTATAAACAGTTTGATTTAAGATGAGGAGAAAAGCAAAACCATACATATTTCCACAGTTAGTGTTTCAGAGCATTTCCATGTAGTTGTTATTATAAAGTTTGATGTTAAATCAAAGATACTGAGCATGTGGGGACGGCCTGGGGGAACACCTACCACCGCTGACGTTTAATCGCCCCTTTATTTGAGCCACTCAACAGAATGAAACATGTTTACATTTGACACATTGTATCAGCTTTGTGTCCTTGTAGCTCATTCTTTTACTTTAATGCTGCAGCTGTAATGGTACAGTCAGGTTTGCTTTGGCGTTTATTTCTGATACAGTTTCCCGCTGAGCCCCGTCCCTCTTTAGGATTATTGTTTCTTAAACGTGATCAGAACTGGGATAATCCTCAAAACCAGGGCATGCATCTGCACATAAACAACATATACATACAAGGCCTTCAGTCAGTGAAAACTCACGGGATATGGGAAAATACAACACGGAACAACTGCCAATCATGGAAACCCAGTGTGTGATTCATAAGATATAGAAGCACAGAACTATGTTTATTTACAAAAAGGAAAACGGCAAACAGACAACAGACAAGGGAAAACAAACACGGACACCTCTTGTTTGGGGTTAATATCTCATATGTCACGATCAGGCTGTGTGCAGGCAGGAGAGGACCCAAACGCAAACTCATAGGAAAACAGGACTGAACTCAAAATACAGCTTTATTGCTGACAGAGGATAAAGGCGATACAAAATAATATGAAACGAAACTGGGAAGTACTAAGGAAGTGACTCACGAGGAAACACACGGAGGGGCACGCAGTCATGAGGGAGACGCAGACATAAATACACAGAGGGTTAACGAGGGAAGTGGGAGCACACGGGGAACACAGGTGACGCTGATAATCATAACGAGACACGGCAGCAGTAAACGCAACACTGATGGGAGACTGTCAAAGTAAAACAGGAAGTACACAGAGGTTCAGACAGGAGGAGAGAGCACGGACATAACGGGCTGCGGAAAACATGGAATAAAACACAAGGAGGGGAAACGAGGGTTCACAGATACACAGAGGGGCACAACAGAACCTAGGAACCACGGCATAAGGAACAAAAGGAACAAAATACAAGAAAACTAAGAATGCTGGGCCAACATGGCCCAGGACCATGACATCATAACTATTTGATATTAGTATAAAAACTAAGGATGACCTCACATGAGTTTAGTTTACATAGTTGAACAAAGTTAAAGTTGTGGAGGAGAATGTGTAAAGTGCAGAAAATCCAAGATTAATATCACATGAGCACAGAGGGTCACAGCTAAAGAGGTTACTGATGTGATTGGGATGAATACAGCATTTCAGAAATACTGATTCATGATCCTGTGAAAGACTCTGAGGGCAGTTTGACAGTTTAAGAGTAAAGTTTGTCGACAGAACATGACGAGTTTATCATGGAAAGACTTACAGCTGCGTTATATTGTAAAGTAAAGGAATTAATAGGATTTTGTGGTGGAAATAACTGAACTGAACACCAGTTTTAACAAATGCAGCGTCCAAACTCTAAAACACTGACTGAAACAAACATCCAGCCTCTGCTTTCTTTTCTTTTTGAATGTAACATATCACTGGACTAAATTCAGTAATTACACTGCATAACAAAGGTTCTTCAGTTACCTGCGCAGCAGGCAGACAGAAAGAAACAAACACAAAACAAACTTTCAATTTTTTTCCTGCACTAGAGAGAGGAGGACTGAGGGCTGCTAGGGGACAAAATAGAGTAACGGCTCTGTCAAAAAACATAACAGACACCCCTGCCGATTCAAGACGAGGTTCTGGGTTTCCCTTCTTATTTTTTCCCATGTTGCTACAGTTCCAACTCTAAGCAATTTGAATGTAGTTTGACATTTCTAGTTTTTTAAGTTCACACTCCTTGGAATACAGTTACTTAAACCCACAGTTGTGGGACAAAATAAATGTGAACAAAATGTGTTTTGTGTCCCCTCTTGATGTTTCTGTTTGCAGTCAGCTTTAATATATTTAGTGTCTTTGTGTCACAGAAGCCGTATTGGCCGTCTGTTAAATTGATTTTGTGGCTGTTTTTCTACATGGGACCCGCCCAGTGCCAGAAATTAGCCAATTCAAACAAGAAGTAAGATGCAACTACAGAACCCACTGATAATGCCATTCCAACTTTTTAGCTCATGTTTTCCTCATGTTGTACACACTAAGAACTAGAAAAATGGGGCCTGGGTGGGTTTCTGTGTACTTTGCCCAGTTGGGGCCCATTTAGTTCCCAGATTTTACCAATATAACACCAAGATGGGCTTATAAAATGGGGCCATTATGGAACCCGTGGACAATCTCACTTAAAACCCACTTTTTAGCCTATGTGGTGCCCACATGGTACCCACAAAAAACTTGAAAGATGAGGCCTGGGTGGGTTTCTGTGTATGTCGCCCAGTTGGGGTCCATTTAGGTCCTAGATTTTACCAATATAACACCTATATGGGCATTTAACATGGGGCCATTACGGAACCCTATATGGGGCCCATTTTTCAGCCCATTTCCAAACCACATGGGCCCCACATATAAATGTTGGCTGGGTTGCAGTCAGCTGATATTAGTCCGTGTGCGTGGGGAGGAAAATGATGGAGTGGAGATAAAGACGTAACTTTTATTGTTACTGCACAAAAAGATACAAATGCATCCAGGACAGAAACAACCGCATTATGCTGCTAACGCAACAACAGCTCCTTGCAAGCACCTGCACAGACAGCATGCTAACGCTAAGCTAGCCAAGAACACACAGTTACAGCTGAGTGTCGACCGCAGCCTGAAGATTAACAGGTAACAAAGACAGAGATGAGCCGCTCATCGATTGAATACACTCAGTATTTGACATGTGATCTTTGTAGTTTCTTGTGATTTATATTTCATATAGTGCCCAAACTTTTTGGGAAACATGGCTGCATAAAAACAAAAAAAGAAAAAACATCAGGATGGTAATTTAAGTGTCACTCTAGCCGTCCTCCTCCTGCAGCCTCCATGCTCTCACTCTCTGACACATAACCAAATTCCTCATCCTCCTCTACACTCCTTTGTTGCTCTAACAGAAAGGGTCACTGTTTTCTAATGTCTCTGTCATGGCACACGGCTCTGCTCATCCTTAGCTGTATTTAGGGTGGATTAGATTGCATCTGTTTCAGGTTCGTCTTATAAAAGTATCATATTCCAGACATAATCTGCCTGCTTTTAATCCCAGGTCAAAGTTTTACCTGAAAGCACAACAGCAGTCACAGGATATCTGCTCTCCCTTTAATGCATTTTTGCTTTATCCCTAATCAGAGTAGGTATTACACATCAGCAGGTAACCTACTAATCAATCTGGAGGGGGCTTTTTCCCCTACATTTCAAAGGCGTTGTACCAAAGTCCTGCTGAAATCTCAGAAAGTGGGCGGCAGTCTGCTTTTTTGATGTGGTGGAGTTTGGCTTCATCACACCAAAGTCAGTGTGTGCTGGGACATTTTGAAAGTAGCGGAAGAAGAGGAGCTCTTCCACTTTTAGGGCCATGGTGCTGGAACAGATTACTCCCTGCAGGTCAAGATTTCCTGCCACACTGTGCGATACTAAGACCTCTGAGCGTACATTGGATTACATCAGGGAGAAGTTCACTCAGAATAAGACCTCTGAGCGAAAGTTGGATCACATCGTGGAGCAGCTCACTGCGGTCGTGAGTTCTCAGAATCGGCTCTTTGAGCACAAGAATGACAAGACCACGGAGCGCAGGTTTGATAACATCATGGAGAAACTCGCGGCTCTCCAACGGGAGATTGAGAGACCAGTGTCGGAGTGTTAAAGAACAGCTTTGAAGTTCTCATGAGTTGTTCGCATAAAAGAAAAACCACCATTATAATGCGGCTATCCCTTCGGCGCCAGCTGTGGGCTCAAGGCTGGAGCCGAACAAACTCCCTGATAACGACTGTGTTGAGTCTGTTCCTTCCCATTCCATGCAAGGCCACCTGGGTTGGCTGGAAGACTGTTTACTTAGGCTAGCAGGGCGAAGGACACTGTCTCAGCTGAACTCTGGACACGCACACACATACATATACACTGATACACACTCATCCCTCCTCCCTTTCCAAACGCCTTCGATGCTTGTTCCCTGCTGGGAACACGGCGGGTCTGAGCCACGCTGGAATAATAGCGCTGGGCAGGATGGCTGCTGTGTTTGCTTCGGATTACTCCTCACCCCCCACCCGACCCTGTGGCTTGTCACGTGCTCCATAATGTTGTGCTGTGGACATTTATGTGCTTTTTTGTGCAGAGGAGTTTATTTGTTTCCTGTTCTCATGCTGTCCTCCCAGGAGCCCAGCATGAGTAGAGGTCTCTTTTTTTCCTCTTGTACTTTCCCATTGTAGTGTTTATTTCAGTGTTTTTTCTGTAACGCTACCGATCTCCGACCTGTATCCCCATGTGATGTCTGTGTTGTGTCCCATTTCGCTGCAGGGCAACCTGCACATGGCGAATAAAGCCTTGATTGATTGATTGATTGATTGGATTGGATTGGATTGATTGATTGACCAACGCATTTCGGCTTGTGACCTTCATCAGGGTCATAGAAAAACATTGTAGAAGTTTGCTTAAATAAAAGACAGGGAACAAAAAAATTCTAATTAACCAATCACATCTTCATAGATAGAACAGCTGACACATAACAGGTTGCTATTGGTTAATTGGTCACGTCCAAGTAAATACTGGACTAGATCATCAGCTTCCAAACAAGCCTTTTCAGCCTTTTTTTAATTGCTCTGCCATGAACTTGGCTCATAGTGTGGTGGTTTACACATTTGCATAACAAGTAGAATCTCCCAGGGTTCAGGAGACACAAATCCTGTGGGGTTGCATCATTAAGGGCCTCTTGTATAAAAATCTGCTTAGTCAAACATGCAGAGCTACTCTCTGTGGGCAATCCTGTATGAATAAGAGAACACCTTATTCACAAGGGCTAACACTGCCAAGAACTTTAACATTTGACTGATGCCTGCAGAGTCTGAGATGCTTTCTTTAAGCATCGCACCTTATTGGGGTGAGGTTGCTTCCTGATTAGCGTCTGCGATGAATGTTTAATCCCTCTCACTGTAGGATGATGGACAACAATTGCTTCTTTAAGATCGCTGATATTTTCTCTTCTTGGCATTTTATCAAAACATCCCTGAATTCTCCAGACCAGCAAACATCCAAAACATCTTCTCTGACAGAGGTGCTCACACTGGCTCATGATCATTTAATCAAGTTCATTTGATTAGTGGGAATACTCCTATGGAGACGCACTTCATTTTTCACACTTTTTTCTTTCTCTTTAGTGTTTGATAAATAAATAACAACATCTTGTAATCTGTCATATGTCAGGATGTATTTACCTCATTCTAAGACCTAAAACTGAACCCAGTGATTTCTACCTTAGAGCTGAAAGAGGGTGTACTTTCCTTTTCATATGACTGTCCATGTACAGTGATTGCCTTCAGTGTTAACTCACTTCAGGTCACTGGTTTGAGATGATGAGACGTGAACAGCTCAGTTGTTGAATGTTGCTGCAGAAAATACAAAGAACCTTGATTTAAAAGGCTGTAATATGAGCAAAACGTCCTTCTGGCAGGTTGGATTCATCAGCTGCGTTTCATAAGAGACCAACACTGAGGCTGGGAGGAGGTGATGGAGAAATAAGTGTTATGTGGGTGGGTGATAATGTGGCAGGGGGCTGCCACACAGAAGCAATAACACCACCTGTCATTTTTTTTCTGTTGATGTATTTAGAGATGCATGAAAGAGATGCAGCCTTTTAACTCTTGACCCTGGAAACACGACATGGAACATCCAGTATAGAGGATTTAAAGCCAACAGCAGCATCATACATTCAGGATTATGGATTATCCATCTGTCAGAGATCCTGCAGGGATCTCCTCGACAGACAAACAACAAGGTCACCTCACTGACCCTAAAAGGAGGAAAAAGGCAGCGAGAGGTGTTGGAGTCTAACACATCTGATGATTGATTACAAGGTGGAACAATTCAACTATTTATTGTTTGTTTTCCCAGAAAAAAATTGGATGTTTAAGATGTGAGTAGAGCTCTGCGAGGACCGTTGAACGAGTGAGTGAACCGTTGTAGCTAACAATTGTGGCACAATTTCAGAAAAATGTTCCTCGATATAAAATTTTCAAGACTTTGCACATCTCATTATCATTTCACAGGCGTCTCTGTTTAAGATGGATGGGGTCGACATTGGATATGGGATATCTTTGGGCCCACGGGCAGTGCAGCATTAAAGACTGCAAAAGCTCAAAATGGACTGAGGCAAAGTGAAAAAACTGGAAATCAAAATTTTATATATTTTTTTGGAAAACATGGACTCCACATCCTCCGGGCTAAAAGGCAGAGGTTCAGTCTGACTTGTTGTAATTGCTCAGTTCTTAAGCCTGCATCTCTGATGGTACGGGGGTCAATAATATTTCATTTAAATAGCGAAAAATCTCAACAACCGCTGGCTGAAGGCACTCGCACTTATGGAACGCCCACATCAGAGCTGAGAGATATATACAAGTTTTAGAGCAAGATAAGCTTCAGATTACATCTTTTTAAGGGTCTAGGTCTTGCATATTTCAGGAACACTGAACCCGGGCACCAGTTTAGCTTACTGGTTGGGCAGACAACGCATGGCTGAAACGCAGTGGACTGAGTTTGAGTCCCAAGAAACTTTGAATCAGAAGTGACCATTCATTGAGAGCCATCCATTTATCCATTTCCTGCCACTTATTCAGAGCTGGGTCACCAGGGCAGGAGCTTAAACAGAGAAGCCCTGACCTCTTTGTCCTGCCACCTCCTTTAGCTCATCCAGGAGAACACTGAGGCATTCCCAGGCCAGCCTAAAGATGCAGCCTAATCTCTCCAGTGTGTCCTGGGTCTATCTCAGGGCCTCTTCCTGTTAGGACATAGCCAGAACACCTCAACCAGGGAGCCTGCTAAGAAACCATCCCAATCAGATGCACAAAACACCTCAATTAGCTCCTTTCAGTGAGGATGGATTGCTAAATTATCAGCTAATGCTAGCTACCTTGTTTAGCAATCTTGCATCATAGACTGTACAGGTGATTCATAAACTATACGGGTTAATCATATCCGCATACATATCTGCTAATTAGCACTAGTTACATTTTTTTTAGACAGGCAGTAGCTCACAACAGTACCAATAGCACAAACACGGACGATATCAATGCCAGTCTATCCGGTCTGTAACTTTTTAACATGTTTTTAAAATGTTTTAATGTTTTGTATCTTGTTCTATTTAATCTCAACAAGCCCCTAAAAACAGTCAGTGATCACAGTTGGCTTCTCTTGGTATTTATTACTGCTAATCATTTTAAAGCTCAGTTTTTAAACCCTTACGATGCAACTACAGCCCAGCCCATGCAGCAGTATATGAATGACTAACCTCGTATTGTGGATGGATTATCTCAGTTGTTCTCCTGAATGAAGTTTGGTCCGTTTACAGCATCCTGCCATGCGATTGCATTTGTCCCCAACCATCGGGAACCCTCACGTTAACTTTTATCGAGTGGAAAAAAGTTAGCATCATCCTCCAGCTTTACTGTTTGTTATGCTAACGTAGTTGTGTGGCTAGCGATCACGTAGCACATCATTATATACCAGCTAGCCCAACTTCAGTAACCCTACAAACGTCACTGCTGTTTACTTTCCTGTCATCATTTACGTTGGAAGTGATAACAGAGCTGTACATTTGAATTTGTTTCATAAATCTCTCAGTCAGAACATGCTATATTATACTTAGAGGGAAGCTAGCGAGCTAACTCCCTGCTAACTTCTAACTCCGTTAAATGTCATAAATTCCATATTCATGGATGCCTGGATGTTAAACTTAATTGTTACACCTGGTAGAGCAGCCAAAGTGATCCTTTTATTACAGATGAAAGAATTTAGACAGTTTTTCAACTCTCAGTAATGCTGCAGTGATTATTTGAGTTTGGGCCCAGACATGGCTAATGACGTCCGACTTAAAGACCGGATAGGAGTTTACTTAGTTTGTAGCCATTCAAATAATCAAAGAGAAACACCCCAGCACTCAATAACTGCTGTGTAGACACACACTCAGGATCTCACAAGTGAAATGTCAGATTAAAAAGAACCACGTCTAACATTAACCTGCTGGACGTGTATTCCAACAAAGACACAAGTAGTAAAGAAAACAGCTCAAACTGCTTAAATCAGTTAGGCTCCTCTGTAATCTGAGGGAGATGCCCCAAGTTTAATTCTGTTACCACCTCTCTCTCAGATGTTACTCATGTTAAAAGCTTTGCAACTTGGCAGGAGGAAGATGAGATTTGCCCTTAAATCCAAGGCCTGGGTGCTTTTAGGTTGTGCTGTGTCTACACGGGCTGATGAAAAATAAAATGCAATTCAGAACTCCATCACAGGATATGTTCAGGTAAAATACCACTGTTTAGGTGAGGAGAATGTGAACTCCAAAATTACAGCAGAGTCACAGCAGGTCTCTTTAGAAGAATAAATCACTACATGATGGCTCAAAACCCAGGTGTAAATACGAAGGGAAGCGTTATAGACAGGCTGAAGTTGCTCCTATTAGATGATGTCTTATTAACACAATGTAAGTGCATCTGCCTCTGAATATGCACACATATTTGACAACTCTTCTCTGAGTGAAATTAACCACTAATTTCTATTTGTCAGCTTCCCAACACTTAAACTGTTGAGATATGGATATTTTAGGTACAAAATTCAAAACGTGTAAATCTGTGTAAAAATGTGTAAGAAAATACTGTAAATATGTTTAAAGACTGTTGACATAGTGCTTTTCACCTCGTGAAAGTATTGCCAGCGATTGTCCCACTGATGAACACTGCAGCGTTAAACCCGTCAAGTGCAAACGAGCTGTTCTGCCTGTAGCTTGTGGCTGACTGCAATCGGGTTGGAGCAGCCTAAACATTTCACAACAGATGAACTGACAAGGCTTTGTTTTCTGTTTTTGTAAGCAAGGCAATCAGAAACTGCTTCACGTTATTTGCAACAATGGACTAATTTTCTTCTTCCCGGGACTTTTGCCCTGCCATTGAAATGCCAGACACAAAGTACTGGAGGAGCTTTAGGCTCTGGAAAAATTTCTGGACAAAATTCAAAAGCTATGAAGTTTCTAAAGAAGCCGAGTAAAGTGAGTAAAGTTTCCAGCTTTCGAATCATCTTCGCAGTTCTTATGGAGGGATTTTAAAATACTACATGAGATGTAAACAATCATCAGATTAATTCAAAAAGTAAACGAACAATTCTGCTGGATAAACTGCTGATGAGTATAGAGGACTAAAAAATGTATCGGAATGAGTCCCTAGAGCAGTGGTTCTTAACCTTGTTGGAGGTACCGAACCCCACCAGTTTCATATGTGAATTCACTGAACCCCTCTTTAGTGAAAAATAAAATATGATTTTTTTCAAATTCAAAATGTAGATATGTTTTTTACTGGTGCACAAAATGAGCCGTGCATGTCACGGCGGAGGCTCTGCCCAAACCCCTGAGACCGAACCCCTAGGGTTTGATCGAACCCAGGTTAAGAACCACTGCCCTAGAGGAACATGAACCACATTTCTTGGTAATCCAGCCATCCTTTCATACTTGCTACCATGAAGTGGGATAGAAGTTAGTACCTCAAAGCTGTACCTCAAGAATTATTACCTCAAAGTTATCTGGAAAAAGAGCAGAATGAGTTTGAGAAGACGTTATTAATGAGCATCCTCTGAAGGGTCCTCTGAACTCGTCCTTGGATAAAGTGTGAGAGGATGAACTGCTTCGATCCGGAGGACGTGGTTTGAGTGTCTGACCAAGTTGCTTCCACAGCTTAGGTAATGTGTTTTGGGAGCGTCCATCTAGCAAGTGGTTAGGATATGCCTCAATGTCCACCCTGAAGAAATTTAGGCGATGGTTAGAGAGATCCACAGATGCCCAGACTGTCACAATTTTACATGAAAAAAATCACCCAAGAAAGTTTGAACCACAGTCCATCAAAACTTTCTTTCATTTGAGGCTTGACTGAAGACACTGCTCAATTGTCTGTAATATCTCTTCACCTACACAGCCACCACAGTCCTTAATAACTCTGTATATCGTTAAGTAAGTAAAAGTCTGTAAGTCAAGGTAAAAGATCTAACTTGATTTTTAATAAGGTAAGTTTCTACACTCTGAGTCATTTCTCAGAGCGTCTAATGTCTGATTGTGTCCACACAGGCTGACCTTCAGCTGTAGTGGCCTCATTAGACAAAACTCTTCAGGACTTTACCCAAAACAGCTCGGGAGACCTTCCGACTCTCAAACAGGAAGTTTAACAAGACATGGTAGCTTGCCTTCAGACTGGTTATGACAGATCCCCCGATGTGAACTTTGGCAGAGGGAAGAGGGAAGAGATGAAGCGGGGATTTGACATCTGGAACAGGTGTGTGTGCTGAGATCTGATACATCACCGGTGTGTGTGGCAGCTAACTGAGCGAGCGCGTCTGTCAGCAGATCAGCAGTTTGATCTCCTTCAGCTGTTGAGTCTGGGTGTAATAAGGCTCCATCAAACTGTCCAATATGTGACCTTTTTAATCGGAGGATCAGTGTCTGTGTGCACTTGTGTGTGTTTGTGTAATGAGGCTCTGGGAAACTGTTGACTGTACATTAGACGGGCTCTAATGGACCAGTTTAGACATGCTTGAAAGAATAACATCCTTTTCGCTGACTCTTATCAGCACCGAGGTTGTAGTATGTTAATGGGATCCACTGCTTTGACCTCGCTAATTTAAAATACGTCACTTGTGTTACAGCCAGAGAAGATGCAAAATTACCGGATATGCACCACGTGGGCATTATTGGGTCTACAGCTGTGGCTGAGATTCGGCATCTGCAATTGCTGTTTGCACAAATATAAGTCCTGACATCTCAGCCATATAAAATCACAACAAATCTAACTATATGTGAGGCGTTGCTGATACATTTTATACTGGTAATTAACTTTTTTTTTTTTTTTAGCAATAAACAATTAAATGATGATTGTTTACTGATCATTAGTAATGTTAACATTTACATTAGACAAGGAAGTCTTTGTGAAAACTGTCGGCCTCTGAAAGCTAAACTGATTAGGCTCCAACAATCTGAGGCTAAATCCAAAGCTCTGTTTTTGCTCTAGTGACACGCTATCATCTGAACCACTAAATTTGGGCTCTCTGATGAGCATTTTGAAACTGAACCCTCATTAATTTGATCTCTAGGCTTACAGAGACTTTGATGTTTGCCTTAGCAAGTTGGCCAACGGCTCATTTATTTCCTGTGCTTGAGTTTCCCGAGTCAGCTTTATTGACCAAGTATGTGTACACATACAAGGAACTAGGCTCTGATTTCTTCTTTCAGTACACTTCCTGGGAGACTGTGGCTTCTAAAAACCTCAATATCAGACGCAGTGATGTTGAGTGAGGTGAGCGTGGCAGTGGAGAGGAGCTCCACCTTAAGTCCACAGTTTTGACCATATTCAGCATGTTGTCATATTTCATGTTCAACTTCTTCCCTTACTATACCTGCTGCTTAGTCAGCATATTAGTAAATGCTAAGGTGTTTGGACCACACTCTTTGCCTAATTTTGAGATGTGCTGATATTTTTTCTGTCAGATTTAACCTGAATGTAACAGACGACCGTTTTTCAAGCTTCCTCTATGTGATACTGAGATTTTTAACCAGCCACCTTTCATTTGTGTCTCTGAACATCAAGATAGTGGAGAACACGTCCAATCCTAAACCTGTCTGTCTCAGAAAGTGTGTTTTTTTAGCCATTTAAATGTGGAGACTGTTCACTATCAGCAGATATGATGAAACTGTCCATATAAATGAAAACAGGGAGGGGTGATTGTGCCCACGAACTGCTGGGAGACAATGTTATGGTAAATGGTAAATGGCCTGTATTTATATAGCGCTTTTACTCGTCCCTAAGAACCACAAAGCACTTTACACATCCAGTCATCCACCCATTCACACACTGGTGATGGCAGCTACATTGTAGCCACAGCCACCCTGGGGCAGTGTTGCCAACTCCTCAGTAAGGAAAATCGCTATTGGTTGTCATAGAAGTCGCTAGAAGTCGCTAAATGACGTCATCACCTAATTTGCATAATTGGTCATGCTAATGTAATTGTAACCTATGTTGTTGGAGAGAGAAATAACATTGTGGAAGAGACATAAAGTGAGTAAAAAACGTCCTAAATGCAGTTAGAGTTTATTTAGAACTACAAATTAAATTTCTTTTAGCAATTATTGTTTTTAATTATGTCACAATTCCAACCCTGCTCCTTTATCCGGGCTTGGACCGGCAAAAGTGACCCGAAATAGGCAGTCTGGTGGAGTTACTTTGTGTGTGTGTGTTTATAAGTAGTTTTAAACCTTGTGATCCACAAAACAGCATAAGAGTAAAAGAGTAAAAGAAGAACTGACTGCGTTACAGCACCCGCTGCTTGTTGAGAGTAAAAGCGACTTTTTTGCTAGGGGGTCTGAAAACTCGCTAAATATAGCAACAAAGTCGCTAAGTTGGCAACACTGCCCTGGGGCGCACTGACAGAGGCGAGGCTGCTGGACACTGGCGCCACCGGGCCCTCTGACCACCACCAGTAGGCAACAGGTGAAGTGTCTTGTCCAAGGACACAACGACCAAGACTGTCCAAGCCGGGGCTCGAACCGGCAACCTTCCGATTACAAGGCGAACTCCCAACTCTTGAGCCACGATCACCACATGTTGGAGCATGCAAACACAAATAGAGAGGTATGAAGGACCTTCATCATAAGGTTTCAAATATATGTTAAATGATTCATATCATCTTTCTCTCCTACTTTGCTTTAATGTCACATTTTGCTGTTGTACTGTGTAAACCTCTGTCTGCTCAGCTGATTAAGCTCCAACTATCCGAGGTTAAATCCAAAGCTCTTTTTTCCACTTTAGTGAGTCATTATTATCTGAACCAGTAAATCTGGGCTGTCTAATAAGTGTGCCGGTGGTCATTTTGAAAATGAATCCTCATTAATTCGATCTGCAGGCTTACAGAGGCTTTGATATATGCTTCAGTAAGTGAAAACAGGCTGATTGTGTCCACGAACTGCTGAGAGACTTTGTTGGACCATAAACACACACAGAGACAAGCCTACTTGGTCAGGAAGGACCTTCACCCTGAGGTTTGTATACAAATGCAAATATGTGTTGCATAATTCATGAAACTCTAACACATACCAACTTTTTTCTCCTACTTTGCCTTCTGTGTCACATCTTGCTATTGTGCTCTGCTCACCATAGTATCAGCTCATACTGGAAATAATGCCTTGTCCTTTCCCAAAGCTCCGTCAGGCAGAAGCCAAAAAGAACTGAAAGGACTTTGCTGGCCTTAAGCTATAACTCCCAGTATAGTTTAAGTAAGGTAAATAAATGGTTTCGGAAATTAGGTCCACAACCTTGTTAATCTGCCGCTGCAGGTTATAAATCTCTGTGCTGAGAAACTGGAGGGCCTGAAACTGCAATCTCATCCGAACGCCTCCCTCTGTCTGTGGTCCAGTTGCTGTGGTCGTTAGATATGGAGGATTGTGGGTTCAATGACCACGGGCACTAACAACATAATGACCAACATATGGTGTGCAGGGACGGAGGGAAAGACGAGAGACAGATGGAGGGAGATTGGATGGATTCAGTGGCTCCAGACTGGGACACACCGAGCAACAATGAAAACCTGTCATCCTCCATTAACGCTGAAACACAAATTCATGATAATTGCAACAGTTTTGGTCCTCTTTGTATCAGCGGAGACATCATTTTACAGTTATTAAAAGACAATCATGTGCTGTGCCATAAAGTTTTATATGCATTAACTAGGAGGTAATAGTAGAGTAAATGAGATTTTGTTCATTTCTTAATATGTGATGATGTTGTTAATAAAAAACAATTTGATTTAATATCCATTTCAATAATCTGTTTTTTCTGTTTCCTGTTTTTTATTTAAAACACAAACACTTTGCAATGACGCCTACGAAGGCCACGAGCACGCTGGTCAGCTGATAAAGCCGCGTCGCTGGAGTCTAAATAATCTGTTCACTGACAGGATGTTTTCCCCCAGGATCCAGTCATGGAGCCAAAGTTCAGAGTAACTCGAGCCGAACCAACCAAGTGGCGGTTTTGAACAAGAACAACAGCGCGTGCAGGTGCAGCGACGCGTCTTTCGTGAGTTAACAAACGTGCAAAGAGATAATTATTAAGATATCGTGCCAGATGATCAGGAACCAGTCACAGACCAGTGGTTCCCAAACGCTGTGCGCTGTGAGGCATGTCCAGGTGTGTGATTTGTGTCAATCAGGCAACAAAAATGTTTTTATACCTTCTGTGAAAAGGAACTCGAGTCGGCTCTCTTAGCTGTGAAATGGTGGGAATTATTATAGCGTGATAAAAGTGTGCAACGAAGCGTTGAAAGCAGCCTTTGGCTCACAGGGAGCACCTGTAGCTGACCCTGTTATTTGAAACTCCAGCTATGTTTGATGTAAGTTCACAAATTATGTGAAAGCTGGTAAAGAAGATAAATAAGTTCACCTGAACACGACTGAGGAAACTGTTCAGTTGTGTAGAAACGTGTTTGAAGGTAACAGATTTAACAGAAGATTCATGCAACATGATGCAACAGCCTGCATGAGGTGAGAAGATTAACTGTGGCAGGGATGGTCGTCCTGTAATCAACAGATAAATAACATGAAGGTGTACAAAGTTTACTTTTCAACATCGTGTCTGCATATTTAACCCAACCTTTGTGTTTCATTTTAGCCTCGTGCTAAATTTTCAGGAAGTAGAAGATGGTAGATTTCCAATAAAGTTTGTTCCTGTTAGAGCTTTTTAACTTCAACGGTCCAAACAGGCACAAATTAAGAAAAAGGTGTTGATGTTAACTCCAACCTTAACTCAGTTTACAATGTTATGCTTTTGTGTCAGATTTAATATTTAATATCCTTTCAAGAGTTCGGCTAACAGCTAGTCCCGTTTGCATGCAGCTAGCCAATGACGTCGAGCCGCGTATGAGACGGAGCGCGACGGTGGAGCCTCGGTTTCTTAACATAAAACTCATTGTTGCACCCGGGGCGGCAACAAGGTGATGATTTTTAGTTTTAGTGTCCTTATTTTCCTCTCAGTTATGTCACTGGTTTGCTAACACAAGCTAATGTAAGTCTACAGCGGCAACCAATCAACCAACCAACCAACCAACCAACCAACCAACCATGTGACGTCACATTTCGTGTTGAACATGTTTTTAAAACTTTAACTTTAAGCACTTATATTTAATATCTAGCTTCACAGACAGAGTTACATCTATTTTTGAGCGCAGGGCTCCATGATGTAAATTATGGATATGTGCGTGTTACATGTCCCCTTTAAACGTGTGTCTGAATTTCCACACCTGAACATCTACCGGGGTCCACTGGAATCTAACTGATTTAAATTTTATTATTTATTTATTATTTAAATTTTATTTATGCTTTTGTGTCAGATTTAATTGGTTCTAATTATTCATATGGAAACTCAGACAGTTAACATGTTTCAAGTCCTGCGAGCGGTTACGTGGCTGCTGAATCTAATTTAACCTGGTCTGAAAACTGAACACAAATACACTGAAAATCAGGCAACACAGTCTTTGGCAAATGGACACACAGGAGCAGAAACACATAGGCAGTCTGTGTAGCCTGAAAATATTATCCTAATATAGATTTTTAAAGTGAAAATGCATCACTAAGAAAAAAACTGCATAATCATAAAACAGAATCAATCATTTTAACAGATGTGGAATCAATAAATTGGTTTTTAGGACAAACTAGCCTGAGACGTTTTATATCCAACAGTCTGAATTCATCACTTGCAACAGGTCCCCACAGGTAACAGGGTGTGTGTGTCTGCCTGTGTGTGTTGCCTGTGTGAGGGTGGGCGGTTAAGTCCAGGTTCACGGCACTCCCTGAATAACAAATCAATGTCTGCTGAGTCACCCGAAGCCCACGCACACCCTGCACAGCTCTGTGCATGTGTGCACAGCTTTGTGCCATTTGTGCGTGAGCCAAAGCACACCTGCCAGGACCCGACACCGGGGCAGACAAATAAAGCACAAGCACACACAGACAGACACACACAAACTGGAAAATATGTATCTGGAGATAAAAACAATGTCTTTGCAATTAAAATGACGAGCTATGCAAAATCATCGCTCCAGGCTTCTGAGTCAGAGCTGAGACTCGACACAAAATGACAAAACTTATATCGTTTTTATAAGTTTTTATCACAGCAACTTTTTAGTAGTTTCATTTTGAAGCTGAGATCATCATCTGAGCTCACCGGCTGTATCTGGCCACATGTGCTGAATCACAGAAGTACTGGGTGTTTGGATGCTACGAGTGCAAGACGGGGATTATGCTCTGTTGTTGACAGCGACACAGACAGCTGCAGACACCGTGGGTCAGCAGCCATTCTCGTTATACTTAATAATGAAAACCGCTTGAAGTCTGCCTGAAGGGGCATAGCTGGTGCATTTTAATGCAAAGTCTCCACAGATGAGTCTGATCTGACGGTAAAATATAAATCAGTTAGATTCCAGAGGACCCCGGTAGATGTTCAGGTGTGGAAATTCAGACACACGTTTAAAGGGGACATGTAACACGCACATATCCATAATTTACATCATGGAGCCCTGCGCTCAAAAATAGATGTAAAATAGATGTAACTCTGTCTGTGAAGCTAGATTTTAAATATAAGTGCTTAAAGTTAAAGTTTTAAAAACATGTTCAACACGAAATGTGACGTCACATGGTTGGTTGATTGGTTGGTTGGTTGGTTGGTTGGTTGCCGCTGTAGACTTACATTAGCTTATGTTAGCAAACTCGTGACATAACTGAGAGGAAAATAAGGACACTAAAACTAAAAATCATCACCTTTGTGCCGCCCCGGGTGCAACAATAAGTTTTATGTTAAGAAACCGAGGCTCCGCCGTCACGCTCCGTCTCATACGTGGCTCAACGTTATTGGCTAGCTGCATGCAAACGGGACTAGCTGTTAGCCGAACTCAGGCTCCTAATGGCTGAATGGTATCAAGTAGGAAGTGATAACAGGAACAACAAAGGAGTCTTGTCCCAATGTTCAGTGTGATTATTTTCACCCTCTTAGCTCATCTGTCATTTGTTTTGCGCGCTTGTTTCTCTTCATTTAAGTGCTTGGCTTAAGGCTCGTCTTTGACCTTGAAATAATTGTTTTACTGATTATAACGTTTCATCAGGCAGTCCAAAATATAAAGTCTCTAATTCTTACTTATTTTGCTTAATTATGGCACTTTGTGGAAAATATGTTGTTTCAGTAAACACAGCCCAAGTAATATTTATGCTGTGTTATTATTGCAGCCTGTTTTCACTTCAAAACATCCACAAATTAAGTCAGTGAGCGCTACCAAACTGAAGGCAGAGCTGCCTGACCTGAGGCTCTTTGGATCAGATACTACTGGGAGAATCTTTGAAATACATAAATCTCCTAATGCACAACATCACAGTGGAATGAGAAAACATTTCTGCCAGATGACATTTAACAGCTTTATAACAATGAGTCAGGAAAAGAGTTGTTATTTAACCAGTTTTCAGAAAGTTTACTGCAGCAGAAATCAAGTTCAACAAAAACTACATCCGTCGTCACATTTTATTTTATTCCTTTGAATCATTAAACATTCCTTTAATCTCACTAAATAAATATGGAAACAAACTATGTGGTAAATAAAGATCCTTCAACACAAAGTACCCGTGTTTAGGGCTTCAGTAGTCGTAGAAATTAACACGAGAAATGTTTTTGTGGGATGTTGTCCCCCTTTTGTGGGATACCATTGTGACACACAACCTTTGGCAATGGTCCCAAAATTGGTGGCAGCATCAGCTCCACAGACAAGCTAGCTTTAGCTCAGTTGGCAGAGAAGGTCACCTGCAAACCAGAAGGTTGGTGGTTTGATCCCATCTGCTCCAGTCTGCACCCTCAGGGAAGATACTACCTGCAAGTTTCTCGTATGAGTTAGGAAAGCGCTCTACACAAACCAGTCCATTTACACATAACGGAGCCATGCCAGTGGCTTTGACTAACATAACCTGAAGACTGGATTAAGTGATGCTAAATGAAATAGTTGCAGGGCTTTGCTATTCTGGTTTATTTACCTGTTCTGAATGCAGTATTGTTTGGTTTTCTGCATATAATCCATATTTCCATAAACAGTGCTGCTGCAGCATGCAGGCTAAGCTCAGTTGCTCATATGTTTGTTTTTCTCTTCACCACACTGGCTCTGATATTCTTCCAAAACCTGTTTGAAGATATTGATGAAGATAGAAAGAAACAAAGCAATCGAGCTCTTTGTTTTAGGGGATTGGAGCACCGTCTTATTAAAACCGATTAAACTGATGGCATTACTTGGAACTGGACTCAGTGATTTCTGCAGAATTACTCATATTACCTCACCCGTAAATAAGCCCCCGGAGCACAAACAGTGTCGGCATGAGTCAAATCACTAATGCAACCCGTAACAAACATTGTAAAATGAGTTTCTTCTGCTGCGTCTGTCCACCTAACCCGTCTACATCACCAGCCTCCTACCTGTGTGCTCACCTCTTTCAACGAGGCAGCTCTCTGCAGTCATTCAATAATAGATGAAGGTCTTTTCTTCTAAAGCCAGAACCTGAAAAAGCAGGAATGGACCAGCACAGCAGGAGGGAGTATTTTACATACACACACATACAGTCCTCAGAGCCAATGAACTAATGGCTTCCTCGGGGACCAGGCTTATCAATATCCCAGTGGATGCAAGAGAGAAAAGAAAGAGGATGAAAGGTCGAACAATTTAAGGTGCAGCGCAAACACAAGTGTGGAGCTAAAGTGTTTTCTGTCTGCATACAAACTGAAGCGCAGTCGAGCTGGAACTGAGTTTCCTGATTCACCGTTTTTGGGATGAAAACGTAGAAACAGGAATTTTACATTAAAAACGATGTCAGCTCTGCTCACCTTAGGGTGACTTTTTTATAATGGTGTAATTATGTATAACTGCAGAGACAGCCAGCGTCACTGCGACAGCAACACAAACGTCTACAAACCAGCAGAATGTTTCAGTTCCAAGTTGTTGAAGTATCAGGACACACACACTGTTTGTCTTGTCTGTGTCACAAAGACCCCGCCCACATTTTTATGGGTCTCACATTCTTTGTGTAGGGGGAACCACACGGGCATCTAACGTGAGGCCCACTTAGGTCCACACAGGACGATTCCACACACATGTGGGTTCTAGCTGGTTCATTACAGGAGACCTGCTACTTTTTGTCGTCATCTCCAAATGTTCATTCTTCAACTCTAAATAAATCTTTTTGGAATTTACAGTTGAGTTTGATCATATTTATCTTGAACTGTCCCTGCACTATGTAAGGCCAACTACTCTACTGTCCCAGTGGATCCACGATGGTGCCCACATTAAAACATGTCCCTGGTTTGATCCCTGCCGCAGACATAAATCACTTGGCTGTCTAAAAATTTGCCAAATTAAATATTTAGAGCTACCTGCTGTGGTGACCCCTTCTGAAAAGGGAGCAGCCAAAGGTAGCTTTTAAGCTACACGGGGCCTTTTTGCAGAGCCTCCTGCTTAATTGTTCTTTTTACCTCAAACGTGTGATAATATTGCGAGTGTGGTACAGCTTTAGCCTCTTCAGATTTGTTTGTGCACCTTGGTGTCAGGCAGAGTTGTGGACCCACAGTGCTGACTCGCAGGCTGCACTGTGCTCGGACATGGATTTATTGCTGGTTTTACAGAAACAACAAAACCTGAAGGCTAACTGGCAAACAGCAATAGACAGGTTCAAACAGAGAATTACTATCAAAGTAAAACAGGAAGTACTGGAAACACACACACTGAGACGCAGACTGACAAAACCCAGGGAACAGAGGGAGGATAGAGAAGGCGAGGGAGCGAGGGACAGAAAAACACACAGAGACGAGACAAAAACACGAACGGGACCGATTAACAACCAAGGAAACCTAAACCAGAAATACTGAAAAATTCAAGAGCCCAAGTGAACTGAACTAGAAAACGACACACAGAGAACCTAATAATGAATAAATAAGACTCAAAACTCAAAACACTCGGCCAACGATCCAGGTGACCCAACTATAGTTGTGTCTCCAAACTCTGTTTCTACAAAAGACTTGAAACTTGTGACTGAGGCCATAAACTCGTGAGGTAAGTGTTTACTGTGGTTATTAATGACTTGTACCAACAGTAACAGACGTCTATAAAACTAAAGGTCTTTGTAAACCACACGGTCGTCTCCTGCTGGCCATAAGAGAGATCGTAACTATGTTTATATACAGACTGAAGCACACATCTGTCGGTGAGTGTCAAAGGTCAGTGGTTGTAGAAGCTCGTGGAGGCTTTAGATGCTGGATGAACAACTGCCTGACAGTTTGTGCCTCTCCATCTGTTGTAGAAGAAAACTGCCGCTGCTATTGTCCCGTCCTCACGGCAGCTAAATGCTTTCATCCAACCAATAATCTCTGTATGTGTATCCCTCACAAGCAAGAGGAAAACGCAGAAGAAGGAACGCTTCTATGGAAGTTTGTTTTGTCCTTCGATGGAGAAGAATCTGTGTGCTGCTGACGGTCAGCAGTCCAGCAAACACCCACTCCAGCATCAAGCTGCTGTCTTGTTTTTATTGAATCTATTCATATAAAAAATATATTTGGGTGAAGATTTGAGGCTAGCATTCTAAGTGTTTCTGTCCTGACGGAGCTTTAACTTCATGTCAGAGCACTTCAAACTGTTCGGCTTCAAAGGCTTCCATTAGAAGTCGGCTTCAAATATTAATAACTGCAGCCAGCAGGCTCGCTTTTTAATCAATACCTCTGACTTGCACACGCACAAACACATCGATGCATCGCTACATGGCAACGAGGGCTACACAGTCACATCCACACGCACACACGAGTTGTTGTCCTCGCAGCTGCGCCGCTACACAACTGAGTCTAAATCAGCGTTTTTCTACCATTTACTTTGCTCCGAAGGGAAAATGTCAACACACGGTTTCTCCCTCTTATAGAAAACGTCCTGAGAGAACAAACTGTCCGTGGAGTCTGAATGTGATGCAGCACAATGTGCACATGATTCACTATTTGCTTCCTTTTGTTTGTTATTTCACAGTTAAAAAACGCAAACAGCAGCTTTAGAGCCGGCTGGTGTGCTTTAGGTACAGACCACATACTTCTCTCTCTAAATCTGCATTTAGATGCTTTCCACTGTCAAACTTCGAATATGTTTGACTTAAGATTTCCTCCAAAACAGTCTTTTTACTGTCCTGCAGTCATGCTTCAGATGAGAGGCGAGTGGAGCTGATAAAAATGTTGATATGCTCGTCGAGATCGATTTTAATGAGTGCAGCACTCACAGCAATTAAGCTTTATGAGTAGCACAAGACCTTCAGAGATGTTATTTGCCCCTGCCAATCTGCAGTAACACAAATAGTTGTTTAGCCAATCGAATGGCAACTGAGTGCATTTAGTCCTATAGACACAGTCAAGACGACCTGCTGCTGTTCAAACTGAGCATCAGACGAGGGAAGAAGGGTGATTTAATGGCTTTGAACATGTCGTGGTTGTTTCTACCTACAGAGAGGTCCAAAACAGAGAAACTATCCAGTGAGCAGCTGTTCTCTGACTGAAAATGTCGTGATGTGAGAGGAAATAGTAAAAAGTTTATTATAACCAAGGTATGCAGAAGCCCATCTTTGAAGACACAGCACGTCAAAGCTCAAAGCAGGTGGGTTCTGGCAGCAGAAGACCACTCCAGGTACCGCCTCTCTCAGCTAGCAGGAAACTCAGGCTACAATACACACAAGCAACAACAACAACAACAACAATCTTTATTTATAGAGCACATTTAAAAACCAGCGGTATACCAAAGTGCTTAACATAAGAGACAGAGAAGTAACACGAGTATTATAAGGCCTAGCAAAGTATCAAATATACTCACAGGTCAATGCCACTAATACACAGGGGTAATATAAAATGCATATAAAAACATAATAAAAGCACAAGCCATGAAAAATATGTATAAGGAAAAATAGAGTACGTCTAAGAGTGCGAGCATTAACAAGCAGGAAAGGCGAGATTAAATAGGTTTTTAACCGTGATTTAAAAGATCACAGTAGGAAGGTTATTCCACAGCTGTGGTGCAGCCAGACGCCCGGTCGCCTCTAGACTTCAGCCGAGATCTAGGCTGCACCAAGAGTAACTGAGGAGATGATCTTAATGCTCTGGCAGGAACCTATGATTTAAGGAGTTTAGTTACAAGTAACGCGTTACTGCCCATCTCTGGTCTGCAGTCTATGAAGGAGGGCAGAATGAAGACCAAAATAAAGTGAGTTGCAGTAATCCAGCCTTGAGGTCACAAAGGCGTGGATGAGCTTTTCCAGGTCCTTATGCAGAACATACTGCCTAGCCTTAGTCCTAGCCTTACCAAAGTAAGACAACAGTTCAGGCCGGTGGTGGTGGAACACACTTCAGCTCCTTAGTACCAACAGAGCATTGTTTAAACACCACCGCCAACCCGAATATTGTTGCTGACTACATTCATTACTCTGTTCTACAAAGACGTAAGGCAGGGCTCCAACCCTGTACTAGCAAGACGTAGCTAAGAAACTGAATCTAGATTTGCTCAATATTAAGATGCTAGTGGCCAAACCTAAATCAGACATGCAGGAGTGTAGAAATACACAAGGGCAGCTCAGCTGGTCAGTTCATACTTCATAATTAGGGTACCAGTATCCGGTGTTCTGACATAAACGGTAGTAACCAGACCGAAAAGCAGCGCACATTTCGGTGCTTTTTTTTCCTGAGCTGTGATACACTTTAGATTCTAGCCAATCATTTTACGTTTCCGAGGATAGTAGGCGGGTCCAGGTACGTACGTTCTTTTAGAGCAGAGCTACAGATTAAAAATGTCCAAGGAGAAGCGGTCAAAGTCTGGCTGTACTTCACAGCAAAAGATGCAAACTCAGCAGCTGCAGCAAGTGCTTTAAGCTGATACTGTGATACTGTCAAAGGAGGTAACACCTCAAATCCGATGAAACACCTGGCGACGCATAGCGTTTTTTTAAAAGCCGAGAAATGCGCCGTATTTGATAGCTTGCTGCGAGACCTCACACCAAGCACATCTACTGCGGGTGTGGTGCCTGTTATCGACCCGGAGTTAGCAACATCCCCCAAAAACCCGAAGAGGAGAGTCCTGGCCCCTAGCCCTGCCAGTGTAGCAGAAATGATGAGGATGATGATGCAGCAGCAGCCGTTCTTCTCTGCGTGAGTAGCTTCATGTTGTTCGTGTGTAATTTACGTTGAGTAGGCTAACCACGTTATTACATTAATGCATGTAAGGTGAACTAGCAAACATCATCATAGCTACATGCGGCTGTCTTCTTGTTTGATGGCAGATACTCCCTTCACCCTGGCCAAAAAGGCTAAAATGACCAAAGAAAAAGTGGAAAACAGTTAAACATGAGAGGTTTTTGGACAAAGTTTGTGTTTTTTCCATTGTTTAAGCTGCTTCCAGCCAAGAGTGATACCATATATGCCCCATAGCTGCAGAAAAGGCTAACATTGTTATCTTTTTACAAAAAAACAGCTGAACATGAGAAGTTTTTGGACCAATTTTGTGTTCTCCATTCTTTAAGCACCGGTTTGAGCACCGTTTAAGCACCGGCACCGTTTCAAAAGTACCGGTTTGGCACCGGTATCGGATAAAACCTAAACGATACCCATCCCTATTCATAATAAACAATATAATAGGAGTACTGCAATGAATACAACACACTGAATTTTTATTTTATCTGAAAGCCAAAAAGTCATTTACATAATAGTGTCTAAGATAAATAAATAGAAATACAGTCATTCAGAAACATGAGAATAACCGTGCTGTAATCAAGTATCAAATATATAAGGATTTTAAAGCAACTAACTTATATTGTGAACATGTTTTGAACCTTCGTGCCAGGGTTGGTTTGTTGAATGCATCTAATGGACTAATATTAGTTTATGTTCGCTAACTAGCACGACTGGAACCACAAACTCAGGACACTAGAAGCAGTCTAAGACAGTCACGGTTGTTCTGCCCGTGGATGCTGTGAGGCTAGCTGCTGTTTTTTATTCCTACACTATGCGGCGCTATTTAAGATGCATTTAAACTGTATGCACTTGTAATGTCTCTGGATTCACTTACTAGCATTAATACCTCACCTTCTTATCCCAATATGATCACTTCTGGTACAAAAGCCAAGGTGGTTGTTGCTAAATTACAGGGTTTAAAACAGGATTTAACAAACCAGTAGGTAATACAACCGTGACGACATTCACAGGGATTCAAACCAACCAGGGTGAGCTAAAGCTGTTATGGAAACAGTCCAATAAGCTCAACACGTCATTGTTTATACTCGTTGCATTAATAAGGTAGGAAGGAGGACACAGGAGCAAAAACAAGTCTCGGATCATATCTGTGACGGTTTCACGTCCATCACGAGTCCAACAGAGAGTTACAGCACAAACCGCCACCACAATAGCACAGTGTCCCGGCGCTGCCACGCCCGAGTGGAGCACAGCCATTATTAGCTACAGATGCCAAGTCAAAATGTTCACAGTGGGATGTGAATGGGACCGTTGTTGTTCCTGGGTTGGGCACAAAATTCCTTTGCTGACTTTTTTTGCCAAACCAAACAGAAAACGCAGGTTAGTGCAAGTTAAAGTAGTGAACACAAGTCTGCCCTCTAATTACACAGGGATTCACGGGAGGAGTGTATCTGTTGGTTTTCTGCCAACTGAGGACTTTATGCTGCATTTTCCCAGAATAAAACAAAGCCCAGATTAAACCTCGGACCTGATCATGGCTTCTCTTAAAATAACCGAATTTAATTCCTTCCACATTACTTAATCGCTCTGATTTTGGTGTCTGAGGAGGGAGGGAAAGAAGATATGACCACAACAACTGTCGTATAGAATATAACAGAATGCCTTCATTGGTCGTTCTACAGGTTTACAACAAAAACGTCATACTACTGCTGTTTGGCAGGTTTTTCATGCACGCAACTCACAAACTCTGCTGCTCAACTCTGGGGCCCATTTAAGGGGAAATGAACAACAATCAATCAACACAAATTTCTATATTTTTTTTGCAAAGTTTTTATGCAACACATGCACACAGGCAGGTCCTACAAAGGACATATGCACATATCGTTTCTACAGACCATAGTGATAGAGATAAACACTTTGATGGGATTTGAATACAGGTTCTGTAGTCTGGAGCAGTGTTGGTCAAGTTACTTGAAAAAAGTAATCAGTAACTAATTACCTATTACTTCCCCAAAAAAGTAATCCCGTTACTTTACTGATTATTTATTTTCAAAATTAATTAGTTACTTAGTTACTTTTTAAAAACACGATTTACAACCTGAATAGGTGATAAAGTGATAGATCTTTCAGCCCAATTCTACTTTTTCTACATAATCATCATACAAAATGTAATCAAATAGAAAAGTCTCTTTTTAAAACTTGTTTTATTAGTTTTAATCTTTTAACTTTATGCATCAAGCAAAAATTAAATTATCTGCAACATTCTCTGACTTGAAGAAATTAGTTTAACATTTAAACCTATTTTCTGCACATTCCAGCACATAAAATAAAATATTTTGTGTGTTTACACTCAGTCTTTCAAATAGATGCAAGTAAAACACAGCAGAAAATAAATAAAGTCAAAGACTAGCGGTCCTGTTGCTCTATTTTCACCTGTAAAGCAGGAGTGGGGTAGGCGGAGGGTTACCCTGGTGCAGGTGTGCAGCGGTCAGTGGAAGAATCCGCGAGTTTCTCTGTGAGTTTCCCATTACGTCGTAGCTACTCGGTGCTTGTTTGGAAGTTTAGGGGTTTTTTCACTGTAAAAAGAAGTTTTCTTCCCACGCACAGCGGACACTAATGTTTTTGTCACTTTTTATGGAATCAAACTCAAAGTAAGGTCAGTACTTCCACGCTTTAAACGCTGCACGCTCATACTCTCTCTGCACTCGATATATGATCCATTGTTGATCTGCACACAGCTGTTGTCACGAACGTCGCACTCGCTTACGTCACTGTCATGAGACATTCTCGCAAAAAATCACGGTTTTAGTAACGCAGTAACGCAGCGTTCCTACGGGAAAGTAACAGTAATCTAATTACCATTTTTGCAATAGTAATCCCTTACTTTACTCGTTACCTGAAAAAGGTAATCAGTAGCGCTACTGCCCATCTCTGGTCTGGAGGTACAGAGATGATCAATCTGTGGCACCTTTCCGAAGGCAAAGGAGTGAAAAGGTGGCAGTCAGGATGAGAAGAGGCCTTGATGTAGATCTGGTCAAGTGAAGGTAGCAGAGTGTTGGTGGTCCTCTGTGCTGGTTTGATGAATCCTCTGATGAAGAGCCTCAATGGAGTTAACATGCCACAGTCTCTTTAAGACGTAGAGCCACAATGTCTCTGCCTGTGTATGATGGAACATTTTTCTGTCTCCTGAAGCTGATCAGCTCTTTTGTCTTGGAGACATTGATTGCCAGGTTAATGATGGAGGACCATTGGGACGGTCAGCAGGCTTCCTCCCTGTAGGCAGACTCATCACCATGGTGCATTAATCCAATTACAGTGGTCCTATCTGCAAACTCGATGTCTAAGTTGGTGTTGTGGGTTTGTGTGCAGTCATTGGTTATTTTAGAGACTAGAGGGGAGCAAGTGCGATGGTGGAAGACTCGAGGCATTTAGGCCTGTGCAATGTGACAATGAAAGGTGAAACATCTCCTGAGCAGCCTCTCCATCAGGACCTGTAGCGTTCCCAGGGCTGCATGTTGGTAAGTGTCATTTTGCAGGTGAGTCTTCTTTCTAAGCTCCTGATTTCAGGACTTTTATACAGCAGAGTCACATAAAAACACCAGTTAGTTCAAATGATCAGACGTTCTGCCTTTTTTCATTTGTTTAACCCACAAATTCACAAAATATTTAAATCAATTGAATAACCTGTGTTGATAATGATCCATATTAATTTTCTCATTTGATATGCATCTGAATGCATCATTGTTACTCAGCAGTTTTCCCCTTTGTTACCACACTATGAGAATTATTGTTATAACTATTCGTCCTGGATTTTTGAGTCATGCATGGGCCACTGTGACTGACAGATCTAACTGATCTATGTCTACAACTATCTGACACATAATCTAATAATGTGTGCCGCAGCTCAACAAGTTTAAGGGTTGTGTGCTTCAGTTACGGTGGGTTATATTTTAGCATGTTATTACTTACACATACTGTCATATGTGTTTTTGTGCATTGCATCTGCAGTCTTGCTAAGTTAGCTGATAGCTTAGCTCGCTTCTCTTCAAAGCAAACACTAATGCTGCATCGTGGTGGCGACGTCTATCAGTCCAAACATTTTCAGTGCAGAACTTTATTTAATCTGTCTGAAAATAAAATACCATCCACAATTTACTGGTGGACACTAAAGTGCAGTCCTGGGTCTTTCTCATTTTGTGTTTTCTATTCCGGCTCATTTGCTGGGTGGACTGCTCCTGTAGCTGTAGGATGGAATATAACTCCGTCGTCTTCGAGTGCAGATGGCAAAGGGGGTCCCAGAGGCTGCAGCCATCTGCAGTCCAAGATTGTTGATTTGGGGTGCATCCAAAGGGCAAGAGGATCAGTGGAAAGGAAACTGATTACTACATTATGATTATTGCCAATAGCTTTGTTATAATGATTCTTTAAGAAAGTTTGTATCTATACACAGACTATCAGCAGAAAGTGTAGCGGTGTGTCTGAGTGAAATGCAATTAAACACAGATTGGAAGGTGTATAAGTGTCAATAATTTAAAAATAGCTGTGTGTCCTAGTGGCGCTATTTAAAGTCTAAATGAGGTTGTGCTGAATGACAGATTTGCACTGTGGGACTTGTAACATTCGCCTGAGGGAAGGAGATGATATCGTCAGAGGAGCCTGGGTGGAGATGGTGTGTTTAATGGCTCACTGTTCACACAACGGTTGAAGGGACTGATGTTCTTATCAACTCATGACCTTCATGAACCAGAGAAATGACCAAAGCGAGTCGATTGCACGTATTTGTCGTCACACTTTAATGCAAACATGAGTCTTATTTTTAAAGTTGCAACTTTTTGATTTCAATCCAAATTCCCTGAACTCGAGCCCACACACAGTGACCACAGTCACGTGCATGAGAGTTGAAAAGGGTTTCTGATAACTCAGAGCCAACATGACACGAGCCACTGATAAGTTTATTCAAGCCATTGTTACGGAAGGAAGGTTAAAAAGTTAATTTGGTGGAAAAAATCTGCTAGAATTCTGCAAAAGTGCGACATAAACCACCATCACCGGAGCAGACACGAGGTGGCTCCCTAATTTATGACTCAGTGAACAAAACATCCTGAAAAATGCACCATTTGGACTTTTTACAGTGCCAATAAAGTGAAACGAAACCTTATCAGAAATATGTCAACAGAAAAAGAAATATTAACATGAACGACAAGATAAAGAGAGTTTATGACCTCTGCTGCTACCAGGCAGCAACACCACATCAAACGATACCACTTCTCCACCTGAGCAACACCAATACAGCAACATCAGATCTATATATCATCTTTATCTATACAGATGTTCCTTATAGACGAGTCATCACAGGAGATACAGATGGGCTGAAAAATGTGACGTACTGAGTCAACCTGAGTATGAGGAAAACGTCATTAAGCTTTAACTCTTTAAGACCTACCATAGAACCAAGTCCAGAGCTTATATTATATGTTTACATGCTGTGGAGCCATTTTTGGGAGCATTTCAAGTTGATATACATCAATACAACCATTACAGCCTAAATTATAATAATATGTCTGCATTAAGTGCATAATAATTACATAAATTGCAAAAAAGTGCAATAAACTACAAAAAAAATTGAAAATCGTTTTTGTTTTTTTAACATATATTTCTAGTTAGAGAAATTTAAGAGGCTTATCCCTCAAAACTGTAAATACAAAAAAGTTGCACAAAATAGTTTCCCACCACAGGAAATTTATTTTGAGTGTCTTCATAGTTTTATTTTTGAAATACACCAATTTTTATACACTGCAGGAAAAACGAAAATAAATATTATAATGCAAATTTGCAAAAAAGCAGCATATGCATCAAAATAAACTATTTCCAGCAGTGCAATATGAGTCCTAAGCATCCCAGAAACCACACAGAAAGTCATAAAGTCAAAGATAACTTTTAAAAACACCAGTATAGGCTCATGAGGCTGGTAAAAAATGGTAAAAAACTATGGTAAAAAACTACATTTCTGCAAAATGACGTCACTTCCTGTTTCAGGCAGGTCATGGCGGACATGCGATAGTTCGCGCTGACGTCTAATCCAATGTAGGAAGTGTTATGAACAGCTGATCGGATCGGCAAAGCGTGTTTCTGGAATATTATGTTTTTGTTGCTGCAAGTGCTTTTTATGCAGTTTTTGCAAAGATATATGTGGAAGGAAACTGTGACCGAGGACAAGCTGATGGCATAAGATGTAAGTACAACTCCTCCGGTTTCATATGCAAAAAAAATTATTGCGCTAGCTCACGTGGTTGCAGAGCTACCGGGATTTAAAAATAGTTACGCAAAACAGAGCGTGCTGCTCTGACCGGTTTTAAAGGGTTAAACTACAACAGCTCGTCTCAAAAACCTGATGGCTGCGCTCTTATTCACCAGTAAGGACCAACGCAGGTGATTATAATCTCGTTTCCGTCCTTCCTCGAACACTCTAGATGAAAAATAACAAATCCAAGTTTCACATGTGTCTGAAAAGCCACCAGTTAAGAATGCACTCTCTTCCTCTGGTTTAATTTAAACCCAGACAGGAAAAATGTGCTCGTTACTTAAATGGCTTCAGCGCTGCTCGTTTTTATACTTAAGGTGGAAATGGACCCAGCATCCACAGGAAGAGGTTTTGTCAGCACAGAGAGAGAAAATAAATAGTTGGAAAAGAGGTTTCCTGAATGCATTCAGTTATATGCAGGCGTCAACGCTCGCCTCTGTGTCAAAGTTCAGGTTTAGAGCCAAACAAGAGCCGCAGGCAGGTGGGAAATTATGGAAGTGTAAGCAGACCAATTAATGCATTTTACCGTGTGGATATCAAAGGCTGCGGGGCTGCTGCGCAAGAAACAACATGTGATGAGAAATAAATTAACATGACTCACCGTCACATGAAATGAAGTAAATGACGGTGGGTAATTACCACCCCGAGGACGGCGCCTTCCCTCCGAAGCCGCAGCGTCTCTGAGAGGCTGCAGTTGGAGGGAAGTTTGATGTCGGAGTGTGCGCGTGGGAGCCGTGGGACAGTGTTTTCATGAATGTTAATGAGCCTTAAATTTTTGCCTCTCTCAGTCCTGGCAGCGGCGAATCTGCAGAAAGCGAGCGGCTCTGTGGGCGTTATCAGATTCAGGTTGTCTGATCAAACGCAGGGAGCAGCTGTTCCAGGTTTATAATGTGGACAGGAAGGACTGCGGGGACCGCACTCGAAACTCTCCGAGCTTCTCGCAGAGCAAAGAACAACTTGTTTTGTACCCGTGGGTCCCTAAAAAAGATCATTTAAATATGCATTTGAATGATTTACATCCTCTGAGGTGAGATGAGAGAGGATGAAAGAAACACCAGCATCAGTCTGTCCATCATCAGCACTCACAGGCCTCCTGTTTGTGACGTTACACGTACGAGAAGCTGTAAAACTATTTTCACCAAACCAGTTCAGCTGAGGTCTCATTCAGAGGAAATACAGGTCTCCAGAGGTGCAGCAGGCTTTTTAATATCACCTGCTTTGATTGGTAATCTTTCACCTCCTTCCCTACGACTAACATTACCTCTCATTTTTCAGCAAACTTGCTGCTTGTCCTTTAATTTAACCCGCACACAGAGACACGTTCTTGCATTTAAGAAAAAGAAAACGACATCTCTCCCTCCTCCGTTCTCGAGTGTGACCGTTTGTCTCGTGGAAACATGAGATTGGTAAACGACACATGCACCTCCAGGTCCTCTAACCGCTACTCGAAACCTGCTCCAAGAGCGAGACGGTCCCCGAAGGATCCCGTGTCCAAGTGCCAGTTCGTGCAGAAATAAACATGTTTACAGGCTGGTAGAAAATATTTTAAAGGTTTCCCTTGGCAGCCAGTGCTGATTGGTGCTCGCTTGGCCTAATGCGAGTCAGTGAACTGGACCTCTGCAACTGTGACTGTACTGCCTTTTAGAGCACTTTAATTCATTTACCTGACAAATATTGTTCATTTCCACGAGCTGCAGACTGTCTGAGAACTGGGGAGTTAAACCCAAATATTTTATTAGCGTGTTAATTATCACTAATCAGCAGGTGCCTGTGCACCCATAAATGTTATTAATGCAGCGTCTTTATTGCAGCTTGTGGCCATAAGCTGCTCGCTGATGTGCAGAGACATCCTGTGTTTCCTTTTCTGGAGAGTAGATGTGGGAGGGAAATATGAAACTGTGTAAAAATAGAATATCAGAGTTGTCTCCTCGATCTCAAGTTAAGCATCTATAAAAAATAAATCTCCAAAAGTTGATTCTGTTCATCTGGACGTAGCGTTTTGTGGGAGAAACAATTTGTCATCATCAGGTGACGTCTTCAGTCTCTGACTGCAGGTTTCCTCAATCTTATAAACATACATTTGCATAATGACTGAAACCAGCCCACTGAATGAACAGTGGGCTGTGAGGTCAGTTCCTTCATCATAATTATGCAAATTCTCATGACCATTGATCAATAACCACTGATCAATAACCATGAGTCCCATTCACAGAGAGTTGGGGAATGGCTGCAATCACAGCATGTAAGATGGTGACAGATGCACCCTTAGGCCCCTCCTCGATTCAGAGATGGTCTTTCCCTTTTCACGTAAATGGCCTCCTTGACTCCGCCCTCAAACCAGCGTTCCTCCCTGTCCAGGATGTTACATCCTCATCATTGAAAGAGTGTCCACTGGCCTGTAGGTGTAAACAGACTGCAGAGTCCTGGCCTGACGAAGTCGCTCTTCTACTGGATTCACTTCACCCACTCCTGCAGGACTTCCTCCTCAACACACTCCACCTTCACCCCCCAGCCGCTACTGCTTCCTTACGCATCCCGGCAGAGGATGTTTTGCACATCGGAGCCATCTGCGGGGAGGAAGCGACGATTGCGCCGCTGGCGCGTCATCCCATCCCCACAGCCAGTCGCACAGAAGGATTTTGGGACTTCTGTGCGACCGGCTGTGGGGAGTTTAAAGGACACTAGTGTTGTTTCTGGGACTGTTTATTCGGGGCTGTCTGTTGTATGGCGAGGGATAATAGCTGTAGCTTACCTACCTCCGTGGTAACAGACCTCACACAAGTGGGTATTTTTGAAACTCCCAAAAAAGCAACCGACTGCATTTCTTCCGCTCCTTCTGAACATGGTGACTCTGAGGCGGTTTATTCCGTGTTTGCCTCTCCTGAGACAGTTAAACCCCACTCTGCTCCACCTCCGCTAACGCCATCATTACACTCAGCCGTGAAGGCTTCCATTCAGTCACCAGCCCGGCCTGTTGCTCAGACAGCAGCTCTGTTACCAGCCCGGTCACTTGCCTTGTCCTTAGCCTCACCAGTCGCTCCGTTGTCAGTTCAGCTTCCTGCCTCCTCGCCTGTTCAGTTAAATGCTCACAATCTTCACCTGCGTGCGTTCAGGACGCTGTGTCTGTGTCGCCCATTTTGGACTATTTTTCTAGCGCTCACTCAGAGCAGCGAGACAAACGAGATATTTCCTCAAGAACAGTTTAGAGACTGTTACTCGCTCCAGGGCCTCCCCAGAGGCCGAGTTTCTGTCCCCAGCCGACTCTGGACCCCTGGAGGTTATGACGCCAGCTGAGGACTGCACCGCTGCCTGAGCAGGGTCAGAGGCCCCCGTGCCTGCTGGCTCTGTGACTGTTCTCGCTGGGGGGTCCGAGGAACCGCTTAAGCCTCCTGCTTCCGCTAGGGGGGGGGTTCGAGGAGCCTGCCCGGCCATCACCACCTGTGGCTTCCACGCTGTTGCCTGCAGCGCCAATTTCTGCAGCCATCACTCCACGTCCAGTACCTCAACATCGCTGGCCACTTTCCAGGCCGCTCGCTGGACACCATCACCGTCGTGGACGCCCTCCTGAACGGGATTGCCGCCGCCTTCTGTCCGGCCGGCTTCCGGATTTGTGTCGCCGCTGCCTTCTGCGCGGTTGGCATTTGGATTTGTTTTGCCCACGTCGTCGCCGTCTTCCACGCGGCCGGCCTCAGAGAGGGCTTTGTGACAAACTAGTGAACTAGTGACCTTCTGGTCGCCCCCCAGAACTGTTTCCACGCCGCCACTGCCCTCTGCGTGGCCGACCCCTGTTCCACTCTGGGCTCCTGTGCTGGCTTCCTCCGGGTCGGCCACCTGAATTGCATGGACTTCTGTGCTATAGGCCGTCCTACGTTTCGCCTGTTTGACAGGACCCAGTCTGTGCGTTATGTTGTGTTGGACTCTGGGGCCTCCGTTTTGGTTCTGGTCCAAACAATTTCTTTTCATATTTCATCGTATTCAAGTTTCATACTGGGTGGATGAACTTCATTCACACAAAACTGAATTAAGTTCATGTTTTGTTGGTGATGGTGGAACGTACCAACACCGTGACCTAAAATCTGCCACAGGCAGTGGGGAAGGTTGTGATTTGTCTTCATCAAACCTGAGAGCGAGTCCTCATCAAGAGTCCACTCCCATCAGAGATGCAAAGTTCACTACAGGTTCACCACGATGCACGAATAATAATCCAACACAAGCAGCAGGAAAAGGAAAAGCCCAAGCTCGAGTCAGGGGGAAGATCATTATCAACATATTAACTATGTTAATTAAGGTATTTTCTTTTTAAAATCACTACTTCTGCCTGGTTTTTCTGTTTAAATTGAATTTAAGATGAAAAGAACTCAAAACGAAGCTTTTTTTCTATTATTTTTCAGCATTTTCATCAACCAGGCCTGTACATAAATCCCAAAACAAGAACATAAATCACCAGGAGCCACATATTCCACCTCACATCCCTCTGAAATGTTAATCCTGTTTAAAAAGAGCTTTGTGAGGAGACTCCACTGATCACAGGTTTGTGTGAAAGATGGAGAATGACTTTATAACACGAAACACGAACTCGATTAAAACTAAGACCGAAGCCTTTATGGATCATTGTGGGAATTACTGTATTTAATATAAAGAGTTTGTTTGATCATGAATACGAGACGAACATCAAGTTTAAAGTTCTAGAAGTGTTTCATCAGTAACGCACTTCTGTCAGCTCACACTATTTATTTACTCGCCTCAGTTTTTACTTACTTGGATTATTTTTGCACAGTTTGGTTTGAACACAACACATCTTACTGCCGACTGACTTCAGGTCAGCTTCTTTAGTTTTCTATAAAACAACTCTAATGAAGTTCAGTGATCACTCGCTTCAGTGCTGGAAGGCAAAAGCAGGATTTCACCTGTGACGTGTCCACATGCACGACTCAGATCATCAGTAATCCTCTGCTTGCATCCTTCACAGTAAACAGCGTTAATGAGCCACAAATAAAGTTTGTTACCTCACTCGAGTCGATTTCTTTCAGGCTCGTCTCCTCTGTCCTCGTCTCAAATTCCAAAAATAAGGAAATAATGACGATTGTTTCATTGCACATTTCTTTATCGCGTACCTGCGTGTGTGACATCTCCCCTGTGGCTGCAACCGCCTGCGTGGACCACTTAACTCATAAACATGAGATTAATGCACAGCAACGATCAACGGGTGTCAGCTTAATCTATTGTAAGGACACACACACACACACAGACACACACACACACACACCGATCAGGCGGTATTGAACAGGGGACAGGAGGGTTTTTTACGCACGAGAAGCTCTCAGGAGAAAATCAATAAATCTACAAATCCCTCTGTTGTGTTTCGTGAACATCCGAGGCGGTAAAGCCCGACCCCGAACACATCGCGCTGTTGACACTGCAGATGGACAAAATCAATGTGGATAACACAACAGGCTGAGAGGAACCAATCTATTAAAAACACGCCTTTTGTTGGTGGTCGCCATGGGCGCAGGGCGGCCTGTGGTCCCTCGCAGATCACGCATTATTCAGTAAAACAATCAGATCACTTTTAAACACAAAGTGCATTAAAAATGTTTTAAAAGAAGCCGACAGAAAGAAAATGTATAAAAAGTTATTTTGCTCCCAAGACACCAAAATATAAAGACTAAACATGAAAACACAGAATAATAACGGTGGACCTCAGAGGCAATAGTCTGTAACATACTGTGGATCTCCAACATGTGAGATGCCTCCTGAGCTAATGCTCTGACATAACGGCCACATTAACAGATGTTAACAGATGTTCACAAAGGGGAAGTTGGAGGGGAGGCGGTGGCATCTCTTTGTCACCTGTTCTTCAGTGATCAGGTTTAGCCACGAGGACGCCTCATACGACGCCACGCCGGCAGCTTTGATGAAGCGTCGCCATCCAGGGCTGAGAGCAGGTTGGGATCTCGAGCATCTGAGCCGGAGTGATGGATGGTCTTTATCTATTCTTTCTAGCAGGGAGATCCAGAGTCCAGAAAGAGCTGTTTGTACGTCCTTTAAAAATAAAACTAAGATGATCTCGGATGTGAAATTTTAAATCAGGTCCAGCTTTCGGACCTGCTTACAGAACTTTTTGAGCTCATCTCGTATACCAAACACGCCTTCCTGTTTTAGTCGTTTAATTTCCTGCTCTGCCTCTGCAGGTCCGTGCACGCTGCTCTGGATACATGTCATCACTCACAGTTTCTATCTGCATCACGTTTGTGGGGACGGTAAACAATCTTCTCCTGTAATAAATCATTTCAAACTGAGGTGACTGCTCTTTGTTTTACATTACTGTGTATAATTCATTCACTCTGACCCACTTTAATCAGCACTGAGGCTTAAACTGAATGATTTGAATGTTTCACTATAAAAAGCATTCGTTTGTATTCTGTCATCACCTTTAAATCCTCACAAAGCCACAGAGATTAGACTGTTTGAATCAAAGTAACCTTTGATGAAACCTGTTGCTTTGTCACACCGAGCAACCAAAGTTCAACCATCTCCAATAAATATCTCATTAAAAAGGTGTGAAATTGGAGAATTTGTTTTTCACTTTAGAGCAAAACTGGATGTAATGGCCATGAGAACGTGCGGGACGAGTGTGACGTGGCCTCAGGAATCAGATTAACCTTCTTGTCCCGGTCACAAGTCGAAAGGAACAAAACAATAAAACAATACCGCGAGCACACCTCCCCCTCTCCCAAAACTGCATCATCCCCCACTGTGACAACCTGTTGCCACGAGTTACCGTGCCATCCTGTCAATCACCACGGTGGGAAACAATGCTGCGACTGGTGGGGGTCACCATGACAACACAAAGACCCGCTGATGACTCAATGGAGACCGAGACGGAGCGAGGCTGCCACGGAGCCCCTCGCCGCCTTTATGTGTCGGCGTTTAGCTCGGAGGGGATTATGAGCTCCTGTTAACAGCTGCTGATGTGACTGCGTGGACAGAAACGTTCACAGACAGAGAAGAAGAGGAGACGGGTGACAGAGAGGGGAAACGTACCTTCATGGTGTCATCAATAATAGGTGTCCGGGTTTGATTCAAGGAAAATCAAACTGAAAGAATCAGATTTTTATTTTGGTGAAAACAGAGTGAAATGGGAGGAGGAGGAGGAGGAGGAGGAGGAGGAGGAGGAGGAGGAGGTAAAGATGGAGGCAAATGTCTTTCATGGATAATAACAGTTGAAGAAAATAAATAGCTCTTAGAAAGTTTGTTTACATTTATTAAAAATAATAATTTACCAAAACATGCTGAACGCTGCCTCTCATTAAGGAGTCCATCTTTACGTGTGGGAGAAAGAAGGAGTTCCTGCGATCTGTGCTATGAAGGGAAAGCATCGCTGCCTCAACAGGATCAGACTCGGCAGCCCAAGCGAGGGAGTTTCTGCACGAGTGACGGTGGAGCGTCACAGTGATGCTGGCTTTATGAATCTGCAGAATTCATTGGTTGTACTGGACTGACAAAGGCTGTGATTATCAGTCAGGCCACGATCCTCATCTCTGATCATGAGCTCCGAGTAGTGATGCAAGAATGAGGATCTTCCTCTGTAGTCCAGCAGAGCTCATAAATGTAAGGAGCTCGCACACTTCCAGAAGCCTCCCCAGCACAGGTGGAGACCCCACAGTCAGGGGCTCCACTAGGGGCACCTCGGGTGGGGCACATTTGCCAGCCGGCCTTTTTCTCTTTTAAGTAACATATATCTGACAACAGCATAATAAAACTGGAAATTTTGTTTTTGGTGCCACACCCCAATATTTTTATTGGCCACTGCTTAAAAAGCTCCCGCCCACATTAGACCCAGAGCCAGCTTTGGAGATTGTATATCTCAGCTGTTTAGTCTGCTACTAACGCAACCTGAACCTTCAGATAAGCAGAAGAAAACGCTTCCATCTTTTCTCTTCCACTTATCTAATTCAGGGTCGCGGGGGGTGGAGCCTATCCTAGCTGCTGAGAGGCGGGATTCACCCTCGACAGGTCGCCGATCTGTCACAGACAATGAGCCTCAGAGAACTAATTTCCCCACATGCAGCACCGACACAAAGAAACTGGGAATACGGCTCAGTTACATTCTGCACACATTCTTCACCAGAATAGAAGAAAGAAAATCGTCTAATGAATCCACTTCATGCTCTGGGTAAATACGGCTGCTGACTGTTTGTGGCTGCTGTGAACAAGAACTCTACAGGAGTCGTAAAAATGAGCAGCAGGCACATTAGACCGACATCACATAGAAGGAGAAACAATAATTTCCTCCTGATTAGCTCTTGTTAGGAACAAGCGTAACCCTTGATTACTTAATAGCTTCCTCTAAAGTGAAAGTTGAATTAATGAAGCCTTATTGAGGCTCCCCTGTGGCGTAACACCACACTGAGAAATACTGAAGCTGGCCAACGATTCCTGCAGAGGTTTGAAGATCTGCTCAAATCAAAATATCCACAAAACCTGACAAATCCAAGCAGGCTGATGATCAGCTGTAAATATTCATGCTGTGGATGCTATAGATGATTCAAACCTTCACACCTGCCCCTGACTTTATGCTTCATTCATCTCTGTTCACATCAGCTGTTTTCTGTTTTCCTTCCATGATTTAATCTCAGGTCAAACTTTATTGTTCGAGCTGGTTTCAAACGTCAGCACTTCTTCTTTCTGCGTGTGAAGGGTCCACTGTGTTCAGACACACCGAGCTGACTAATCAGGATAATCACAGAAGTCATCTTTCTGCTTATCTATGAACAGATTTTGCTGCAATCACAAAGCTTAACAAAATGACAAGTGCCCAACGACACGAGCGACCCGAGCCTGTGCTGTAAAAATAGTCATGACTCAACTCAAATTTATTCATAAAGCACATTTAAAAACAACTCCCTTTGACCAAAGTGCTGCACAAAAAACAGAATGGATAAAAATATATAGAAATGAAATAAATAAAATACAAGTTAGCAGGTGCTAAACATGCACAGCAGTGGCTGAAAAGGACACAATAAGCAGATCAGACAGACGTAAATAACGATGGATAAAAAAATGTAACAGTTTTAAAATACAAAGATGTGTCCGTGAAGCTGTTTCCACAGACGGGGCAACGTCAGAAGGATCCAATCAGCTGACCCGAGGGTCTGGAGGCTGAGCAGGAGTTTGACAGGAGAGCTGTGAAGGGTTTAGTGGACAAACAGGAGGATCTCGAAATCAGTTAGTGGAGAGAAGCCAAAGCAGGTGCCTGTGAGGAGCCGAACAGCAGCATTTTAATAGAGAGGACCGGTCCGAGGCCAGTGTGGAGTGAACTGCAGTAGTCCAAGTGGGAGGAAACGAGGGCATGATTGATAATTTCGTGTTCTCTCAAAGAAAGAAAAGGCTTAATATTCGATACGGAGCACAGAAAAAGCTGCTTTCATCCACTGAAGAGAACAATTTCAGTTTCATCCTCATTCAGCTGAAGGACGTCATGTGCTCACCAGCTCTAATGCTCTGTGATGATGCCATCCAGCCCGGACTTGTTGGGACTGAAGAGGATGAAATATTTCAGTAGTGAAAGGAGGATTCATGAGTCAGGTAGTCACAGGTAACAGGTGTTAAAGCTGCTGCATGTATAAATGTGTGTGCATGTAGTCATATATTCTGTTTACAAGGGGAACCAATCAGAAGTAACTTGGCTTAAAGGGGCGTGGCTTCAGCATTGGCTATGCTTTGTTTTCATAGAGTTCTCGTCTACTGTCATGGCAGCAGCTGCGGTTCCAGAATTCACGAGACTTGCTTTAAATGTAACATCGTCTGGTTTCTGATATTCGTCTTCATCACACAGCTTAAACAAACCCAAACCTAATGGGCCACACGGGCACAGCACTGGGCTGAGATAAGGTTGGATCAGAGAGAGACGTCTCATCCACAAACTCAATTACAACACAAACTAATCAGAGTTCAGGAAATCCAATTTACTGTGAAGTGACTCAGTGTCTGAACAGAAGGAGGCAGAGCCCGAGGAGGAAAAACTTCAGAGGAGAGCCGGAGAGAACAAAGACACCGCTCACTGGCAGGAAGTGTTTCATGAACACGCATCGAGCGCCCCGCGTGACCTTCTCCGATGATCAATAAGATTCGAAGGCGCCGGATTTATCTGTTTATCTGGAGAAGTTTTGACAACTACACAGCTGACAAACAACTGATTAGGCGGAGAGGAAGGACGGTTAGCGAAGGGAGAGGGAGCTCGTTGTGAATAATGAATGAGCTGTTTGCTGTCTAAAAAAGGTCTGGACCACTGGAATCCATGCACACACACACACACACACACACGCACGCACACACACACACACACACACACACACACACACACACACACACACACGCACGCACACACACACACACACACTCCGGGAGCCTCCTTCTTTTTGTCTCCTCAGCTGGCAGATGATCCCAAATATACACATGTTTGTATAATCCTGAATCGCATCAGTGACGACTGGTGTCAGAGCAAACCTACAAGCTAGTGTGTGTGTGTGTGTGTGTGTGTGCATGTGTGTGTGTGTGTGTGTGTGTATTTTATTAGTCTTGTCCCAATTAGCCTCACACACACACACATTTCCCAGCATGAAATCTCTGTCAGCTGTGTCGCGTTACCTCTAAATCCTGTGAAATTGTTTCCTCTCATTTTTAAGTTAATTATTTTCTTCTTAATGAAAATCAAAACTAAACAAAAAATTTAAAAAATAAAAGGCAGCACCGTCCTCTTTTAGGTTTCTTCTTCCCCTCGCACTGTTTCCTGGCTGTCAGAGATAATTGGCTACTCTTGGTTTCACATCACTTCACAGTTTAAACAAAGAAGGATTTCAGTGCAAATTGCAGAAACGGGTTTTTATACATTTAGCACGACTCAGCATATGCAGAGTTCTTGTCATGGAAAGCAGATTAAAAGTTAGTATGAAGGTCACTGAAGAGGCTCTGTTACACAGTCTGCATCTTTACTATAAAGTGTTTAAATATCATCTGTGGAATAGTGACACATGGAAACTCCCATCTTTGAAGGCTCTCCGTTTTCAGTGTTAGTGACCTGTGTCTTTGCAGAGCAGCTTCATCGTCCATCTGGACACTAATCTGGACACTAATTCATAAATGAAGACCACGTTGTAGCATTTGAGCCTAGACGAATGAGGATCATGTGCATGTCATAGATAAAGTGGGCAGACTTTAAAACTACACGAGTCGCCCCCTGCTGGTCATTAAAAAGAATGCGGGTCGAGGTAAGTATGTTTCCCCCTTTAAAGCTGAACAGGAAAAAGGTTTTGAAAAGAAGCAGAGCTCATTTAAATCATCATGATTCTTCCACAGTGGTAAACTTCTGAGGCCTGAGGGTGACGAACCCCTGCAAAGCTCAAAGCTGCCACTAGCTGCCAATCCTGCTAACACTTCCATTAAATGACCCGCTGCATGTATTTAGCTTGAGACAGATTTTTCATTTGCATTCATTTAATTGTGTTAATATTAATAAAATAAAAAGTCAAATAAACAAAGTGGACTACACAGACGCCCTCTAAACGAAGCGCCAAAGCCAGTGCGGTCTCTATTTTATGAAAGAGCTAGTTCTATACAACGCTGTGCTGCGCTGTGCTGGGCAGCAGACTGAAGGTGGCAGATAACAACACTGACTGAACAAACAGATCCATACATCCAGCAACACTGAGGGTGAGAAGCTTGACTCTGATGGCGGTGTCATGTAGGAGGATGCTGTCCAAGTTACAGAGAGCATTAATCCTTCAAACCTTCTCCAGTCACACGAGCACGCTCAGTGAAAGACTCACTCCTCCTGTGACAGCTGACCAATTTTATCTTTGTTTAATTTATTTTAACTAATCCCTGCTCCAGGATTAATTAAATATGCAGATTTCTTTTTCCTGATGATTTCAGGTCTTGCCATGGGACGGGCAAGAAGCGATCTCTAAAGTCCCGTCCACATGTGAATCAATTCACGGGTAATTGATGCGCTCGCTGGCCTCAGACTTGAGAAAACTTTAACTCGGGATCAACCAGTTTGCATCACCAGCAGCTATTCTGCAATTTTTCTGGTTGACACATGTTTTAGTAGCTTCTGGTGTAAACATCCCTTAGCAACATGTGATGCTGATGAACAACCTTGAGGAGCAGGCGCGAGGCAGGATTGGGTGTGGAGCTGCTGAGATCTGTGGTTCTCTGCTGGGAAGTTGTAGATTGTTCCATCCAGGCCATTTGTTTGACTGATCTCCAAGTTGGTTTCAATATTAAATGTACAAATGAAGGTACAGGTGGACTGACCTGACAATGATGTTGTATTGAAGAGGGAACCAAGTCCGGAAAAAGACCCAGATTTACCACTTGATGTACATTCAACCTGAAATTCAGAACTTCAGTTTCCTCCACAGGGTATTTAGGCATAATGTTTTTGACAGGTAGCTGATTTATACCATTGTGTGGTGTCGAGAACATGTGACCCTTCCAGATATTTCCAAAGAAAGAAACACTGGTGCAGTTCTGCCAAATGACTTTGGGAGCGATAATTCACTGACGATTCACAGATACAGTCTAAATATTCTGCCTGACATTGTTTTCTTCCCAGAAAAAAACGACTCCACGTTCAGCCAGGTAACGTTCAGCTCTCAGACCTGTCTACATGCAGGATGATTCTCAGAAAGCACAAAGGCGGGACTGTAAACGAGTCAAGGGTGACACACTCAGGCATCGAGAGGGAACTTGGAGTAGAGCAGCTGCTGCTCAAACAGGAGGCGAGGTTATGATGGACGATCACAGAATAGCTTCTCTCTTTTCTGAGAAGCTTCATCCTGGGATTTCTGTACCTGTCAGAAATATTTTTAAAAAGGCTCAGCAGGAGAGAAACTGTTGAAGTGGTGTGTTCAATTCAATTCAATTCAATTCAATTTTATTTATATAGCGCCAAATCACAACAAATGTCGCCTCAAGGCGCTTCATAGATACAGAGAAAAGCCCAACAATCATATGACCCCCTATGAGCAAGCACTTTGGCGACAGTGGGAAGGAAAAACTCCCTTTTAACAGGAAGAAACCTCCGGCAGAACCAGGCTCAGGGAGGGGCGGCCATCTGCTGTGATTGGTTGGGGTGAGAGAAGGAAGACAGGATAAAGACATGCTGTGGAAGAGAGACAGAGATTAATAACAGATATGATTCAATACAGAGAGGTCTGTTAACACATAGTGAGTGAGAAAGGTGACTGGAAAGGAAAAACTCAATGCATCATGGGAATCCCCCGGCAGCCTACGTCTATTGCAGCATAACTAAGGGAGGATTCAGGGTCACCTGGTCCAGCCCTAACTATATGCTTTAGCAAAAAGGAAAGTTTTAAGCCTAATCTTAAAAGTAGAGATAGTGTCTGTCTCCCGAATCCAAACTGGAAGCTGGTTCCACAGAAGAGGGGCCTGAAAACTGAAGGCTCTGCCTCCCATTCTACTTTTAAATACTCTAGGAACAACAAGTAGGCCTGCAGAGCGAGAGCGAAGTGCTCTAATAGGGTGATATGGTACTACAAGGTCATTAAGATAAGATGGGGCCTGATTATTTAAGACCTTGTATGCGAGGAGCAGGATTTTGAATTCAATTCTGGATTTAACAGGAAGCCAATGAAGGGAAGCCAAAACAGGAGAAATATGCTCTCTCTTTCTAGTCCCTGTCAGGACTCTTGCTGCAGCATTTTGGATTAACTGAAGGCTTTTCAGTGAGTTTTTTGGACATCCTGATAATAATGAATTGCAGTAGTCCAGCCTGGAAGTAATAAATGCATGAACTAGTTTTTCAGCGTCACTCTGAGACAGGATATTTCTAATTTTAGAGATGTTGCGCAAATGGAAGAACACAGTCTTACATATTTGTTTAATATGTGCGTTGAAGGACATGTCCTGGTCAAAAATGACTCCAAGGTTCCTCACAGTGTTACTGGAGGCCAAGGTAATGCCATCCAGAGTAAGAATCTGGTTAGATACCATATTTCTAAGCTTTTCAGCGCCGAGTACAATGACCTCAGTTTTATCTGAGTTAAGAAGCAGAAAGTTAGTGGCCATCCAAGTCTTTATGTCTTTAAGACATTCCTGCAGTTTAACTAATTGGCGTGTGTTATCTGGCTTCATGGACAGATAGAGCTGGGTGTCATCTGCATAGCAGTGAAAATGTATGCTATGTCTTCTAATGATGCTGCCTAGGGGAAGCATGTATAATGTAAACAGAATTGGTCCTAGCACTGAACCCTGTGGAACTCCATAATTAACCTCAGTGTGTGAAGAGGACTCTCCATTTACATGCACAAATTGGAGTCTATTAGATAGATATGATACAAACCACTGCAGTGCAATACCTGTAATACCTACAGCATATTCTAATCGCTCTAACAGGATATTATGGTCAACAGTATCGAATGCTGCACTAAGGTCTAGAAGGACAAGCACAGAGATGAGTCCACTGTCAGAGGCCATAAGAAGATCATTTGTAACCTTCACTAAAGCTGTTTCTGTGCTGTGATGAACTCTGAAACCTGACTGAACCTCTTCAAATAAACCATTCCTCTGCAGATGATCTGTTAGCTGTTTGACAACTACTCTTTCAAGGATTTTTGATATGAAAGGAAGGTTGGAGATTGGCCTATAATTAGCTAAGACTGCTGGGTCTAGAGATGGCTTTTTGAGTAAAGGTTTAACTGCAGCCACCTTGAAGGCCTGTGGTACATAGCCGATTATTAGAGATAGGTTGATCATATATAAGATCGAAGAATTAATCAATGGCAGGACTTCTTTGAGCAGTTTTGTAGGAATGGGGTCTAAAAGACACGTTGATGGTTTGGAGGAAGTAATTATTGAAGTTAACTCAGAAAGATCGATTGGAAAAAAAGGGTCTAACTTAACATCAATGGAACTAAGAGTAGCTGTAGATAATATTACATCTGTGGGATGATTATTGGTAATTTTTTCTCTAATTATAAAAATTTTATTTGTGAAGAAGTTCAAGAAGTCATCACTAGTTAACGTTAAAGGGATGGTTGGCTCAAAAGAGCTCTGACTGTTTGTCAGCCTGGCTACAGTGCTGAAGAGAAACCTGGGGTTGTTCTTATTTTCTTCAATCAGTGATGAGTAGTAAGCTGTTCTGGCTTTGCGGAGGGCTTTCTTATAAAGCAACAAACTATTTCTCCAGGCTAAATGATGATCCTCTAAATTTGTGACACGCCATTTCCTCTCCAGATTACGAGTCATCTGCTTTAGGGTACGTGTTTGAGAATTATACCACGGGGTCAGGTACTTCTGATTAGAGACCTTAGTTTTCACTGGAGCTACAGTATCCAGAGTCGTACGTAGTGAGGAGGTGAAATTATTAACAAGATAATCGACCTCTGTTGGGGTAGCGTTCAGATAGCTGCTCTGCTCTGTGTTGGTACAGGGCATTGACGATGATAACAGTGGCTGGATTATATTCTTAAACTTAGTTACAGCGCTTTCAGAAAGACATCTACTGTGATAAAGTCCACTCTTCACTGCTGCGTAATCAATTATTGTAAATGTAAATGTTATCAGGAAATGATCAGACAGGAGAGGGTTTTCAGGAAACACTGTTAAATGTACAGTTTCTATGCCATATGTTAAAACAAGATCTAGAGTGTGATTAAAGTGGTGGGTGGGTTCTTTTACATTTTGAGAGAAACCAATTGAGTCTAACAACAGATTAAATGCCATGTTGAGGCTGTCATTTTTAGCATCAACATTGATGTTAAAATCACCCACAATAATTATTTTATCTGAGCTCAGAACTAAATCAGATATAAAGTCTGAGAAATCAGACAGAAACTCTGTGTAAGGCCCAGGTGGACGATAGATGATAACAAGTAAGACTGGTTTCTGAGTTTCACAGCTGGGGTGGACAATGTTAAGCATCAGGCTTTCAAATGAATTAAAAGTCTGTCTTGGTCTTTCATTAATTAATAGACTGGTGTGAAAAATTGCTGCCACACCGCCCCCTCGACCTGTGCTTCGAGATTTCTGGTAGTTAGAATGACTCGGGGGTGTTGATTCATTTAAACTAACATAATCATCCTGCTGCAACCAGGTTTCTGTAAGGCAGAGTAAATCAATTTGTTGATCAATTATTAAGTCATGTACTAACAGAGACTTGGAGGAGAGAGACCTAATATTTAATAATCCACATTTCACTGTTTTACTCTTTGGTTCAGATGTGGATACTGTATTGTTCTTTCTTTGTAAATGTTTAAGTTGTTTGTTGCTGGTTTTTAGTTTGTTTTTTGTCTTTTTGGAAGCAGACACAGTCTCTATGGAGATGGGTTTTTGGGGGGGTAGCAGGAGGAGAGAAGCTGCAGAGAGGCGTGTAAGACTGCAACTCTGCTTCCTGGTCCCAACTCTGGATAGTCATGTTTTGAGGGGTTTAATAAATTTGTCGATATTTCTAGAAATGAGAGCTGCTCCATCCAAAGTGGGATGGATGCCGTCTCTCCTAACAAGACCAGGTTTCCTCCAGAAGGTTTGCCAATTATCTATGAAGCCCACATCGTTTCTGGGACACCACTCAGACAGCCAGCAATTTAAGGAGAACATGCGGCTAAACATGTCACTCCTGGTCTGATTGGGGAGGGGACCAGAGAAAACTACAGAGTCCGACATTGTTTTGGCAAAGTTGCACACCGATTCAATATTGATTTTAGTGACCTCCGATTGGCGTAACCGGGTGTCATTACTGCCGACGTGAATTATGATTTTACTGAATTTACGTTTACCCTTAGCCAGCAGTTTTAAATTTCCTTCAATGTCGCCTGCTCTGGCCCCTGGAAGACAATTGACTATGGTTGCCGGTGTCTCTAGCTTCACATGTCTGAGAACAGAATCACCAATTACCAGAGTTTGACCCCCAGCGGGTGTGTCACCGAGTGGGGAAAAACGGTTAGACAAATGAACGGGTTGGTGGTGTACCTGGGGCTTCTGTTTAGGACTATGCTTCCTCCTCACCGTTACCCAGCCGTCTTTCCCCAGCTGCTTGGGATCTGCCGGGGAACAGCTAGCGGGGCCTACGCTATCTTCGGCTGCACCAGCTACAGGGGCCTGGCTAGCTGAGGGTGAGAGAAGGGTGCAAAGCCGGGTCTCCAGTTCAGTAATCCTGGCCTCCAGAGCTGCAAATATGCTACATTTGTTACAGATATCATTACTGCTAAAGGAGGCCGAGGAGTAACTAAACATCTGACACAATGAGCAAGAAAGTGCAGAAAGGACAGGTGAAGTAGCCATGGTGCTAACGGGTCGGCTACGAGCTAAGCTAGCGAAACAGTACAGAGACAGTGAGTGAATACTTTGGCTATAAATTAGGTAGTGAGTACACAGAAAGTGTGCTTCGGATGAAGCACGTGAAGATTATACTGTGAAAAAAGAATGTATTTAAAAGTTGTTAATTAAACTGCTAAGCAAATAAGCTACTCAGAAACACCACTGTGTTTGAGCAGGAACAGGAAGCGATACTATACCACAGAGCGAGCGAGCGAACACCATGATGATGATGTTGATGATGAGATACGAAGGTCTTCACCGTCCTTGTTGACAATTCTTTATTCAAAGCCAGATGCTTTCTTAGTTCGTGACAGTTTCATGTTCTAAGGTCATGTTAACATTTTTACACCTTCTTCTCTGATCTGTGACTGATTAAACAGATGTTATACTCTTGGATTTATTATGGGACTGTCCCTGAATTTATCCACTCTGGTCTTTTTCTTCACGATAGGATATGGAGGTACACATCTCCGCTGCATGCCCTTAGATACTGCATATTGCATGTCCTCAGGTTTGAGAACACCTTCAAAGCTTCGGGATGAAGTGGAAGACTCGGATTATGAAGACGTACATCGTCCCATTTGTAAACTGAGAGAACATATTTGCAAAAGACACCAACAAATCCTAAACAGACGAGATTCTGCAGCTGTATGCACTGACGGTGATGATGATGGGACTTATCTTAGTGAAGACAAAAAACAGTCCCCAGACCAAGCAGAAGCACAGCAGAACCAAGCAGAAGCACAGCAGAAGCACAGCAGAAGCAAGCAGAACCACAGCAGAACCACCGCAGAACCAAGAAGAACCACAGCAGAACCACTGCAGAACCAAGAAGAACCACAGCAAAACCAAGCAGAAGCACAGCAGAAGCACAGCAGAACCAAGCGAAACCAAGCAGAAGCACAGCAGAAGCACAGCAAAAGCACAGCAGAACCAAGAAGAACCACAGCAAAACCAAGCAGAAGCACAGCAGAACCAAGCGAAACCAAGCAGAACCACAGCAGAAGCACAGCAGAACCAAGCAGAACCAAGCAGAACCACAGCAGAAGCACAGCAGAAGCACCGCAGAACCAAGAAGAACCACAGCAAAACCAAGCAGAACCACAGCAGAACCAAGCAGAAGCACAGCAGAACCAAGCGAAACCAAGCAGAACCACAGCAGAAGCACAGCAGAAGCACAGTAGAACCAAGCAAAATCAAGCAGAACCACAGCAGAAGCACAGCAGAAGCACAGTAGAACCAAGCGAAACCAAGCAGAACCACAGCAGAAGCACAGCAGAAGCACAGCAGAACCAAGCAGAAGCACAGCAGAACCAAGCGAAACCAAGCAGAACCACAGCAGAAGCACAGAAGAACCACCGCAGAACCAAGCAGAAGCACAGCAGAAGCACAGCAGAACCACATCAGAACCAAGCAGAAGCACAGCAGAACCAAGCGAAACCAAGCAGAACCACAGCAGAAGCACAGCAGAACCACCGAAGAACCAAGCAGAACCAAGCAGAAGCACAGCAAAACCAAGCAGAACCACAGCAGAAGCACAGCAGAAGCACAGCAGAACCACCGAAGAACCAAGCAGAACCAAGCAGAACCACAGCAGAACCTAGCAGAACCAAGCAGAAGCACAGCAGAACCAAGCAGAACCAAGCAGAAGCACAGTCATTCTCATGAGAGGGAGTCTTTGCAAAGCTCTGTACTTCTTCCCGTCATGTTCCATGTTGAATTCATCAAAGTCTCATAAACACAGAAGCTTTGTTGCTTGTTTCGGCTTCATTAATAATGGTAGTTAAGTGTGTCAAATTAGTTCCTGGAAAAACTACAATTAGTCCAGAATAACTAGCTGACAGAGATCCAAATGAATAAATGTTGATTTGCTCCATTTGCCTGCAAGTTTTCGTTGAGAAAAAGTCAATGAGAGAAGAAAAGGAAATTTGTGCAGAGCTTCGAGCCCCACTGATGCAATCAGCACTGAAAAACACTCATTTAGCAGTAAGGGTCCTGCTGGAGGGTCTGACAGGAAAGAAAATAGAAAATATTAATAGAGTGTCTGCGTGGTGACAGAAATCAATGAATAATCATTAAGTTGATGCAAAATGGTTCATGAATTAGACAGGAGGGAACGTGAGCCAGAAGCAAAAGAGAAACCTGACAATCAGTCTGCAGCAGGGCGCTGGTCACTGCAACAATGCGACGTTTCCTGCTGTTCTTTTATCAGCACACATGGCTGCTGTTCACACACGGCTGCAGCTTTTCAGCCGTCAGCCGAACACAACGCCAACAACAATAATAGGAGTGCGTCCACACTTTAAGCCGACCAGGCGTGATTGCAGGTGCCTCCTGCAGCGGCACCGCAGACCACGCCCACTTTCTCATGACCAATGTGTTATTAAGCTTTTCCACATATTCCTGTTCATGTTTGTTTCCTCTTTGGCTGCTTTACGTTTATTAAAATGTCGGAGGTTTCTTCCTGTTAAAAGAGTTTTTCCTTCCCACTGTCGCCACAGTGCTCGCTCGCTGGGGTCATGTGATTGTTGGGTTTTCTCTGTATTATTTTAAGGTCCTTAGCAGATAAAGCCCCTCGAGGTGACTGTTCTTGTGATTTGCTGGTATGGAAAACAAATTGAACTGAAATGTTGTTGATCAGCTGTCGCTGCTCTGACATCACGTCAATAAGCTCCTCCTCCATTCCTGGTTGTCATCAATCCTGTCTTATGTGTTTTTATGATGCAGCATCAAGCAAATGTTTTGCCAAAGTACAAATATTATAATTTTATTTTAGAGCCTCTGTTTGTGCCACACATTCGAGTCAGTTTGTCTCACTGCAGAAACTACATCAGTTTATCGTTTCATTTGGGTTTTGGAAAGTTCGTACCCTCTGTCATCCCGACTGTGACTCACAGATCAATTTCAGTGTCACATTAAAGGATGTCTTAATTCATAAAATATATCTGGAGAGGGGGGGATGCTGCAGGATGCACAGCCTTGCACTTTTCAGAAGTACTTCACATCAATTACGTTTTATTTATCTGGTGCTCTTTCGCAGACACTTTGCAAGGTAAAGACCATAAAATATCTGAGCGAGCCCCAGTGATCCTTTATGAACAAGCACGAGGCTACCTCTCGTTTTAACAGGAAGAACTCCCACAGCATCAAGCTCAGGCAGCCACCAGTTGGAGGTTGAGGGAAAATAGAAAAGAAGAAATGAGAGCATGAAGAGTCAAGCAGTAGCATATAATGCACGGGAAGCACAGTGAGTGCTCGGTGCATCATGGGACGCCCGTTCTTTACACTCAAGGAACCACAAATAAGCTGCAAAGTGGGATCATATGATGCTATAATGCAAAATATTAGGCTCACTGCAAGAATATGAAACATGTGAGCTGAGAGATGCTGAGTGACGAACATCTGAAGGTCGAAATGTAGAAATTATTTCATCAGAGGTTCAAACTGGAGCAGACAGAGTCCTTTACCATCGGCACACATGCACATACGTATATATCCACTCTTATATATGTAAAACCAGCAAATGAGCTGCTTGGCACATTTCTGTGTAAACTACCAGTCAGTGCACACACACACACACACACACACACACACACACACACAAACAGTCTTTGTAATCATCACACGCTACACAACAGGAGGCCTGGGACCCCCGAGTATGTGTGTGTGAGAGTGTGTGTGTGTGTGTGTGTGTGTGTGTGTGAGTGTGTGTGTGTGTGTGTGTGTGAGTGTGAGAGAGCCTGAGGTTTGATTAAAAAGCTCTTTTGTGGTTTTGAGATGCTAATCGTTGTATTATCAGCTGGATAAAAGAGAGTTTAGCTGCTTAAAGACAAACAAATGACTTCTGGCACACATACACCATACATGGCTAATGAGCACGTTGTGTGTGTGTGTGTGTGTGTGTGTGTGTGTGTGTGTGTGTGTGTGTGTGTGTGTGTGTGTGTGTGTGTGTTTTAAACAAACTGACAGAGGTACATCTAAATCGGTCTCAGCTCTCAGGCTTCGAACACTAACTCTAACACTTGAGGGAGAAATCCCATCATGTCAGCGACAGGAAGCATTCATGACATCACTTCTCATGTCAGCTTACACACAGTGGCCAACTGTGATGTCACAGTGCGAGCTGAAAGGCCGCACTGGTCTCAGGTCCAAACTCATCAGAGAGTCCGAAGAGCCTTCAGCGACTTGGATTCGGTTTCTGAGCTGCTCATCGAGTCACTCACAGCTCTGCTTTTAACCCTCAGCGTTACTCAGCCTTTCAGCTAACTTCATGTAACAGATAGGGATGGGTACCGGTATGTTCTGACATAAACGGTAGTAACCAGACCGAAGAGCAGCGCACATTTCGGTGCTTTATTTTCCTGAGCTGTGATACACTTTAGATTCTAGCCAATCATTTTACGTTTCCGAGGATAGTAGGCGGGTCCAGGTACGTACGTTCTTTTAGAGCAGAGCTACAGATTAAAAACGCCCAAGGCGAAGCGGTCAAAGTCTGGCTGTACTTCACAGCAAAAGATGCAAACTCAGCAGCTGCAACAAGTGCTTTAAGCTGATACTGTGATACTGTCAAAGGAGGTAACACCTCGAATCTGATGAAACACCTGGCGACGCATAGCGTTTTTTTAAAAGCAGAGAAATGCGCCGTATTTGATAGCTTGCTGCGAGACCTCACACCGAGCACATCTACTGCGGGTGTGGTGCCTGTTATCGACCCGGAGTTAGCAACATCCCCCAAAAACCCGAAGAGGAGAGTCCTGGCCCCTAGCCCTGCCAGTGTAGCAGAAATGATGAGGATGATGATGCAGCAGCAGCCGTTCTTCTCTGCGTGAGTAGCTTAATGTTGTTCGTGTGTAATTTACGTTGAGTAGGCTAACCACGTTATTACATTAATGCATGTAAGGTGAACTAGCAAACATCATCATAGCTACATGAGGCTGTCTTCTTGTTTGATGGCAGATACTCCCTTCACCCTGGACAAAAAGGCTAAAATGACCAAAGAAAAAGTGGAAAACAGTTAAACATGAGAGGTTTTTGGACAAAGTTTGTGTTTTTTCCATTGTTTAAGCTGCTTCCAGCCAAGAGTGATACCATATATGCCCCATAGCTGCAGAAAAGACTAACATTGTTATCTTTTTACAAAAAAACAGCTGAACATGAGAGGTTTTTGGACCAATGTTGTGTTCTCCATTCTTTAAGCACCGGTTTGAGCACCGTTTAAGCACCGGCACCGTTTCAAAAGTACCGGTTTGGCACCGGTATCGGATAAAACCTAAACGATACCCATCCCTAGTAATAGATGAAGAAACATTCCTCAGAGATTTCATTGTCGTGTTTAAGACACCAGCTTGAGATGATCTTTATGACGTGGTGTGTTATCCTCTTGAAAGCAGCCATCAGACGCTGACGTACATGGTCAGCAACAACACTCAGGTAGGCCGTGGTGTCCAGGAAATGTCGTCTGCACCAGCGATCACTGCTTTCATCTATTCTGACCTGATCAATGATCAATGTTAATAACTACCAGTAACACCTGCTGCTTCCTCTGTGGTCGCTGTGAGATGAAGGCGCAGGTTCACCGAAGCACATCTGTGAACAGTCTCGGCTCCTCAGCCCGACCTAACAAAAGGCTTTGATGTTAACATTTACAAAGATTACTATGATAGTTTGACAGGCAACAGTTTGACAAACAAAAGCTTCAGACATGCAGAGAAAATGAAAATCAACCCGGTGAAAGAAGAAAAGTGCAAAAGCAGAAAGAGCGAGAGAAGAGAGAGAGGGGTGAGAGAAAATGTCATTTTTCCACAGCTCTGTGGCGTGGGAGTTTCTCTGCTTCCTTTCTTCACACGTTTTGCCTGAACACACACTCATTCGCACATCATCATTATTAAAACCTTCTATGAATGTGATAACAAATAAAAAGTACATGAGAGAGCAACGCCAGCAATCTGTGAGGCGGAGAAAACGAACTTCCTGTTTCCTCTCGGGCTGGGATTTCTGACAGCGTCCACTCAGGTGTGGAACCTGGCTGGAGCTGCGCTAACATTACAATCAAAAGACTGGTGCAGCACAAAGAAACAGACTCTTTCAGCTCCCAGGTTTTCGTGTGCTTCCACAGCAGCCGGGCTAATCAAATGCACTGATTCAATGATCAGCAGCAGCTTAACGAAAAGCTATAAAGTCATTAAAACAATCTGAAGTCCATCGTTCTAAAATATTCAATTATTCACAACTGAAAAACATCCAACTGTCTTCCTGGAAGTGGACGTCCCGGCAAATCCCTCCAACGCTCGCAGAAACAGGAAACTGCCCCAGAGCTTCATCTCAGACTCGACCTCACTCAGCATGTTAAATGTTCGAGTTCAGCACAGTTAGAAACAGACTGAGTGTCGGCTTGTTTGGCAGGGATGCAGAGAGCTCGATAAACTGGTTCTTATAGAGCGCTTTGTAATTCTACTTGAGCACTCAAAGCGCTTCATACAGCAGGCCTCATTCACCCAGCATTCCCACATGTTCATACTGCAGTGAATGCACCGCAGAGCGACTGGCGGTTGGTATCTTGCCCTAAATGGTAAATTGGCACAGAGACTGGAGCAGCCAAGGATCAAACCACCAACAGACGACCTTCTCTCCTGAGCTACAGCTGCTCTCTCTAAGAGCATCGCAGCATGGTGCAGCTCTGCATAGCTGCATCTGAACAAACCACCTCCACAATGTGCACAAATATAGCCAATCACTCAGAACACACGTCTAAGCATCAGCAGGGAGGTGGCGATGATTTGCACCTTGCAGTCATGAAGTCAACCATGAACAGTGTTGGTCAAGTTACTTGAAAAAAGTAATCAGTAACTAATTACTGATTACTTCCCCAAAAAAGTAATCCCGTTACTTTACTGATTACTTATTTTCAAAAGTAATTAATTACTTAGTCACTTAGTTACTTTTTAACAACACGATTTACAACCTGAATAGGTGATAAAGTGATAGATCTTTCAGCCCAATTCTACTTTTTCTACATAATCATCATACAAAATGTAATCAAATGGAAAAGTCTCTTTTTAAAACTTGTTTTATTAGTTTTAATCTTTTAACTTTATGCATCAAGCAAAAATTTAATTATCTGCAACATTCTCTGACTGGAAGAAATTAGTTTAATATTTAAACCTATTTTCTGCACATTCCAGCACATAAAATAATATTTTGTGTGTGTTTACACTCAGTCTTTCAAATAGATGCAAGTAAAACACAGCAGAAAATAAATAAAGTCAAAGACTAGCGGTCCTGTTGCTCTATTTTCACCTGTAAAGCAGGAGTGGGGCAGGCGGAGGTTTACCCTGGTGCAGGTGTGCAGCGGTCAGTGGAAGAATCCGCAAGTTTCTCTGCGAGTTTCCCATTACGTCGTAGCTACTCGGTGCTTGTTTGGAAGTTTAGGGTTTTTTTCGCTGTAAAAAGAAGTTTTCTTCCCACGCACAACGGACACTAATGTTTTTGTCACTTTTTATGGAATCAAACTCAAAGTAAGGTCAGTACTTCCACGCTTTAAACGCTGCACGCTCATACTCTCTCTGCACTCGATATATGATCCATTGTTGATCTGCACACAGCTGTTGTCACGAACGTCGCACTCGCTTACGTCACTGTCATGAGACATTCTCACAAAAAATCACGGTTTTAGTAACGTAGTAACGCAGCGTTCCTACGGGAAAGTAACGGTAATCTAATTACTGTTTTTGCAATAGTAATCCCTTACTTTACTCGTTACTTGAAAAAAGTAATCAGATTACAGTAACGCGTTACAAGTAACGTGTTACTGCCCATCTCTGACCGTGAACTCCTCAAACGTGAGGCCACAACTTGGCTGAAGTTGGATCATACAACAGGACAGCGACTCCCAGCACAGCAGCCGATCTCCAACAGGATGGCTGAATAAGAATCAAAGTCCATAAACACAGAGCTGCGTGAAAACGGCGCTGCAGAGAATCTACGACCACGTGGCGGCTGATTACTTCAAGTTATTGCTGCTAATGCTGGCTCTGCAAACTGCTGACTCATGACATAGTTAGTACTTTTCCTCACACCGCTTCATCGTGTTGGCTTCATGTTTGTTAATTAAATAATGACACAATCTGATATTTCATGTTTTTCATTTCTCTGAGGTTGCGTTTAGCTAATTTCACTGAATCCCTACATGAAGGCAGTGGAGCTCAGCTGCGTTCAACACGACAAGTTTCAACAAATAAAAAGTAAACAGAATTTGTTTCATTCGCCTCTCTGCTCGGTTAAGTTCATTTGCAGCTCGGTTCAGACGGTCAGTGCGCGGCTAGACTCTCTAAAGGCCGGCGTTACATAATGTTTACAGTGGAGGCATTTAGCACAGAGTGTTACTGTAAGTGTGCAGCCATGTGCCGAGTGTCAGGCTGACTGCGCTCCCAGCGCGATCAGCGTGAGGGTCACTGAACTCATCACCAGTAAGACTTCATATTTAACAATAAGCTTTTCTTTCACCCTCACTGAAGCTTTAGTTTGAGCACAAATTAAATCAACACTCAGACTAAAGGTCAGGTCAGCGCTCTCACTTTAAGCTGTTTAATGTCGGTTTGATGTAAAAATGAAGCAATGCTGAATCACACCATAGATCCAAAAGCTGCAGTTCCTCTAATGACCACCAGAGGCAGTCAACCCTCCCATGGTAAAATTAGGGGTGGGTTTTAAAAATCCATTCATCGATTAAAATCGATTCTGTCTTGGATAACGTGATATCAATTCATTAAAATCCTGAATTGATTTTTTATATAAATGTATTTTGCCCAAAATTCCAGAATCTCAGGTGAAACGTCACAAAATTTCAACAACCACCAAACATTTAAAGCAGTAACTGAGAGCAGGAACACGGCTTCTGCACAAAGACGTGAACACAAAGCTCGGACCTGCGGATCAGAATCAGTGAGATGTCGCCTTTCTTACCCGACGGCACGGACACGGTCGGGGCTGAAAGCCGACAGCTCGCTGACTCTGATGTTTCGGCGGGTCGAGCTTTGTGTTTACGGCCTTTTTGTGCTGATTCTGAAGCTGTTAGTTTGATCTCTCTCCAAACAATATTGACCGAACCAGCAGCAAAAGAAGATCCAAACTACGCTTCACGTAAACATCGTCATGGATTCACTCTGACTTTTTCTGTTTTGCTTCCACCAGGATAAAATCACACTTCATGCACAGCTCTCTCTCTCTCTCTGTATACTTCAAGAACAGTTTCCCATCTATCCCCGAAATCTGTTTTCTGCATTATTCGCTTGCTTGTTACGCACATGTCTACCGTTGTTTACAGGCTGTCGGCCGATGTTTTTTTCCTTTTATTTACTTCCGAAAAGAAAACCTAATTTCTGCCGTTCAATACTGAACAAATTTAAACTTTTTAAACTTTTTAAAATTATGCAAAATGCAAAACGCTCAGCTGTGTCTCTAATAAAACCGCTGTAACTTCAGAGGTAACGTTCATGTGTTGATTAATGGTTTTCTTTCTTTTTTGATCTACTGCAGAATATTTTTATAAAATCGCAGACCAGGAAAATCGCCTTTATGTTTTTCGGTGTTTTATCCTCAGCTACTTTTGACACAAAGGCCTCTGCTGTGACGCTCACACCTTTGATAAAGTCTGCAAAGTGTCAGCTTCCTTTTTATAGATACAAAAATATGTCAACGTACTGATCTGAATTATAATATTTCTAACTGTCTGAAGCAAAATTTCCCAGATTCAAATCGAATTGAATCAAATCGTGGATCGAATCGATTCTAGAAATCAGTGACGATACCCAGCCCTAGTTAAAATGTCCAGTTTCTCCACCATGTCTGAGCTGCTGGTGCTGTTGTTGGTCCATCAAAGGTAAAATCTAGTTTTATAATAGTCTGATACTCAGCAGTAATCCAAATATGGTCTGGCTCTGGGTGTGTCCATCTTTTAAATACAGTCTGTGTGCTAACATAAGTGCTGTTATGTAATTTAAGTCCAGGCTTTAAGCTTATAGAAATCCAATGATGTGACTAAATGTGACTTCACAAACCGATGAGTGATCGTTCGTGCCACTGGTGTTATCTGTGTGTTGCTTCCTTTCTGCTGCAGTGAATGGACACTGAAGATAAGCAGGGATATCCTCAACTATTTCTGTTTGCAAGGCCAAACGTCGCGTGTCAGTTCTCAGAGATGATACGAAGATGGAACAGAGGATACTCTCACAGTACAGAGATCGGCACAGGAGATGGATTCAGTCCGAGAAGAAAAGGATTCATTTGCTACTCGTCCACTGTGTCGGTGTTCAATCTCTGCCCCGAGGAGAAAAAACACCCACTTCAAAAAGTTTTCTGCAGTGAAGAGAGAACGGAGACAGAGTAGCCTTGGCATCTTGTTTTCTTCAGTCCTGTTTATTTCCATTATCTGGATTTTATTTAGTTTAATATGTGTGCAAATCAAAGAAAATCAGAGATATTCATCTTCTTACTGGAGCTGACAGGAGCTGGAGGTCATTTGCCACGCTGTCTTTCATCTTCCTCCACATCGCCGTAAACAGGAGGTGAGGGCAGAGGGTTCGTGGAGCCGAGGGGAGCTGGTAACGCTCCACGATGGCCTGACTGGAATATGAAGTCCTAAGTAAGAGCGCTAATGTCCCTGAGGGAACCAGCATGGGGAATAATTTATGACTTTATACGTTATTTCGCACTCGGGTTCTGTCTCTGGCTTCTCAGAGGACGAGGACTCCTTCCCTTTTCATCTCCCATCACTTTCTCCTCCAGTTTCTGTTCGGCTCCCAGTCACGGTCTCACTCTCTTGTCTCTGATTGGTTGGGAAAGATGCACGTCCACTTCAAAGACTACAAAGACATTGCTATTCTGCAGGAGAGGAGGACGAGTGGACAGAGTTGGATGGAGGAGACGGAAATAGATGTTGAGAGGGGAGAAGGGAGGATGTGAAGGTGGAGGTGCGGTGCTGGTGCTTCAGATGAGACTCAGCACGTCTCGGTCGAGCTGGAAAAACTCTGCTGCTGCAGGAAGGCTGAACGTTGATGGCGCTCCGGGTCGACATCACACGCACTCATTCACACGAGTTGAGAGAAATCAACAAGGACGAGTTCTCTGACTCTAAGTTTGCACTCAGGGAGCCGTTTAGGCTTCAAAGTGAGAGCTGAGAACAGAGAAATGATGCAGAATCCTCATCTGTCACACGACTCCAATAAAGCACTTCTCCCTTCGGCTTATTAGTGCTTCCTTGATAAAAGTCCACGCTTGTCTTTGTGGACGCCATGTGCTTGTATGTCATTAACTTGCGTCTCTGCGGTTGTTTGTTTTGGCCTCTGTGGTGTCCCTGGGTCTGACTGTCGACACTTCCTGTCTGATCGTTTAGACGATCGATTCATTACTTACCAATAAAATCTTTTATATAAAGAAGCTTGAAACACTTCTGACAGTTTTCAGGCGCACAAAGATTGTGTGTCACACCCGTGGTAAATGATGAGGGTGAATTTCATCAGATCATGTCCGAGCAGCTCTGTTGGATCATGTTTCAGCACAAAAACAACACGAGAGCTCTAATATTCAGGTTTCAGGCTCTTTGTGCCTGTTTGTTACAGAAGAAGCTTTCTGATGATTTCAGTGACCAACACTGAGTTTGACCCCGCTCTCGACCTTATCTCCAAAGAATCAGGTGCAGTGTGTGTGTGTGTGTGTGTGTGTGTGTGTGTGTGTATTCATATCTTTGTGGGGACCAAAATCCAGGTCCTCACAAGCTTGAAGCATTTTTGAGAGTCAAAATGTGGTTTTAGTGTCAGGGTTAGGTCATGGTTAGGTTTGGGGTCAGGGTTAGGGGGAGGGGCTAGGGAAAGCATTATGTCAATTTGATGTCCCCACAAGATATGAATACCCAACGTGTGTGTGTGTGTGTGTGTTTAATGGTTGACCAGTAGGACCTGTGTGTGTCTGAATACGCCTACTTACTTGTTTACATAATCCAATATGAATAAACATGAGATGATTTATGAATAAACATGTCCGAGGCAGCAGTGTGAGCACACACACACACACACACACACACACACACACACACTGCTGGGAAATCTCAGTGGTTCATGAATATTCAGGCGGCGGTTCTGTCGTTCGTTCTCACACTCACTCGTTCTGTTTTCCTCTCAGACTGACGGCTCTCTCAGGCTGGATTGACACTCGTCCCACTAAGCCTCTCCTCTCTCCTCCTTCACTTCTTTCTTCACTCTCTTCTGTTCCTCTACCTTTACCCACACACACACACACACACACACACACACACACACACACACACACACACACACACACACACACACACACACACACACACACCGGGCAGCCATCGCTTCCTCACTTGCCACACTTTCCTCTCCACCTTTTCATGTCTTCTTTGGTCGCCTCTCAAAGAGGTCATCCACTCTTTGACCTCTCTCTCCTCCTTCCTCGTCTCCTTTCCTTGCTCCTCAGGTTTTCCAAACATTTCCACAGTGGCTTTGTTGTTTTTGTTCATCAGACGTAGTGAATATTCAGTGTTTTATGTTTTAAGCTGTTCACTTTGGTCTTCGAAGCTTTACGACTAAAATCTGGATATTTTGTAACAGTTTAGAGGTTTCATGATGATGCTTCATCAGATCTTCTTGAACATTACGGCCCAGCTCCAACACGTCCAGCTCCAACACGTCCAGCTTCAACACGTCCAGCTCCAACACGTCCAGCTCCAACACGTCCAGCTTTGTCGTGCGGAGGCTCTGCTGTTCCAGATTAATGCGTTTTAAGTGGAGGTGAGTTATAAAGGCCTCCAGCTCAGAGTCAGGATTATTAACAGCCGTCTGTGGGTCCAAGATGGAGGAAAGTCAATGTTTCGTGAGTGCGACTTTATTTTGAAGGCGTTATGCTTTTAAAAACAATATTATTACCAATATGAACAAACAAGAAAGAAGAAAAGATCACAAACACGTCAGGTCAGACATGCTGTTAGAATTTGGTTTTCCAGTCAGTGGACTTAATACATAAATGTGACAGCAGGTTAAAATGCTGCAGACTGTTTGTGTTGCAGAAAGCCGAGGCAGTCCCGGAGCTTCCTGCTGTATTTTTGAAGTTTGACTCCACAGAGTTCAGCGTGTTATGGAGCAGGTGAGTTAGCAGCCAGATCAGAAATGGCCTTTAGTGGTTAATGATCTGGCGGCCGGGTGTAACCGATGAGGCGACTGACAGCTACGACACATGATCCGACTGCTGTGAGATAAAGACGTGATGGTTTTTATGAACATAATGTATTTCTATTGTAACACATGTACTTTACGGTGAAAGATGAGAACAATATTTAAATTGATCCGTTCGGCTCATTTCCAGCTCCGTGTTTTAGTGCTTGGACTGTGCTAGAGCAGCTTTGCATGATTCAGAGGTCAGAATAATCCTAATTTATCTCATTCTGTCTGAAACAAGCTCCTCCCATTTAATCAGAATCAGATACTTTATTAATCCCTAAGGAAATTATGTGGGTTGCAGTTGCTCCAAGACAGTAACAGTAACAGACTGAACTAAAAATACAACATGTTACACAACTGACAAATTTAAGAAATAGCACCAATTCTAAATATCAAGAATGTCCATCAGAACATGAGAAGATCAAGATTTAAGCCAGCTTTCTTCTACCTGTGGTCATCATGACCATATAAGGATAACTGCTCATGATGACATCATACAGAAGAGTAGGGAAAAAACTGTCTGAAACTGAGTGTTTGGAACAGTCTGATTATTTTCAGTCTTTAATATGAACAGCTACAGAAACAGGAGAGACAAAGAAAATGAAAAGTCTCATTAAAAAATAAAAAGCTTTGCAAACTTTAGAATGACAGATTACTATTTAAATGTTTTATGATAGGCTCGTGAAACAACACTGAACTCAGACTCTTCGTACCTCGGTGCTCGGCATGAAAGAAAAAACCTGTAAGTGCAGTTTTCACGTAGTTATCATTAAACACAGACGCGTTTTACATCCTCCCATCAAAGTGTCTGCAGAGACACTCACTTCAAACTAAAGCCCCAGAGAGACCGACAGCAACACCTCCATTTACCACACAGTCAGAATCTAATGAGCTGCACAGCAAACACACACACACACAGGTAGATCGGCCAGGTGTGTCTGACTCACCTTGCTGAAGCTTTTCTTTTGTTCCCTTCATGAACTGCTCCGTATTCACAACCACTGATCTTCATCACTGGTAGTCAAAACTCGTCCTCCTCAGCTTTCCGTTGCTGCTGAGCTGATTCCAGTAGAAACAGTAGAACACAAATTTACTGTTTCCTGCGTTTAATTTAAAAACCCGCCGTTAACTTCAGCTTCAGCTCGTGCACATTAGAGTCCACTGACAGCTTCACACACACCTGTTTAAAGACCATCAGCTTCACCTGGCCTACGGAAGCCCACTGCTGCCAAAAAAACAACATTATTATTTATAAATAATTAAATTGATTATTCAGAATAATTTGAATGTAGACTTATTGTCAAAATGTTTATCTTATATGTTTAAACTTTTTCTTCTTTTTAACTTAATTTTGTGTTTTATAATGTGCGGTGAGTGATGCAGCGCTCTGGAGGGCCTCCTCCAGCGCTCCTCGTGTCACGGTCGGCCTCCTGGAGCCTCCTCAGCTCAGAGACTGTGCTGGGAGACGCAGCAAACCTTCTTGTAATGACACAGATGGATGATCCATCCTGGACGACCTGTGGAGCCTGAATGGACTGCACATCCTGTCACGCTGTGGACATGGATGGCGGTCACTTACACTCACAACATGTGATTGAGTGATCATATTATAAATGTCTTTACCCTGGCCTTCGACACCACGTGAGATGTTGGTTTTTAGTTTTGAGTTGTCTTTAGTTGATTCTATGGTGTTTTATCTCGTTTTTGTTTTAATTTTTATGTTTTATTTATTTATTGTTGCTGTTTTCTGTTATTCTTTTGTGTTTAACTTATTTTCTGTGTAGCACTTTGGTCCTGTGCTGCGTATTTTACAGTGTTTTATAAATAAAATTGGATTGGAGGAAGGAGGAGATCTGCTTTGTGTCTTGAGCCACAAAATGCGACGTGTTCAGCTGCTCGGTGGTTCAGCACGTCAGCGTCCTTCTGATGATGAGACCTGACAGACACAGGGACATCCAGGCCTCACGTATACGTCACCTTCACCTGGACCGAGCTTAGCGAGCTCACAGATCTGGAAACAATAACTGGTTTAAGTCATCGTTGAAGGAACGTCTGACCCTTCTCCAACTATAATTCAGAGAAACACAAACCTGATATTTTGGAAGAAAATGTGAATAGCTGTTGATTTGTGTCGGCTGGAATAATTAATTCCTTTGTTCTGTGATTGCCAAGAGAAGTGGGAGAAGTCTTGGCAATCAGAGAAATGACATATTCTTATTGGCTGTCAGGGGCGGGGTCGACACTGGTGACTTAGACCTCAGAGAGCTCGATCTTAACGATATTTCCACAGGTGATGAAATATTCCAGCAATCAGTGTTTTCACATCATGCAAACATCAAACATCATCTTACTTTGTGTTTGCACAGTTGCTGTTATGTTCCTGCTGCAGCTATGCTGGAAGTTCAGGGCTTGTTTTGTGCTGCCATGATCAAAGTATCTTAAAGCTTGGTAGACGCTTGGTTTCTTCATGTCTGCCTCTTCCTCAGCCTGTCATGCAGGGGCTTGATGGTCCACGCTCGTTCCTCATCACGTCTGTCTTCAGCTGCCTGAGGCTTTCTTGGAGCAGCGTGTCTCGGGAGGCTCTCATGCTGATGTACTAAGCTCAGTGTTTCCCACACACGTTGGTTTTATTTGGTCTGCAGCACCTGGAGACGTGTCTCACAGTCGAGGAGTTGCTGCATAAAAACTGAGACTAAATAAAAACTAAAAGCAGACAAAAGCAGCTTTTCTGAGCAGAAAGAAGGAAAGTCGCAGAGAGTCGATGAAAGGTGACGTCGTGCGGTGCTCAGACCTTTAGAGAGTTTGTTTACAGCCGGAGACCTTTCGGTGACCTTTCCCTCTCCGACAGACACGGATCGTTTCAAATCCACCGTCTTGTTTACTTTTACATTATTTAGCTTGATCATTTGCGGGTCTCACAAAGTACGAAGACGCAGAAAACTCCTAAAAAGCTGGAATTCTGCAGAAAATGACGTTTTACAAAATGCATTGACGATCTCATGACTTCATTATCTCTTCACAATGACATGTCCTCCCCGCTAAGAAAACAGAACAAATCTACGAGAAAAGAGCGAAAAATTACACACTGTCTTCTTAGCCCTAAATCTTTAAAATACAAACGTTTTGCTGCTAGCAGTGTGCTAGCTTGCACGCTAATCCTAATGAAAGCTGCTGCCTGACCTTTGAGTTTTCAGGTGCTTCTGAGGCGGGTTCATAAAACCCAGCTGTGGAGCATTTAAACATCTACATTTCTACCTGCTGTTAGCAGCATCATGCACATCATGCTCCCAAACACAAGAAGCAAAAGCAGCTTTTGTCACACACGAGTTGGCTTTGAGTTTTTCTTCCCATAAATAAAAACATTTGCACCAAGAAATGAAGCAGAGAAAGAAGCAGCAGGTCCAGAAAGTTCCTCTCCAGAGTTTTCCACGAGCAGCTTGCATGAGGATGCAGAGGGAAGCTGGGGAGGTGCTGCCCCCTCTGGTCCTCACCGGTCCTGCAGTAACTGCTACACTGCCCGGTGACGAGAACATGAACAGGACCACAGACGGACGGCGGCTCAGTGCAAGTACTCAAGTACTGCACTTGTACTTTATTGAAGTATTTTTCATTTGGATATTTTGGATACATTAAATGTTTTATGTTTTGTGTATGATGCATATGTGTCATCATCCGCAGCTGCAGCTGTGATTTACACATTAATGAATGAAACATGACCCAGTGGACCACAGCCTGCAGATTTTAATACCGAGACTTTTGCACTGTTGCTGTCTGAAGTAAAGGACGTGTTTCCCTTTGGAGAAGACTTTTCTACCTTTCATGCAGAGGCACAGGCCTGCACACGAGCATCAAATCATACACAATATCTTTGATCAAATATTCTAATATTAAACAGCAAACATCTCATAAAAATCTAAAAATAAGTCCAGAAATTTGTTTTGAATTTTCCCGTCATCTCATAACTCGCTCAGACTTATTTAGAGCAGAGGCATCAAACTCACTTTACTTCATGAGCTGGTTCGTCAGTGGCCCGGAGCAGCAGCATCGCACCAGCTTTACTTACACGATCATTTCCATACGCAGGAGCCACAACACAAACACAACATTCATGTTGGTGAGTCGCAGTAAGAGCCACAGGCCTGAGTTTGCTCCACTGATATCAGGATGGCAGACAAACAACTGGTACTGATTTTGTACCTGAACATGTTTCACTGAGCAGCACAGCTGCTGACATCTGCAGGGGGAGGTCGCCCCCTTGTGTCTGCATGAGCACACTGCAGCTTAAACAGCCGAGGCTGTAACAGCAGCAGTAATACTGACGTGTTTGTGTTGTTTCTGCAATTATCTTCAAAGGTCGTACTTTCCTAACTTTCTATTGACGACAGTACAGGACAGAACAAAAACAGGTTTATGTCCAGTGTTGATGATGTCACAGCGTCTCACACAGAGGCTGTTTGTCATTAATAGTCTCAATGAGACTTTCACTGCTGCAGCAGAAAGAAGATGCAGACGTCGTTTAATGACACAAATCAGTGGTGCACATTTAAAATAGACTTTAAGTACTTTATCATTTTACTTTGGTAGGTTGAAGCTCCTTTGCCTTAAGCTGCTGCCTCAGTGCTGCCGAGCAGGCGACGAGCTCAAGGCTGCTGCAGCGTCTCTGAAGCCCAGGATGTTTAATTCAATTCAATTAAATTTTATTTATATAGCGCCAAATCACAACAAAAGTCGCCTCAAGGCGCTTCATAGATACAGAGAAAACCCAACAATCATATGACCCCCTATGAGCAGCACTTTGGTGACAGTGGGAAGGAAAAACTCCCTTTTAACAGGAAGAAACCTCCGGCAGAACCAGGCTCAGGGAGGGGCGGGGCCATCTGCTGCGACCGGTTGGGGTGAGAGAAATAAGACAGGATAAAGACATGCTGTGGAAGAGAGACAGAGGTTAATAACAGATATGATTCAATACAGAGAGGTCTGTTAATACATAGTGAGTGAGAAAGGTGACTGGAAAGGAAAAGCTCAGTGCATCATGGGAATCCCCCGGCAGCCTACATCTATTGCAGCATAACTAAGGGAGGATTCAGGGTCACCTGGTCCAGCCCTAACTATATGCTTTAGCAAAAAGGAAAGTTTGAAGCCTAATCTTGAAAGTAGAGATAGTGTCTGTCTCCTGAATCCAAACTGGAAGCTGGTTCCACAGAAGAGGGGCCTGAAAACTGAAGGCTCTGCCTCCCATTCTACTTTTAAATACTCTAGGAACAACAAGTAGGCCTGCAGAGCGAGAGCGAAGTGCTCTAATAGGGTGATATGGTACTACAAGGTCATTAAGATAAGATGGGGCCTGATCATTTAAGACCTTGTATGTGAGGAGCAGGATTTTGAATTCAATTCTGGATTTAACAGGAAGCCAATGAAGGGAAGCCAAAACAGGAGAAATATGCTCTCTCTTTCTAGTCCCTGTCAGGACTCTTGCTGCAGCATTTTGGATTAACTGAAGGCTTTTCAGGGAGTTTTTAGGACTTCCTGATAATAATGAATTACAGTCGTCCAGCCTGGAAGTAATAAATGCATGAACTAGTTTTTCAGCGTCACTCTGAGACAGGATATTTCTAATTTTAGAGATGTTGCGCAAATGGAAGAAAGCAGTCTTACATATTTGTTTAATATGTGCGTTGAAGGACATATCCTGGTCAAAAATGACTCCAAGGTTCCTCACAGTGTTACTGGAGGCCAAGGTAATGCCATCCAGAGGAAGAATCTGCTTAGATACCATATTTCTAAGCTTTTCAGCGCCGAGTACAATGACCTCAGTTTACACAGCGACCTTCAGCTCGTCTGTTTTTGGATCACATCTTTCACACCTCGTTCTGAACACTGCAGAGACTCTGTGGGGTTAAAACTGTGCTCTTCAAAACATTTGGTACAAGTTTTAGCAGCAGGGCTGGAGAACGAGACGGTGGCTTCGGATGTGAAGAAGCACAGCGGACCAACCACACGAGCAGACGACACCACGAATCATCAGATTTTCACAAACAAGAAACATTTTACTTTCACCTGAGAGGACGACTTTGGACCTTTGAGCAACCGTCCTGGGCGTCAGACGCTCTGCTCTGACCTCTCAAGTCAAAATGAAATATTCCAACACTGAGTTACTGGAGCTCTGATTCTTATGAGCAGTAAAGAGGCTTAAATTATTTTACTTATGATTAACATAGATGTCTCATTTTTAGGTGCACTACATCAGTGTTAGCCCTCAGCCTCCTGGCAGCTGCAGTTATGCTCTTAATTTGAAAATCCTACGTCGTCTCGTTCTCGAGTTATCGCCTTCACAAACTCGGCGTCCACGCCACCCAGCGAGGCGATGACGTGCCCCGTGAGTTTTTACGGCTGAGGCGCAAAAATGACACGATTTAGAATATTTGTATTAATTACAGACGTTGTGAAGCTTTGATGTGAACAGTCTGGAAACTTCACATTAAAGGTCGACGGCTTTATTTAAAACAAAACAAACGTGGAGTTAAAAGAGGGGCAGAAGTTTTAATGTTTCCAACATTCAGCTCTTTACAAACATTTGTGCAGGAAGACGATGAATGACGGGAGACTCGGGTTCAGCTTCAATGACACAAACAGCTGTTTTCAGCTCATCAGCAGCCATAAATTAACACACCCCAAAAATACTTAAAGGGAACATTTGATTCTCGTGGTCTCCAGACTTCAGGCCACAAAACAACAAAAACTAAATACACAGAAGACACATTTTCAAATGACACAAATGAAACCGAAGCAAACGAAGATTAAAAAACATAACTGGAATCACTCGGAGCTGCTCGCGTCCTCACACAGAAACAAACAACATGCTGCGACGTCCAGGTCAGAGAGAAACACGATTATTGCAGTTTCAGATGATCAGAAACTAAAAACAGTCACCACAGCCAACATGACCTCCTGTCACATTAAACCACCGCTCTAAGCAGATGATCATCAGAACACAAAACAGACTCAATTATTTTTATCTTACACGCTGTGAGAAGATGGCGTGCACTCTGATCGCACGTGCACGCTGGAATATTCACTTCTACTCTCGTTTCTACTGAAGCGAAAAGAGCGTAAAGGTTGGAAACCTCCTCACCCGGCTCCTTCGCTCCTCTGTACAACCGAGAAAGTTTAAATGAAAATGGAGGAAAGCTGGAGCGTTCTTCCACTTCCTGCTTCACTACCAGGTGAAACGGCTTTAAAAAGGTAAAAGAAAAGGCGGGAAACAACAACGGGACATTAACTGTAGCAGAGTTTACGATGATGTGCTCAATACTCCTGGGTGGCGTCTTCGTAGCCTGACAGGCAAAACTCGGGGCAAATCCAACCTTTAAAAACAATAAGACAACACACGCCGCTCACGCTGCGGTCGGGTCAGCCGTCTGCACGCTAAAAACGCTCCAGAGGCGCTTCCAGACGTGTCGCTTCCTCCCACTGTAATCACACGATGAGATGAAGGCACGGGTGCCGGGTGACAGGTGGCGAGCAGCCAATCAGAGAGCAGCCACAGAGGGGGCGACTGTAAGAGGACAGAGAGCGCTTAGACGACCTCGCTCCAGGATTACACGACACAAAGCTCGCAAGCTCGGCTTCTGCGACGGCGGCAGCTCCTTCACCTCCTCCGCGCTCCTCCGTCTCTGTCCGTCCCCCGCTCAGGTGCGCCTCCTCTTGGCTCCTCCCGGACTCGCCGGGTTGGAAGACGACAGGAGCTTCTCGGCCGCTCGACTCCTCTTCCTCTTCTCCGCCTCCTTCCCTCCGCTACCGCTTCCTCCGCCTCCTCCCGTCGCCGCTGACGACGATCCTCCGTCACTTCCTCCCTTCTCCTTGTCTCGCTCTCTCTCCTTATCCCGACTGCTGCTTGTTCGCTCCGACATCTTCACAGAGGAGTTACTCCCTGAAGCAGAGAGACGGAGGATCACATTAAAACCTGCACAGAACGCTGGTGTGGTCTAAACTCTGCAGCACAAACTTCACCTTTTCTGACTGATAGATTTACACTTGGCTAGTGTCGGTGTCACTACTGGCAGCATGAGGCGACACCAGCAGAACGTTTGCTGTGGCTCACAGCACAAACTCAGGAGCATGGAGGATCCTCCAGGCCCGTATCTGCTCCTTTATCCCAGGAGGAAAAGGACGAGTGCAGCTACAACATGACCTCCAGCAGGACACTGGTGAGAACGTCTCTGATGTCTCTGACCAAACAATCAGAAACATCACGAGGGTCGCCCCATGGCCAGACGTCCTCTAGTGGGCGCTGTGCTCTGACCAAAGTCTGACTTTACAAACTTCTGCAAGTGTCACAATCATCTGCTGAGAGCGAGCAGAAGCAGCTGGAGGGTATTTCAAACTGTTTGATTTTGAAATCAGAGCATAACTTGCAAAGTTGCTGTTTTAAAAAACTGTTACATATGAGGAGGTGAAGAGAGGAATAGTGCCGCTCTAATAGGTGCACATTAGCCTCCTCTGCAGTCCTGCCCAGCGGCGATGCCTCAGGGTGTGATGGAACGACTGGACTACAGAGTGGATCGACCAACTCTAGCAGCTCCCAATGAAACCTCCAAGCCTTAAACATGGCTGACGCTCTGAGTCGGTTGTGACGACAATATATGGCAGAGCACCCTGGAGTCGGTTTAACCTTTTCAGACTTCACATGCTATCAAAATGTATCAAAATGCTTCTTTAAGCAGACAAACTTCTCTCCATGAGGACAGGAAAGGTCAGAAATATGTGTTTGATTATATGAAGCTGTGTATTATTTGTTTAAACCCAGTGGATCACATGCACATGTGTCTGAAAGCGAGCAGCTAACTCTGGTGCCAGGACGCCCCAGACACAGTCTGGTACCTTCTTCATGTGTAGCTGGAGGTTCTCTCTCCATCCTGAACTCCTCTTTGGACTCCTCCTCTGAGCCCAGCTTCCCTACAAACGCACAAATTAGCGTCCGTTAACACAAAGAAACGATGTTACCTTTTTGGTGTAAACAATTTAAAAAAGCTGAATTTCTGACGCCAGTTCCCTCACCTTCCTTCACCTCCTGGATGATGTCGTCGGGCAGGGAGAAGCTCTTCTCGTTGTTTGGGAACGGCAGGATCTCCGACTCGTGCTGCGTCACAGATAAATGACAGTCTCAGGGGTGATGACCGCGTTCAGCATGTAACAAACACTCATGTATGTGTGCGTCCTCACCAGCGCCTGCATGTCGTACATCGTTCCCAGGTGGTCCCAGATGACGGAGGAGGAGACCTGCCGTCCAATGTTCTGACTGAACTTGTCTCTGATGCAGATCATGTGGAAGTGACGGTTCACGCCTGCAGACAGAGACACACAGCATGCAATGCATCGTGGTCACTGTTTTCCCAGGAAACACATTAACGCATCAGCGCGTCGGCTCTTTTGCCTTCCTGCAGTCTGACGGAGCCACCTACAGGCCAGCTGAGCCAGATCAGTGCATTTATTGGACCATAACTTTTCATATTAGCTGTATTTTATATAGGAACCCAAATCCTTTATAATCCTCCTCCCTCAGTTAGAGGGACTTTGAACTTAGCTTCTCTACTTTATACACCTTTCTTCTTTTTTGTAGAGTTTTCTTTCTTGACAATACTGAGTCACTCTGTTTACACATAAATCCAAAATTGGATTTTTAAATGACTTCGTTAAACTTTTTTGCTCTTACAAAACTGCAGGAGCAAAAATAAAAAAAATGAAGTGAAACTGTAACTGTACTGGAACTTAAACAGCTCTTTTCCACATTTACTGAGCACTCAAAGCATGTTCAACTGCACACTACATTCAACCATTCACACAGCGAAGAACCAGGCTGGACACGCACAAGAAAAGTGGTGTAGTTTTCCAAACACCTGGACTTTATTTTACCCGGAAATAGAATAGAATTCAACAGAATAGAATTCAACGTTATTGTCATTGCACATGTCACAAGTACAAGGCAACTAAATGCAGTTTGCATCCATCCAGAATAGGGCTGCCACGATTAGTCGACTAGTCACGATTACGTCGACTATCAAAATCGTCGACGGCTGATTTAATAGTCGACGCGTCGTTTGAAGCTTTGTAAGATCCCAAAAGACGCAGGAATAAGTAGTAGGATTTAAGAGTGTAATAACGGACTGAAACAGAAGATGGCAGCACTGCATGTACAAGGATGCCAGCTGCCGTTAAACCCCGAAGAAGAAGAAGAAGCTGTGTCCCAGAATTCATAGCGCAGCCCAGCTCAGTTTCCAACAATGGCGGCAGCTAGTTAGTTTTAATATTACTCTTATTATTCTTTCTGGGTCACAAAATAAACGTTTAACATATTTTCAGGTGAGAATGTAGCTGTGTAAACCTCAAATATCTGCTCAGTTTATCAAGACACCACATATTTTCAAAAGCGCTCCGACGTTTTCGGAGACGTCTGTTACCCACTAGCTCGATAGCTAGCTGGGGGCTAGGCTCACTAGAGCCGTGAAAACACCGGACTCCCGGCAAATCGTTTTCAAACCCACCGCCGTCTTTCGCTACTCAGGTTAAACATGATATATAAGTCACTTAGATAACTTAAAATGTTATTGTTTGGCTTTTTTAGTATTTTTATTTGTTCCTGAGTAAATCGGTTTGGCTGAGATTAAAGTTATAGTTTTTACACAGCTGAATAAACATCAAGCAGACAGCTGATTATCAGAAGTGTGAGATGCTCGAGAATTTACTCCGGTGTCCTGTTATATTTTAGATAGCAAGGAGTTTATTTAACTTCACCGAAACAATCTGCAAATTTCATTAAAATTTAATAAACTATCATCTTGTCTTTATTTTTAGTTAGCACATACCTTAAACACTTAAAGCTGTAAGCTAATGATAGTTATATAAGAGCAGATGCTGCTGGTGCAATAAGCTGTAGTTTTAAGTCCAATGAATGATGATCTGATTAGTTGACTAATCGCAAAAATAATCGGTGACTAGTCGACTATCAAAATAATCGTTTGTGGCAGCCCTAATCCAGAATGCAATATTATAGCTCTATTACAAAAATGGGTCTATTATGGGTATGTTATGAAGGTATTTTATGCATAAATAAATAAATACAAAAACAATATTAGAAAAGTTAAAAGCAACAGTGGTGGGCCCTTAAAAGAAGTCAAGTAAATTGAGTTGGACTGTAACAGCAGTAAGAGTCCAAAGTAACATAAGGATCAAGATCTGTTCCAACAAAGAGGAACACACGACCTCATTAAAGGAAACAAAGGCAGCAGTTGGTTAAATCTGATTGTGGTGTTGGTGAGCACTGTTAGGTTTGGTCAAAGGTATCAGTGTAATATGAGTTAGGTTAGGCTTCCTTAGTACTGGCCATGGGTTGGATGCAGTGAAGTAAACAAACAAAGAGCAGTAAACCTCAGAGTCCGCACAGCTCAGCTGTGCTCACGATTTTTATTCAACTTATCTCGAAGTCAGCGTGTAATTCCCTCTTTGGGTCCTTTGTCCTGCCAAACACAATTAACAATCGTTTTTCTCCTTAGAATCAGTTCCACTCTTGACCTGCTAACCTAAGTGTCTCACCTGCAAGGCGAAATCTCTGGGTTTTAACTTTTCAAATGAGCATCTTCCATTAAACACCTGTTATTGCAATAAACTGAAATGAACGGTTTCCTAGTGTTTACATATTGGTTCAGAGGCTCCTGAAAGCAGTCCAAGTTAAACTGGTTTAACTAGAGGAGATGCTCCAGCTAGCCGCATGCTAACGTTAGCTCTGGTCTTACCGACAGGTTTATGTCCGATCATCGCGTGGAACAGGCACACCTCCACCTCGTGGCTCCACACCACCGAGTCCTCCCCGGGAGCCAACGCCGAATCCGGCGGCTTCTCGTCGGTCTGGTTCAGCGTCACATCAGCTTCTCCCATTATTAAGGCAAAACCTAAAACTGGCCAGAAGCAAACGACCGTGCTCCGTTTGCATCGGCAACCGGAAACGTAGTAAGACTTCCGGGTATCGGATTTCAAGATAAAACGACAAAACATAGCCAGAGTGGAAAAAAGTTTTAAAACCGAATTTTGAGGTAAATTCATTTATTTATTTTTAACAAATTCCAATAATAATCCTGCACTTACAGTTTCAGTGACCGTCGAAGTTAAAGTTAAATTATAACTTTATATATTTATTTAGAAAAGCATTTGATTAATTTCTTCTTATGCTGTTTTTATAGTTTTGTTTTACATTGTTTTATTTACTGTTATATTGTTTTTATATTCCCATTTCCTGTGTTGTAAAGCACTTTGTGATTTTTATCTGTGAAAAGCGCTATATAAATAAATTTTACTTACTTACGGTCCGTTAAAACGCCACATAAAGATGGCTCTAGAATTTTCTCTATGTGTTTGGCACAGAGACACCTCAGAAAAGTGAAGTTTGTTCCCCAAATCTAGTAAATAATTCAATAAAACTAAGTAAAAGTGTCTAGGGACCTAAAAGACCTTAAAACTGCTTTCGTTTGAGGAAGTCGCAAAGAAAGCGACTGGACTTAAGTTTCTTTCCAAGCCAGACACTTTATTGTTTTAATTTTACTAGAAAGCAGCATCAGAGATAGGATTATTTGTATTTTTGGCATCAACATTCAAATTTATGTTAAACATTTTTATTTTCTATGATATTTCCATATTTTTAAAGCCTCAAAAGACAAATTTAAAACCAATTTATCAGTGAGTTTACCATTGTCAGACATCAGATTTAAATCAAATTACAAGTCTCAAATATATTGCCTCCCCAAATTAGGAGTTCCTCAGGGATCTATTGTAGCTCCTCCATGGTTCTCAAAACAAGACAATGTAGTTTAGAAAACTATGTATAAATGCCCAAACAAACAAACTTTGTCGTGATAATAAAAAATGCACTTTTTCAGGTGCTATTTTGCCAAGTAGTTAAATTGTTAAGCACCAAATCTCTAAAGGTGAACACACAAGCAGTGGATGAGGAGTCATAGAAGCAGCCAGACTCAAAGGTTATGCTTCTCTATACGGTGATCAAAACACCAAAAGTTTTATTGCAAATAAAACGGATACAGTTGGCGCCGTAAAACGGCCGCCACCACAAATACAACCAGAGAGGAAGAAAAAAAAAAAACAATTTCAGGTACATCATATTTAAAATTAAGTGGCTACTGAACTTCACTGAGCTGAATATGAGCATTTTGTTTTTACATTGATACAAAAACTGTGCACCTCTTAATAAAGCATCCATAACAATCAATAACATTGACAGTATTAACGTGAGGCCGATTATGTCCAGTTAGGCAGGGTTTGTCCAAGCATCCAAAAACTTTAATTATCTGCAACTGCATTTGATTTTATTTAAAAACAAGTTAGGACCGTTTTCCGTTTAAACCTTTACTTTGAAACTCTGAATTACATTAAATTGCAGTTGTACTTGCATTAGGTTAAGCTTACTGGCGTATCCCGTGGAAACGGTTGTAGGATATGTTGACATTATGGGAAATGCAGTTTCAAGCAGCAGATTTTGGAAATGAACCTGTAACACAGGCCAACAGTCACGACGTCTCCAATTCTGCTGAATTTTATTGGCTATTTTTCTCAGTTTGATCCTAGTTTGAGGAGGCTTTTGTAAAACATCCTGTGACACTTTGCCTCCTGGGCTCATTCTCACTGCTTATCAAACGAAGAAGCCATGGAGCTCCGCCCCCTTGCACCTTTTTACCAATAAGTTGTGAGAACAATGCCTCTTGCTGGGCAGTGAAGGCAGGTCAGTCTGCCGCCGCCTCCTTTTGCTCTTCTCTCACAGGCCAGAACTTTAAGACTGAAAAGCAAGAATCCAGTTTTTATTTATCCAGACAGGAAAAAGTTCACCTGTGCAGCTGATTAGATTCCAGACACTCCAACTGAAAGAGACAGCAAGGAGCGAGATTGAGGGAAAATATTTTGTACCTTTAGTTTCTAACTACAGCTGTTTTTGTCATCATTATTTATTAGGAGTGGCTGCACTGCAGTATTCACACCTGGAGCTATAACTAATTATCTCACTGAACTAAAGAACCACAGTTGGAGTTCAAGTCGCCGCCTCGTTTTCCAAACTGTGCTTTTGGTTTCTAAACATTTTCCACAAAAACCACACTGGCATTTTTCTGTCACCACAAAAAGTGAATCTGTTACACGTCTGCTCAATAAAGCTCCAGAACCTTCACAAGAGACTGTAAATAAAAGACGGACAGTCACTGTGGCATCAGTGAGGGCAGGTCTGACGTGCTCACTGATGCCACAGACGTGTCAAACCTGCTGTCTCACATTTAAACTAAGCTAGTGACTGACGCCGTAGACCAATGATTGCTAACGTGTGGGCTGCAGTGATAACAGCAACTCAGTCTTACTCAAGTAAGTTAAATATTTATATAAATTTATATCCATTCATCCTCTTCTGCTTATTGTCAGGTTCACAGGCAGGTTGGAGTCTATCCCAGCTACCGTTGGGCGAGAGGTGGTTGGATTGTTATTACTGAGCTAAATTTGCTGCTCTTGTATTCAGTTTTGTGTCCCAGTGGCAGCTGGTCACACATTGGCCTCAACACTTTATAGCAAACAACCTGCTTTTTTGATGTTTTTTGAAGAAAATTGAAGAAAAAACAAAACTAAATTAATACTTTCTCTTGAATTTCAGAGGGAAACTTTTAAGACTGGATGAGCCTCGTGGGACTTTGTTGCAGCTCTCTTGACTTTGGGAAGAGCCATAAACTATTGATCTAACTAATCCAACACATACAACTGGAACTCTTTCATCTTTTATAGACATGTCTACAATATTAGCTCTCATCTGTGCACCAATTCACCTTTAATTTCCTAATTCCAAAACAAACCAACTGCTTGATCCTCGTCAGGAACAGGAACCATATTTTAGGTTAAAAACCTGTAACACTTGGACTGTTTCTACTTCCTTTCTGCGCCTCAGCTGTACGGCCCTCCGACCTACAGCTGAGGGTTTAACTTGAAGCCACGTTAGCACCACAGGCCTGATTGGAAAGCAGATTTATTCTCTGGCAAACAGCCGGACAGACAGGGAGAACTCACATGTACAGTCACAGCATGGAGACAAGTGGATGTAAACACAACACAGCTTTAACAAATGACAACATAACTGTATACCTAAAAAACTGAAACTGTTAGCCGGGGTTTCCCTCTTAAAATTCTGGCCTATTATAAGAAACAAATACAGATAAAACCAGTTGAAGATGATGATGATGATGAGCAGAAGGCAGTGTGAGCAGCGCCTGGTGAGCGGAGACGCCCGGAAACAAAGAACCACATCATTCCCACGCCTCCAGACTTTTTACAGGATCAGATTCTGGGGATCGTCACAATCATCAGCGGTTCTTTGTTTGAGGGTTTCAGAAAAAAAAAGGAACAAACAAGAAAGAAAATGGCAGCAGTGCTCGCTTTTCCGTCCGACTCGTCCACGCTCGGGGCCGTGTAAAGGCTAAAACAAGCGCTCCTTCTCGTTTCCCTGCCTATCTGAGCGGCGAGCTGCAAACACATGATGAGATCCGATTGGACAGGTGTTCCCTGACACGCCACTTCGTGGTCCTGTGTGAGGATTCGTGGTAGGCACCGGGTCCCAAAACGACTTTTAATAATTACAAACATCATCGTTGGCAGCGCGACGGCAGTCGTAACCACGGGTAACAGTCGGCGGCCGCTCCCGTGGTTATCAGAGACAAACGCGTTGGCAACATGAGCCCCGTTTCCCCTGGCTGACAAGCTGGAGAGACTGGAGGGGGCGGGGCTTCAGTGAAATGTGGTGGCAGCAGGCTGATGATGAAAAGTATTTGAAGGAGGGAGGGCAGGGGGCGGGGGCGACATGGATATTATTGGTCCTTCTTCTCTGACTCTGTCGCTTCCTCTTTAGTCTCCTCAGATGACTCCTCATACCTGAAGAAGAAGAAAAGGACGATGTTAGTGTGTTTCACGGATATGAATCCAATGCTGCAGTTCCTCTAACGGCCTCTGGAGGCTGGCTCCAAGAGCGAGTCGGTCTGCTCAAACACGCCGATTCAAACAGTTTGGATTCTCGCCAATTTCCACCTTAAACCTACTGAAAGGTGAGCGATCACTTTTTTAATAAATCACCCATTTGGATTTTCTCGAGGCCTAAAGTTACGGGTGCAGCTGCTTTGCAGCGTTTGTAAAGATCGGTGGAACAAACAGTATCATCGTATTTTATTTCTCGGTTAATTAGCAGCGACCTGAGTCTGTGCACTGCACCTGTCTGCTCTACCAGTGCTAATCAAGCTAGCGACACCCCACCTTTGGATCAGCTGAATCTTTCCTCCTTCATGATTTTATTAATGTTATGAAGGTGAATCTGATGATGGTTTCATGTCAGCAGGTTAATGGGCTCATTAATGGGCTTTTTACCTGCCCAGGTGAGAGAGAAGGGGACAGTAAAGATAGAGGGGCGGGGCTTCTACATCGAGGTGGGTTGTAATCTGCGGTGGCGCGGGGAGGAGCCTGTCGCCACAGAGACGGCATCCATGGAGCTAGCCAGGCTTGCGGGAGAGCCGCTGACGGTTGGAAAGGAAGTAAGTCTGGGAGAGGCGGGAAGAACTTCCTCTGAAGACTCATAGCTAACCACGGGGGGGGACACGGGGGGCAGAGGAAGGAAATGGAGACACAGAGGAGATAAAGAAAAAGAAAAGAAAGAAAAAGGAGATGATAAAAGTAGTGAGAAAGAAAGGAGGCAACGACAGAATGAAATCATCTTAAACTCTAAAGGTCTAAGTTTCTATAGAGCTCTACTGCCGCAACAAACGAGGAGGACGGAGGATAAAGACCGACCGGAGAGGTGAAAACAGAAGATGGGAGCGAAGAAGAGAGGTGGGAAAAATGTAAGAGAAAGTACGAAACAGACATGGGAGTGAAATGATGAGGTCGATGAGCAGGAGACCTTCAGTCTGCTGACAGAAGCACTTGAACATACAAAGACTCGGCATTTAACATGGAAACTGCTGCTCGGAGAACCTCGGCGGGTTCTGCAGCGCAGACTAAACTCCAGACAGAGATCCTTTAAAAACTGAGCAGCTGCTCCCGTTTTTAAAACACCATCATTCAATCAGGCCCCGAGGTTTCAGCCTCTCCTCCTGCACTGGAGTGTCTGTGCTGAAGTCAAATAAATCTTATTTATTCTTAAATGAAACAAAGAAATGTGGTTTAGCAGACGTGCACTTTGGTGCATTAATAACAGAAATGCTTCAGTGTCATTGGTCGATAGATCACACTTTTAAATTTGACATTATACCCGACAGCAGCGGTTTGGCTCGCCGGGGCAGTATTTGTTTGTCTGGCATAAAAAAGAAAAGAAAGAAATCTGTCCAATCACAGAGCTTCATTCTGGAATAAACAGCCAATAGGGTTTCAGTGCGCCATGCATGAGATTCTGAACCTTTAATCCACTAAACAAAGAATCCTCATGAGTCTAACTTCAGTAATTACAAATAAATCTCTCAGTTTGTTAATTTTAGTGCAAACGTGTGTTCAGACTTCAGAAACATGTTTTCCTGCTAAAACAAGCTCGGCCCTGCTGCCTCATCATGTGGTCACCGTGGTTACTCACCTGAACATCTCTGTGAGCTCTCCTTTGAACAGCGCTATGATGACGGGGAAGCCGACGCAGGCGGGCACCAGGTACAGCAGGGCGGGCTGGACACAGACGCCAGAGATTAAACAATCAAACCAGCATTTAACAGCTTTTAACGTCCTCAATCATTAAAACTGAGACGGGCAACATCATCGGGTCTTTTTTAAATAAATGATAACTGTAAATACTAAACACAGCAGCAGAGCATTTAATGGTTTCTTTCCCTTGTTTGGATGTTGGTCTGTAAATAAATAAACTGCACAACAACAAACAGCCGTGAGCGGCGAGTAAATCCTTAAAGTTTTATTGGCTGCGGCTTCTTAAACACACCCTGTGCAAATTTAATACCTACAGCAGATTTTCCAGAAAATTAAAACTTCAGACTTTTCACTTAATAAGCTGCTCACAAAATCAGACTTCATGTTTGTCCCAGTTTGTTAATAAAGCCGACGTTTAGTCCGCCTCCAGGAAACATCAGACTCCACGTTAAAGCAAAGGACGGACGCTGAAGTTAAAGGTCCCGACCAGCGAGAACACAGAGTCACTGCAGCAATTCAGCCATTTCATCAACCTCATGTTCTTGGCAACTAATTATCAGTTGTTTAAATTATGCCGGGCTCACACTGTGCGATTTTTGGCCCATTTTGAGCCGATTTTTGAGTCATGCGACCGTTTTGGCGATCGGGCCGATTTTGGCCTTCATCGTGCATCGTGTAGTATACGTGGGGTAACGAGAAGCGATTAACACCTCACGACCAGCTCCCGATCATCAATCGCTTGGTTGTGAGGGTGTCACTGCAGTTTCTCACACTGCGCACGCGCAAACACAAATGTCAGCGAAAAAGACGGCGCAGCACGGCAGTGCAGCGTGTGATCTGGACACAAGCGATGGAGGCACAACTTGTAGAACTTTGGAAAGCTCATCCGAGCCTTTTCGATGTGGCCTCACAAAATTATCACGACCACAACAACTGTGAAAATAGTTGGATCTACATCGCTGCTCAATCAGCTGCCTGATCATGTTTTTCATCAGCAATTTAACAAAGTTGATGGTGGTGTGTCTGTGTGAGTGAAAGACAGAGAGGGAGAGCGAGCGACCGATTTTCTGTTATAACCTTCATTTTATGGACGCACAGTGTGAGCACTCGGGTCGCATAGTGTGAGACCTGCATCATGACCTGTGAACTCTAACCCCTGCGAGTCAATCGTACAGTTTGAGCAGGAGCTGAATCGCGCGACTGACAAAATCGCAGTGTGAGCCCGGCTTAAGAGGAAAAGAGAGCAGATTAGCTGACTGTAACTCTGGTCGGTATGACAGGATGTGGTTTTCATCGTCTTCACATGGGGGAGCTTCAGGGTCCCAGAGGTGGTTTAAACTGGAAATTCGAAGCTTTACTGCACTGATGATAAAAGGAATAACAAAGGTCCCAACCCTTAAATCGGAGCCTCTCTCCTATTCAAAGCTCTCTGGAAATCTCCCGACAACCTTCAGCCTGGCTCAAGAGCAGTTCAGTAAACTAAAGTCTGTACTCTGCTTGAATAAATTAGACTGAAAGGAAGAACACCAAACAGAATGCAGGAAGAACTGGGGGATACACAATGAATCGAATTTTAATCTCGATCATGATTTAGACTAAATTATCAAACGATGCGGCGTTTGCTAACGTGAATCGTCCAACATGAACTCAAACGCCCGTAACTGCGAGTCCTCAAAATGAGCTGATGTGACTGGCTGCAAAGAGGCTGTTTTGAGAAGACACTGACCAATTACTGCAGTTTCATTACAAAAACAAAGTTGAGAAGAATGATGGTGCTTTAAGCCTCGTACCTGTGCATGCTTGAAGGTGTGCATGACAAAGATGGTGAGGCCCAGTCCAAAGATGTAGGCCAGGAAGCTGGAGTAGAAATACGTCCTGCTGTTTTTATTCAAGCTGCAGGTAGAAGACGGTTTCACATGAAAGGGAATCAAGAACATTCGTCTTATTTAAATTCCACCAATGAGAGAAAACAAAGGAAACGAGGCAGCTGAGAGGAAAGAGGGCCGAGTGTTACCTGACATCGAAGCGCAGCAGCAGAGCGATGAAGATACCCGGGATGACGATGTCTCCCAGTCCCAGCATGGCAAAGTTACTGGCCTCCAGACCTTTCTCCAACAAGTCCTGTGGAAACACCACTGGAGTGGAGCACAGACGGGTGGGGGAGATCACAGCAGGACAGGAGGTCAGCTGGTGAAGTCTATGAAGAGCAGGAGCTAAAACTGACACGGTCATACACAGCACTTACATTTGATTGGTGCTTCAAATGACTTGGCAACAGTCACCATGACGTTGGTCCCAAACACCTGGAGACACACAGAATAAGAATTCATTGTTGGAACATCTGGATTGTGTCAAAGTGCTGAAACTGAACATCTGGACATGACAGAGCTGAGCTGGGACGTTTCCGTACGACTACCTGAGCCGGACACGTGATCTACTCACCCAGAAGACGTCGTAGACGAACAGCCCCCCCAGCAGGATACAGCCGGTGCTGACGTTGTTCAGGTGGAGCAGCTCCACTCCATTCAGGGCGAACGCCAGCCCGAACAGGTTATTGGCTATCCAGTGCTGTGATGTCACAATACACACGCACACGTGAGCACAAAATGACGCATCTGACCGGCTGAGACGAACACATTTACATAAAGCATTTTGTTTTTGAATCCTTTATACAGATGTTGACCAGAGGTTCTTTAGTCTCAGTTAAATAAACGAGTTGGATTCAGAGGTTTTATCCTCATTATTCTTTAAATAATAATGTGAAGCTGACAGCAGGCTTCGACCACGTTACAGGTTTCAGCTCTATGTCACAGCGTGGAACATTATTTCTAATGGAAATAATTAGAGCTTACATTTTATATCATCTGTCAGAAAAACAGGAAACATTTTAAAATCTGTCGATTTTCTTTGTTTCACACCGGACGTCTCAGAAATCACAAAAGGAATCAAACATAAGCACTAAAAACTATTTACTCAGTAAATAACTGATTTGGCATCTTGATGAAAAAACAATAATAACGTGCTTCACTGTTTTTTACTGCTTTTATGTAAAAGAGTAAACTAAACTTGCACATATTTGTGGATTGACCATTACAGAAACATCAGCACTGTCATTTAGGGCTTCATAAATAATTCATTACCCCACAGATCTGAGCTCAGTCACGTCGGAGCTCACACACGTGTAACTTTTACCTTTTTGAGCAGGTACCAGACTCCCACCACGGTGCTGATGAGCAGACACACCAGGTTCTTAGTGTCAAACTCATAATTGACTATTTCTGTAGAGACATGGAGAGATGCAGGTCAGACATGAATCAGGTTCAAAAGGCCGTTCAATAAACCACATTTATACAGAGATGCTTACAGTTCTGACAGATTCAACCTGATAAACTTTGTTGCTTCCTCAGTAAACACGATTCAACGAGAAGATTTACTCCAAAACTTTACTCGTACTTTCTTTACAGTTTGCTCTGCAGATGAACCTGTACAGCAACATTGTCGTCTTTACAAAGAGAAACAACATTCACTGTTCTAAGGTTTTATACATCAGGACATAATAAACAGATCATGTGGCCCACGGCTCGTTCTTTACTGCTTCAAACGGACCTCAGAGGGTAAGTGGCAGCCAGGCGCTGACAGTTAAATGCACTTCATTAAGTGATCATCAGCAACAAAGTCCATCGTTCTAAAATTTAAAAATACTGACGGCTGCTAGTGCCATCTGTCAGCCTTCTCCTAGATCAGGGATGGGGAACTGCAGGCCTCGAGGGCTTGGTAATGAACTGGTCATTTGCTTCAGGTGTGCTGACCCGGGGTGATCTCTAAAACCTGCAGGATGCCGGCCCTCGAGGCCTGGAGTTCGACAGCCCGTCCTAGATTCACCTTTGGTATCATTTTGAAATCTACGTTCAGAAATTATTGTGTTCACAAGATTTTCAGACCTCTGAGGTCACTGAGATTCTAACTCATTCGACATTAGCAGATGCACCTGTGGTATGAATTTAAAAATACTGCGTTGCCTCGTTCCTGAGTTATCGCATTCAAACTCGGGTCGTCACCTCGGCCCATCCACCCGTAAAAATACCTTTTTACAGGCGAGGAGGGCAACAATTATTCATCTGAAAACTTTCCATGTCAGACTCTACAGGCCCCAGTTAGCATGTTAAAGGTGAAAGTTCATGACAGCACAGTTAGAAAAAGAAAGCACAGCTTAGGTTAGTGAAGCTTCATCTGAAGGAACGATGACATAATCCACAGCAGCACAAACATCTCACACCAACGATTTAATCATCGAGCTGACCGTGAGGTCCTCTCTATACCAAAGTATTCTGGGGTCAAGCGTGAGGTCGTCTGTCTCATAGCTAATGCTTGAGCTAACATTTGGTCCAGAGGAGGATCCAAGCACAGCAGCAAATGTCCAACAGAATAAGAAAAGAATCACCGTGCAGCAGTGACCCAGTCAAAGTCCAGACCTGAGTCTGAATGAAACTCTGCAGCAGGACTTCAGAGAGCCGCGCATTCACGAAACTCCACAAACCTCAACCTGAAGCAACATTTGACAGAAGACGACTAAAATTCCTTCAAAGCGATATGCAAAACAATTCACTTCCTCTGGCATCTTTGCCATGCAATATTTTAAATCGGAGCAATAAACTGTTTGAACATGTTTTGGGTTTTTTTGGGTGAAACAAAAACATTTGCCTGCTCTTTTTAGGAATCTGGGTCTTTTAAACTCTGTATTTTTAAATGGTGTTTGTTCCCGTGGTTGGTGGGACGGGCAGCAGGTCTCACCTTCTTTGGACTCTCCGGAGCCCTGAGTGAAGAGCAGCTGGTACTGTTTGTTTGGGAAAGAAGCTGGGAAGACTCTGGACATCAGAGGACTGAGAGACAGAACCAAGAACAGAGTAGAGTCACCTCCAACATCAGTTAAACCAAAGCGATTTACTCGCACACACATTCATGTTCTCTGACGTACCTCATAGTGTGAGACAGAGCCAGGACGCCCAGGACGAAGAAGTAGACCGACAGCAGCAGGTTGATGTACTCTTGAGAGAAAACCTGCGTCACAGCACACGTCCAGTGTCAGAAACAAGCCTCATCTGACAAAATGCACCGTCGCAGCTCTCCCCGAGGTAAGAGACGCCGACTTACCTTGAAGAAGAGGTAGAGCCCGAATAGAGTGCAGCTGGCGATGATGGGGAACCTCGCTGCGTCCCGACTGGTGATGGTCTCGGGCATGTCGGCTGCATTCTGGGAGAAACGGAGCGGAGACAGAAATATGAGCAGGTAAGGTGAAGGTTCACCAGAAGACAGGGATGTGCACACCAATCCAAACGCCAGGTGAGACCACACCAAGTTAAAGCCTCCCATCACAAATTTAACCTGAAAGAAGATGAACTAGTCTCCAGACAGAAACCAGTGACGTTTTAAATTAAGATCATAGATTTTAAATTAGAGTTATATGGACCACAGATTATGTGTTGTAATGTAACTGTTACTGTCAGCGTTTAACGCCTAAACTAACCCAAATACCAGGATTAACCCTGAAGCACCTGTGAGGCGCTGTGTGAGGCGCTGTGTGAGGCGCTGTGTGAGGCGCTGTGTGCCAACACTGCAATAAGCAGTTGCTTCACTCTGCAACCACAAACTAATCTGAGGCGCCGCCTGCTGCTCGTGAAATGAGGCAACACAGGCACCACAAACCTGCCTGCACAGCTGTCATGCTGGGGGTCAAATACTCAGTTTTGCTTAGAAAGCCTGAAGTAACTGCAGCTGTAATCAGAGCTGAGCCAATCTCTAAATACTAGAATAACGTGCTGCAGTGCGTCCTCCTCTGTGGAGGTGACAGTGGAGCATCGCTGAAGAAAGGAAGGAGCAAACTGTCCAACAAGTGCTCACCGGGACTGATGGCAGGCACACGGGCACAAATCAGGTAAATATTAAATATTAGTGTGTTTTTCACTTCATGCTACAAACTGATACGAGTTTAACCTTCAGTGACAGCCTGAGTTAGACCCACAGACGAACACTGAACACTATGCTTCTGTAATAAAATCTGATTCTTATCGAGGCGTCGCTCGTGTGGATATTCACCATTTAGCAACAAAGCTTCTCAAAGCTGGGACTTCCTGCTGGTATAAAAGGCTTTGGAGGATACAGCCATCACACCAGCGTGGGTTTGAGAGCTGCAATAATTACACAATGGCAGAAATGTGTGTTTCCACAGACATGCCAGAGGGCACCTCCCTGTCCTCCTCCCGATCAGGCCGTCCTTCCACACTCGGGTCGGATCGCTGCAGCTACCAAAACTAACAGAAAAGAAGAGCTACTGTAGACTGACAGTAGCCCTGAGAGAGAAGCCTGAGAGTCACCTCCATCTATATTCTCCTCCATCTACTCACCCGAGACAGAAACTGGGACAGAGGAGGATGTAGAGGGATAAGGAGAGGAATCCTACACAAACCAAAGCTCAAGTTTACAGTAAATGCAGTATTAATATTACAAACATTTTCTAAATGGTAACATCCTGTCTTTCCTGAAACTAGAGATGTTTTTAAAGCAACATGAGCTTCTATAGAAACCAGTAAATCTGCAGGTGACTGAGTTACATGTACCACAAACACACAGCTGTTAGCAAACAGGCTGAAGTAACACCATGTTAGTGCGAGTTAGACGCTGCTAAGATCTACATCAGGACGAGGTTAGTCGCAGGAACTGTACAGTTAATATTCTAAAAATGAACCTCAGTACTGTGAGGTTTGCGTTTTATGTACCAGTGTTTGGGCTCCACTGAGTCCAGTCATTTTTTACTCCCTTAGCTTTCAGAAGTATTTTCTACTTTAAGCCGTTTTTCTATTTGCAGGCTGTGTTTGTGGTTTTGGCTTCTTCAACGAGTCTTCTGTGCATGAAACTGGTTCCTGGGATTGCTGCAGGACTTACTGCCAACATCCCCCCGGTCTGTGTTATGTGCTGCTTTGAATTTGTTTTTGTTAAAGTCTGGCTTACAATTTGCATGAACCTGAATCAGACTAAGTGATCAGTGCAGTCGGGACGCAGGTGAAGCTTCAGTGGAACTTTGCACGTAATCCAGACGCCACAGTCTGTGTGCGACTGCCGAACCAAAGAGGCCGTTTAAAGTCATCAAGTTCACGTAACGTTATCAATTCCTTACGTCACCCATGAAATGGGTGGTTTTAGACAATTTCCTGGGAAATCCTGCAGCAGAATCTTGAACCTGTTTCAAAAACGTGTTTATACTTTTGGCACCGCGTTTCATTTTCTCTAACTCCTACAGAGCGTGTGAGCAGCTAGCAGTACCCATTAAGACACACTAAAGTTGAATATATCAGGCAGGAATAAGCTGGGATTATCAGCCACAGCAGATTATCTCTCTTTTTAACTTATCAGTGCAGAAAAACAGAAAACAATTTAATCTGATTGGTTCTTGACCCTCTTCTTCTCTGTTGCAGGTGTTTCTTTTATTCACATGTCTGTTTGTTTTTGGACAGCACACACACTGAAACAAGCGTGAGCTGATGAGCAGTTTGTTGTTCCGGCTCCACCCAACACCTCCGCGTTCATGCAATCCCTGCTGTGTCAGTGCTGGAAACCAACAGTGTCTGGGTGTATTGGTGCACACAGCGGCTCTCATACTCACTCTGAACCCAGAATCGTAATCATTTTCTCCGAGCTCCTACAGATAGACAGACAAACAGAATGGGTGGACAGACAGATGTGCACACAGACAGACAGGGAGAGAGAGGATCAGATCGGCAATCAGGAGCAGGGCTGGAAGCAGGGCCCAAAATTAAAGCAAGCAAACAGGTGTCCAATGCAGGAAACAGATCATCATTGCTGGAATTACACAGGGCAACAGCTTCAATGAATCTGAACTCATATTCATATTATAGGATGGCTGACAGAGGAGAAACAGCGAGAAAGAGGAAGAACGGAGGAAGAGAGGACGGATGCCATGGACGCCGATTTTAAACTGAACATCACCCGAGGCTCAGGCAGAGACTTTCTGTCAGATTTACCAACGCCAGCACAAAACCCTGTTTTGCCGTTTAAAACCCTCCCCACACACACATCTTTGCTACAGAGGTACGACCCGAGTCGTCACCCAGAGGGTTTACAGCCCAGCTCCAGGTATTTCTCATCTCCAGTGTTGCTATCCCGATGTCACAGGGCAGAGCGTGTGATGCTGAGGAGAAGGAAACACTCTGAGGAGCCACAAAGAGCCATACAAGTCACAGATGTATTAAAATGAGACAAGTATCTCCGTACAGTGAGCAGAGTGGTGTGTGGAGGGTTATAGTCAAACTTATAGTTCACAGATCATCAAGAAAACCTCCATTGGTAAGTGCACACACACAGAGCTCTGCAACATCACAAATCCCTGTCATGTGTTTCGCAATAACTGTTAAAGGCTCCGTCCCATAATAATATTTGAATTAATTATTCAATACTGTATTTCAATTTTCTAGCATCATTTAATGCCAAATACAGATCGTATCTCTAATGCTTTAATAAACAACTAATTTGAATGAAGTCAACACAGTCAGGCTGATTTTCATACCTTGTTTTTTCCGTTTCCAACTAAATGTGAACAAAGACCCAGTTTGTAGATTTTAATTATTTTGTGAAGAACTATAAAATATTTAAATTCTCAGCATTACTGAAGATTCTCCCAATGAGGTGCTTTATTTATGCATAACACAAATTACAATCAAAACAAAGCCTATAATGTTAAAAAACCCACATATTTGAAACTATTTTCCATCTTCCTCACAACGGAGGGAAGAAACTGAGCAGATGGAGAATTAGCAAACTGACAATTTCACAGTAGTACGTATAAATGTAGGGTTAAGATAGTTAACTTAAGGTGGCATCGAACACCGCAACAATTGTATAAATGGAACCTGGACGAATGTTGGAGATGTGATGGTCACAATGCTTCGATTTTACATATCTTATGGAGCTGTTCGGCACTTCGGGATTGGTGGGAAAATATAATGGAGGTAGTTTTCAGTGTTTTAAAAAGGAGATTTGGTATCTCACCAAAACTGTCCATACTTGGTATAACCACAGAACTTTCTGATGGAGATTTTTCCAGTTATACAAAAAGATGATTCTGGCTCTTACTACGGCCAAACGGGTCCTGCTAAGACATTGGCGGAAAAAGAACCCCCCTCCCTATGAAGAGTGGCTAAAGTCACTTTTTTGTAAGTTGGCGTCTTACGAAAAAGTGACTTATGGTTTATTAGACAAATTGCATCAATATGATTGTATTTGGTCCTTTACAAGCTGGCTTTCTGTAACTTGAAGAACAGAAGAGTAATGACAGAGTGGTGGTGTGGGGATTGGTGTGCGAAGAAAGAATAGGATAACTTTCCTTTGTTTTGGGTTTTTTTTGGGTTTTTTTGTTTTTTGTTTTTTTGTTTTTTGTTTTGTTGTTGTTGTTATTTTTGTTTGTTTGTTTTTTAAACTATTTATTTATGTAGTTATCCTTAAGTTCTGTTATTGAAGTTTAAAATGAAATAAATAAAAATTGTTGATGACAAAAATAAATGTAGGGTTGGGGTCAAAATGACCCACTGGAAAATTAATCCACAACTAAAAATAGTCCCCCGAAAGAAGACTGCTGTTTTCAACATCTAACCAGCTGACGTTTTAATGGTTACTTTGTTCTTTAAATTTCCAAACTGAACATAAAATTAAACATTTAGTTTTGAAATTTCATGTCAAATTATCATTTCAACTTTGTAATGATAAATGTATTTTACTAACTTAAACATATATTTTATCTCTAAATATTTAATACTTTTCTCTCTTTATCATTATCACTCCTGCTATTTTCTTCTTAATATAACTGCACACTTTCTATATGCTCGTGTAAAGCTGAGGAGCACGAGCCAAAGAATGTCATTATGGGTAAACGTGGCTACACTGTTTCTCTGTACGTGACAATAAAACTTGACACTCTTATACTTGCCTTGTAAATCAGCTGTGTAATAGTTTCATGTAAGAAAAGACAAACTGCGTCCTTTCGTAAAATTATTTCCATTCTGATCTCGATCCATCTCATTTCCACCGAGTACGATCCTGTTTTGTGAAACGCCTGCCTCAGGCCACTGAGCCGATTCTCTCCTTCCTCGCGAGATTTCATTTGCTTCCTGTTTTTGCAAATGTGTTAAGCAGCCGCTGATATTAAAGAGACCAAAGGAACACCCGTGGTTATGATTTCTGCCTAGTTACTGCTGTTTACGTCTCATTTCAATTAATTTTGCAATTCCTCCTGCGTGACACGTCTGCCTCGGTTTGTGGATGCCTTACATGCGAGTGACAGGATCCGCTGTGACTCGGTGAGATAAAACAGAGTCTACGTTAACTATAACCATCAGTGAAGGCAAACGTCAAAAACCAAAGAAACGAGCGACAGAAAATGAGAAACATGACAGAGAGCAGCGTGAAGCGTTCAGGCTGAAGTCATTTCTGAGACGGGTGAAGCTTTCTGGCATTACAATAACTGAGCAGCTCATGTCAAACCAAAATTCATCAAAAGTGATTTTAGTCTTGTGCTGTAATCAGGGGAAAGGTACATTTGTCCCTAACGTGACAAGAATCCATCTAGTTTGTTTTGTCTTTAGCCAATTAAAACATCTTGAGGGGAACTGAATATTTCTCTCTGCTCGGAAATCCGTTTTTATGCTTTCTGTATATAAACAGAAGAAAACAACATCTAAAGTCATTCTCTTCAGTCTCATTGTCACGTGTAAATCTGAAAATTTAAATACCTATAGTAGCCAACAAAGTTTAATCAGACTTAAAGTTTCTGAATTTGTCTGATCTCTCGACGCTTCTCACGGTTACAGATCAGGTTCTGGGTCAAACTGATATTGCTCCTTCACTTGGACAGTCACACAGATATCACCCACTCTGAGAATTCAGTCTAGACATTACTCTGTTTCATGCCCAGACTTTTCCCTCTTAAATCCAAACGTTGTGCATCAGAGCATGGGGAGTTTTCCCCGTTTCACCTGATCCTACACTTGCTGCAGGACAGGTAGTTTTAACATGAATCCCCAGACAGTGCGCCCATAAAGGCAGAGCACCGTTAGAGCAGGGTGTCTGTCTCTGCTGGTGATACCTGAAACAGCAGCCGGTTTCATGTCACAGCTGTTATTAGCAGCTTCCGTTTATGCAGATTAACGTGATCTGCCAGCTGTGTTGCGTCCTCAGAGTCACTAATAAAAACCTCCATCACCTCCACCCGGCTGTTCAAAGGATGTGGGAGGTTTTTTCTCCTTTAAGCTAACTGCGCATGTCTGCAAAAACCCCAAAACGAGAACAAACAGAAACAGTACACGTCTCTCTCCATCACCTGGTGATGCGTTCACGACCACGAGGCTAGCTTGGCGTTTTCTGACAGTCGGTTTAACCTCGTATTCATGTCACGACTCCGTTCAGCACAGTCTGTTTTCGGCTCACTGTACATCTTTTACTACAACTTTAAGTTACTACTCCCCTCCCGGATGGCAGCGGTCCCTGTTACTCAGCCAGGTAAAAGTCCGTTAGGAGAAATGTAAATAAACATCTGGGCACACATCCTTTCCATCACACGCCAAACAAGCACAAGTTGAGAAAAAAAAAAAAAAAGAGTTTAAACAGACACACACCAGAGGACCCGACACCCACCACGCAGCGTTATGAGTGCAACAAGTGCAGATAACGACTTTAAAAGCCTAATTAGCATCTGGAAATAACCGGTAAAATCAAACAGCTGGATCTTTAAACCTCCACTCGGAGTCTGGACGCGTATTTCACAACTTTATCGATAATTTCAGCACATCATTCTTCAATTAACTCTATCGCGACCCCCACTTCTGTATTTGCTTTGGAAAAATATTATTTTTAGCGTCCTGGTGAGCCAGCCGCTAGCTGTAGCAGCTAGCCGCTGAAGGCTAACGACAGGCGGGCTGAAGTCAAACCTAAACGCCGGGGTCCACTGACAGTTACCTTGGATTTTGAGCAGGTGACGGACCGCAGGGCTCCGAAGAAGATGGGCAGGAGCGCCATGAAGACCAGGCTGCCGTACGCCAGAGCCGTGCCCTCCGGGGTGGCCACAAATTTGGCCGTGGCGTTGAGCGCCTCGGTCCCGTTGGAGTCCGTGGCGTTCAGGGCGTCCAGGACGGCCGATGCGGCGGCCTCCGAAGCAGAGGCCGGGATTTGTTCAGCCTCAGACATTGTTCTTCACACAGAGAGAGGCTTCGGGGTCTGTTGAGGCTGTGGCGTTAACTGACAGGCGGATAGAAGTGGAAGCTGAAGCGGGGAGTCTGTCATTCATCTACCGCTGTGCTGCTGGAGTCCTGATAAGGCCACGTTTCCTAAAGCAGTGAGCGGAGAGCAGGCAGGAAGAGGAGGGCTCAACCCGCTGCTGTTTCCGGGGACACTGACAAGCCGTGCACGGCAAAAGAGGAGGTACCACGGGAGTAAAAAGGCAGGTAGTCACCATCTCTTTGTTTCTACTTTCAAAACTATCAGACTCATATATTATCTATGTAGATAATATATGCATATGCTGAGAAGCCACTAGATACAAACAGCAAGAAAACATAAATTAATAAGTTGCACACAAATAGCAGGCTATCTATATTAATGCAACTGAATTGTAAAACAACAACAACAAACCCCCAAAAAAAGTTTTTAAAAAGCGCGAGCAATGGGATTTTTTTTACAGTAATAATGAAAGTTTGTGATGCATGAAGTGTGTTGTGCTTGCAGTATGACGACACGCACAAGCACCAGATGCTTATTTTTTACTGTTCCCTCATTCACAAAGAGTCGTCGCAAGGAAATGATCAGTGGGTGGATCGATTCAAATATCAGCAGTAACCTTAACAACGCTGGGATCGATCACCTAAGTCCACAAAGTTGCTCCCGTATCAGAGAGGAGACAGGTCTGTGCAAACACCGCTCCTCTCCTGCAGGAACACTTTGCTCCTCATTCCTCCTGTGCTGTTTAGTAGTTCCACAGTCACGTGACTCAGTGGGCCATGTATCTAGCAGGGCTGGCTCAGTGGTTGAGAAGGGGCGGAGCAAAGTGTGTCAGCATGAGAGGAGCGGTGTTTACATGCTTCCTTTCTGATGACCAAGAGCAAAGTATTGAACTTACAGCAGAGATGCAAAGTCCAGCATTGATCCTGTAATAATATCAATATCCAACTACTAACCTCTGTATATTTTATTTTATTGTTTACCCTATTTAATTTGTAAAATATGTATACACACACACACACACACACGTAGATATACATATTTAGTATACACATTCAGTAATATGCATACACTCTTATATCGTACATATATTTATTCATATAATTCTCAGATTTAGCCATTCTTATATTTTGCTTGTTCTTATGTTATTGTATTTTTGCACACCTCTGTTGCTTGTGAAGCTCGCACACAACAATTTCACTCACATGTACTGTACCAGTGTACCTGCACATGCGATGTGACAATAAAAGTGATCTGATTTTAACACTATCATAGATCCAATGCCGATATAAACGCTGATATTGATACTATCAGTGTTTGGATCAATCCCCCGAGCCCAAAGCACTGATCTATGCAGGTTGCAGTCAGGAAAAAGTGAAGTGTGGTGGAAAGGTATTATGCCACGACACTCACTAGTCTCATTGATGCTCATGAGATTAGGGAGTGTTATAAAAATAAAATGTCTCCATAATCCCAATCAACAGATTAGTTTTGTGATATACAAATAATCAAAGGTGATAGGATCAGCAAATCAATTTGAAATGCATCCTTAAAAACTTTGTGGTGGATGAAGTGTTTTCTTACTGCAGTAAGAAGAAATGCAGGATGAGACGCGTTCTGCTCAGTTTTAATTCCAATTCACAACAACAGTCGCTTCAAGGTAAAAACAGGAGAGAAGGTTCAACACCTGTCTGCTGCCATCAGGAGGAAAACCTGACCGATGACCAGACAACAGCAGATATGAACATTTATCTTTGTTCCCCTATGTATGCAAACTCTCTGCATTAACTGCAGACGATCTAGACGGCAATTCTTGTCCTGATGGAAACACTGAGGCAAGTTATTGTCAGCTCGACTCTGTGGATATTTACACTAAACAGGTGAAGAATTTTTAAATCACTGTACAAGAATTTATACAACCGAGCAGCAAGTCAAGAGGATTTGTTCATGTGTGACACATGAACAAGGAACGATCTTTACAATGAGGAAGTAGCTTGTCTTCCTCGTTGGTGGAGCAGCTTGCTCTGACAGATTGCAGCTGCAGCACCTGCAGGAGGACTGATGGCGAGTCACCATGTCTGAAGAACAGGATCATCTGCTTTTGCTTTTTAAATCATTTATTGAAAAGTAGATTTTTTTCCTCTCTCTCTGGCTGTGCTGCATGTATTTCTGATTATCTGATGACCCTTGTGTGTTTCTCATTTAGTAATCGATCCATCCCTGTGGTGTTTTCAGGTGAACCTGTATCAATGCAGGCAGCTCGTCACAAAATAACAACATCTTAAGAATGTTTTTTTTTAAATTTTATTTTACTATTAAAAAAACTTTACTGAATTTTATAAAACTCTCAAACAATGAAAATCTTAACATTTTCAGAGGAATTCTAAATATTTACATCAGTTTCTGTACAGACCCGAGGGGGACATATCAAGAAAAAGATGGAAGGAAGAAGAAAACACATTAAGAACTCCTAAAAAATAAAATCAGATTACATTTTCACCTCAGAACAAACAAGACTGTTGGATGCGCTTTCGTCTTGATGCAAAAACCTTAATTTAAAATATTTTAAAATCAGCACCAAAAATCCTGAAAGTCTCATATTTGAATTTTTGTTTTAAATTTTGCACATTTTTCTGTTGCTGGAGCTGCCTCGCTGCTCACTTCACTTTGGTCTAAGAGCAGTAGAGCTGGGACTATAAAATAAACCCGTGTTAAAAGAACGGACAGCGCCGAGTGATCCTGGCACGGCTACAAGGTGAACTGGTTTTGGAATAAAAAAGACAAACGAGTATATAAAGCATTCAGAGCCCGGGACGATCACAGGGCGGAGAGGAAGGACCAGACGATCACAGAGGCACTTATTAGGCTCAGGAGGGGCGTGGCCTGAAGGAAGAGGGCGGAGCTCTTTAATACCACTTCTACTGGGTAATGGTCGCTCAGCTGCACCACCTGGCAGACAGAAGCAATGGAAGTCAGAGTCAGACATCATCAAACAGTGTTTACATCAGGCTAGTTTAACCTGACACTCAGGAAAAGGTGACAGATATTTAAGGTGACCTGACACCCGGCCTGGGAATGAGGATAAAAGCCGATCACTTAAAAATGACATTTATTTTTTTAAAAAGGAGGAAATCCAAAACTATGTTGTGCAGCTTTCTATATTTTGGATTTAAATACTGTTTTTTCAGACGCTGTATTATTATAGATAAAGCTACCCAGCAACAGATCAGTGCTTACAATATTAAAGTAGTATACACTCATTATTCTACATGTATCATATTGACATATTGCATCGGTGTGTGGTTCTCCAGCTGCACCACAGCACACAGAAAGGCACTCCAGAGGGTCATCAATATGGCCCAAAAAAAAAAATCATTGGACATCCTCTTCCCTCCCTGAAGGACCTGTACAGCACTCGCTGTCTCAAGAGGGCACGTAGCATCCTACGGGACGGTACACACCCAGGACACTGGCTGTTTAAGCTGCTGCCGTCCGGCAGGAGGTTCAGGCTGCTGAGGTCCCGAACAAATAGACTCAAGGACAGCTTTTACAACAGGGCAACAGCCCTGATCAGTGCAAACAGCTGACCTGATTGGCTCCCTCCCTGGACTTTTTTAGGGGGGAGGTAACAATGTTTAAAACAGTAATAATAATAATATTTATATTTATAACAAGGTGCAATAATAACAGTGTGCAATACAAATACACTTATTCTTCTTTTTTATTACTAAGTTATTATACTGTGTTGTGTTGTTCGTGTTGCGTTGTGATGTGTCGTATCATGTCGTGTTGTGTTATATGTAGTGCCGACGTAGGACAGTTTTCCAATTTCATTGTACTACTGTACTATGTATGACTGTGCAATGACAATAAAGAGTTATCCTATCTTATCTAATTAATCTTACGAATCAGTATTTATGATCAAATAATATAATTTCTACATAATGAGTGGCCACTTTATTAGGTATACCTAGCAAAGTGTTGAGCTGCTTGTTCACACAGATGTGATCAGTCACACGGCAGCAGCTCAAACCGAGCATCAGGATGAGTGAGGAAGGGGCTTTAAGTGACGTTGAAACCTGCTGTGGTTGTTGGTGCCACACGGACTGGTCTGAATATTTCAGAATGGTAAATAGACCGGTTCTTAAATAGGCTTTTCTGCTCCGAGTACTCAAAGCTGACGTAGTGGAATTTTCCCACACAAACATCTGTTTACAGAGAATGATCTGTGCAGATGTGTTACAGCACGCTCTTGTCAGCTAAAAACAGTAAAACCATCAGACTCCTTTATCATGTAATGTAACTGTTTGAGGGCTCAGGCTTCGCACGTACTCTTATTACAGCTCAAGAAACTATTTTCACCAATGTGCCGTCATCCTAAAATACACAAATTACTCATAACTTTAAAATAAACATGTAGATAAATTGAACCCACTAAGATGTTCTAATTTATCAAACTTCCTTTTCAGACGTGTACCAAATTAATGCAAATCCAAATGATTCAGAGTTAAATTTGATATGTTTGATATGATAAAACTTTAATTTACAGACATTTAATGAGTAAACAAACTGTCTATGTCTGCACACTAGAGGGCGCTGCAGAGGATTCTTAAATATCAATTTCATGCTTTCAGACATAATGCCGTGCCAAAAAAAATTATGTCAATAAGACTACAAGCAGCCAGATGTCAGCATAATCAGCAGATGATCATAACCCACACTGAAGACAGACAGCAGTGTTTGTCCTGCTGGGCAGGAACTAAAACTATATAACGACTGTAACACTCTGACGCTTCCAAATGATTGTGTTTTATTAGACCTATTAAATGTGACCAGTATATATGTGGTGTCATGTGATCAGTTACCTCGCTCCTGGACATTTTGAACTCCGCTCCGAGATCAAAGACTTTTGCAGAGAATGGCTTGATTGCCCTCAGGAAGGGTTCTCCATGCACAACAATCCTGCGCACACACACACACTTATTTTCTGCTCAAACACACACAAACTAAACCATTAAAATTAAATGCAAGAACATAAAATTCATCCACACATGAACCTTTAAAGTTAGATTGATAACAACAAGATTAACTGTAGCTGACACTTTGTTCGCTGACATCCAGCAGGTCACTCTCTACATTCACCAGCTGTTATATGTTAATCCACAGTTCTGTCAGCACACACCTGTCGTATGCACAGCTGGTCGCGTCGGTGACAGTGGTGTCCTCTCGGTTTCTGATCAGCCAGGAGAACTCTGACTTCATGAACAGCCGTATGTTTCTCCTGTCACTTCGTTTCACATACGCACAGCTGGCATGGAAATCTCCCAGGAACATCACGTTCTGCACACACAACAAAGCGAGAAGTGAGTCAGCCTCCAAAGTATCCCACAGTAAAACTTCAGTTTTTTAAATCCTGCTGTGAAGGCCGGTGCTGCCCCTCAGCCTCCCAGCAGATGCACCTGTGGTTTCAATCTGAAACTCCTACATCGCCTTGTTTTCAAGTTATCACATTCACAAACTCGCGTGTTCGTCCTGATGACAGTACACCATTTACAGCCCAGGGGTAAAAATGTTTACATTTAAAAGAAATGCATAAATGCTTTTAGTCTCTATAAATATCTGCATCTTGATGGAGTCAGTGCTTCTATTTATTTTTATGTTTCCAAGTTAAAGCTCGCTGATAAACCTGACGTCTCCTGTCTAAATATGGACACTTTTGCCTGCAAAACAATTATCCAAAAACATTGCAGATGGCAAAATGCTGATACTGAGGCTTCAAAATCCTGAGTGCAGAGTCAGGCTATGGTTTCAAAGTCAGTGGTTTTTGACTTGTGTGTATAAAGTGACCTTGGATTCCTTGAAAGGCTCCATGTGAATAAAGTCATTTTCCATTTTAAAGCAGACCTTTACAAACACGGATTATGTGAAAATCAGAACAAAGTTCTCTGTCACATCTGTTCTGATCAGCCTGTTATCAGATGAGCTTTCGCACCATGTTGTTCCATTTCTTGCTGACTTCCACAAAGACGTCGTAAAGCTTGTTGATCTCCTGGACGGCCTTGCTGGGCTCACTGTGGAGAGGGACCAAGATAAACTCCCCGATTGCTGCCGGGTCGAAAGAGAAAAGGAAAAACAAGAAGAGAAGAATGAAGGGCAGCGTTTTAGTTTAAATCTGAAACTAAGAAGAAAAGCATTCAAATGTTTTCTTATGCACTAACATGCATTCCTGCTTTGGAAGCGAACCACAAAAGGCTCTCTGACAAACGACTGCTGGCTCCTGTACTGGTATTGACCCGTCACGTTCACCGTCTGCACCCTGTTTGGAGAAGAAAAGATTAAATGCTGTTTAATCGTGGCTCAAGAGTTGGGTGGTCGCTTTGTAATCGGAAGGTTGCCGGTTCGAGCCCCAGCTTGAACAGTCTCGGTCGTTGTGTCCTTGGGTCCTGGTGGTGGTCAGAGGGCCCGGTGGCGCCAGTGTCCGGCAGCCTCGCCTCTGTCAGTGTGCCCCAGGGCAGCTGTGGCTACAATGTAGCTGCCATCACCAGTGTGTGGATGTGTGGATGAATGGGTGGATGACTGGATGTGTAAAGCGCAATACAAATACAAGCCATTTACCATACAGTCCAATATATATAGAGAGACAAGACGACGAGGCTCCAGTTAAGTAAACAAACAATAAATATAAGAAGAGTAAGAAAATAAATATACACTTTAGGACCAGGGGTAAAGGGATCAATAACAATTTAAAATGTATATTTTATAGTTTGATGATTTAAAGTCTCACACACAACCCGTCGAAAGGGGAGGGGCTGCTTCCAAATAAAGCACATTTCATTCATAATGTTATAAATCCAAGCCCCATTATGTATTCATGATTTGAATCCTGGGTTGTGTGAAATCCCAGAAATACACCTTAGACAAAGTGAATCTGTGAACTAGGGTGTAGATCTGTTAGGTTATGTTGTGGTGATCCAAGAGTTGGTGGATTTGTGTTCATACTGGAAAATACTGCAAAATTAAAACCAATGGAAGATGGACAAGAAAAGTTGAAAGCCATCAGGTGCTCAGTTTAGAAATAATAGAAAAGAAGCGAAGAGAAACGAGCAAAAGATGCAGGCAAAACAGGCCAGAGGGAGTGTTCGCCCGGGGCGCCAAACAGGCTAGGACCGCCACTGACCACAGCCATGTCTTACCTGTAGATGAAAACATACTTCTGCTTGTCGTCAGGAGAGTTTCCCAAACTCTCACTGGCCACTGCCTCGTAGTCGTACTCTTCATACCTCAACGCAGAGAAGGAGACAAGAATGTGAAAAACGCAGCAGAGAAAGGAGCTGCACGTCACACAGTACGCAACACACGAGCCCGCCAAAACATCAATGTGAACAGAGGAGCACGAGGACCGCTGGGGCTTATGAAGCCATCAGGTGAGCATTACAGAGCAGTCGTCATCGTTCTTTCAGAGAAACAAGGAAGCTAAAGCCAGATTTATCCCGGTGATCTGCTCTGCTGGAGTTCACGCCTCGATGAACGCTCCCTCGTGCACCTCTCTTCACATTGTTCAAGCAAATTTATACCAACATTCCTACAATTTAAACAAATTGCATTTTTTAGGTAACCAGTGCCCTAGTCACTAAAATGTCATTTTTTTAATGGTCTTTTTATTTACACTTTCAAAATAAACCTGAATGTAAAAAAAAACCCCAAAAAACAAGATTGTGCATGTGTGTTTGTGGTGGGAAGTCATACATGCATGTAATACATGTAAATCTGCATGTAACCACATTATCGTGCTTTAGAAACACATTAATGCTTTTTGTGCCTGAAATGCTAAATAATATGCTAACATGACTAAAGCTAATGTAGCCCAGTCCCGTGATTTTTACTACACCTAAATATAGTATCCAAGTACTTGGAGTATTTTTTTTAATTTTAGCTCTGTTTAGCTGCTTTTGAGCATTTTAGCATTTCCCCTCGCCTTCTATTTCTTCATTTTAATCAAATGTTTGTTTTATGAGACCACTGTGGTTTCATTCTCTGTGTGTTTTTTAACTCATGTAGCCATTTTTCTCGTTACATTGTAACTCCTAATGTCGCTTAGCAACTATTTCATGCCCAGTTACATTAGAAGCTTTTAAAATTATTCTGTTGTAATGCTACTAAAATTAATACTGAAACTCGGCACTTTAATCTACTGTAGTCTTATTAAAATGTTGTATGGACTTTTATTATGGGGTTTTGGTTAAATATGACGGTAAGATTTCTTGAGATGAAGTCTTAATACTAGAAAAAGCACATGAAAACAGTCCAGCGCGATAGTCCCAGAAGTGGAGCTCCCCAGGGCTTAGCACCCGGCCTACTAAGCTTTATACATGTACAGAAAGGATTTCAGTCACGCTGTCAGAAATATGAGACATATTTCAGCACGGGAAATTTGTAGTTTGGGATATTTACATCTAGCTAAATAAAAGTAAAATTTACAAAAAAAAAAACAAACAAACATGAAAATGTTTATTCTTCAACTTGAACCCACAGCATGTTTTTTTTTTGTACAGCGCCCGCCCAAAGCTTGGACACACTGCACTGATGGGTAACACTTTATTTTGTTAAGTCAAAAGTACCTTTCACAGTAACCACTTAGTTGAGAAATATTTTTGCAATTTAAACAGTCAGCAGTCCATAAACACATCACATATTTACATTTGGTTATGTGCTTTCACATGTGTGCTCATCTGCGTTTCCTACAGCTTTGATCCTCGGCTGCTCAGGTCTCCATGCTACGTCATCATTGTGAGTATAAATGTGTTCATGTTAGATAGAAAGCACTTACATGGGAAAAGCATAGAAACAAGTGCTTGTGTGAATGTGGCAAGTGTTTTGAGTCCTCACTCAGACTAAAAAGCGCTACATTATTACCAAATGTAACAATAATAATAATAATAATAATAATAATAATAATAATAATCAGGGTTGTAGTGAACGTTACTTGAGTTGGCATTTAGATTGATATTAGTTTCTGTGTTTCTATTCTAGTTTCTATTCTTCTCCCCATAAAGACTGCATTTTACCACCTCCCCGTAACCATAACAACAAGTTTTGACATCTCCGTGCATGAGGTTTGATGACCATTAGAATAGTTTCCAGGTTTTTCCGGCGGTAAGTGCACGAGCAGACACCACCCTCACTAACTTCTAACGTGTCGCTCTATAAGCAGACATGAAAATAACAGAAACAGCTCAGCTCATGAGGGTTACTAGTGGCCCTCGAACCTCTTTTTAAGGCTCTGCTACTGACTAGGAGGCTTTCAAGTTGTTCAGAGTTAAATCAGAATCGTTCAGTTCACGCTTTTCCCTTTAACAAATACTGGACTGATAAACCTGTCCGACACATTTCCATCCCGATTTTCTCTAATAGTGACTTTCCAAAGTAAAGTGTTACCATTTCAGGCATTTTGGTTAGTAAAGGGTGTAAATTTAGGTTATTAGGATTAATGAATATGATTAGATGATACTTCACATGCTCATTAAATCCAGTGTACCTGTCAGATCCCCTGTTGAAGGCAGACAGCAGACACATAATGACCATCATTATGCACATATTGTGGTTAAGCAGTGTTAGAATACTAGTCGAGTATATTAAAAGATCGAGCAGTTTACCGTCTTGTGTGTCAGCAACATGCCCACACACTCTTTAGCAATAAATCAATCTCTTTGCATCGTTATCATAAAACACTGACTGGTAGTGAACTGCAGCTTTGTCAGTACAAACATAAAACAGGAGTAAGCCACAGCCATATTCACTGAATCATGCTGACACCTGTGCTGTATTTTCATAGAGCTCACAGCTGCTGTATTAGAAAGGGTCAGACTTCCCTTTTGCTCTCACAGTCTCGCTTCATGCTGAAGATTTTGGAAAATGCTTTTCCTGCTTATACTTTTTCTTGTCAAATACATGAAGTGTAATCAAAATGTTCTGGGAAAAATCTAATACCCTAAATGATGTAAGTGATGTGAGGCAAGGTAATCTGATGGAGCGCTGCACTATTATATGGCTGGTTTTATTTGAGAAGAGAGAACAAAGTTGCCAGGTCAGGTGAGTGAGCGCAAAATGGGACAACTACAAATAATCAATAATAGTGAATAATGACATCATCATATGATTATTTCAAGCACACGCTGTCTCTGTCCACAGAAGTCCCACCTACCTAATGGTCAAACTTTCTCTTTATGATTAGCAACCAATGAGCACTGAGTACAATAAGTCCTCTTTAGGGGCAGAAATAAACTCAGCTGACGAGATTTTCATGCTGATAGTTTAAAGCCAGAGTTTCCAGCGAATGTTTACCTGTTGAGCACAGACAGCAACTTTTGAATGGCTTGACCGTCTGGATCCACCACGTGCTGTAAGAGGCTGATATCACAACGAGTCAGGACCTGGACACACACACGGGCACACAGAAAAAAGGTCATAGGTCGAGTCATAACTACAGCACCAGATCCAATTCTGCCAATAATTCATTCATAACGGCAGCAGGAAAAAATAAAATAAAATAAAATAGATAATAAAGTGTGTTACCAGTTTGAGAAAGTGCATCAGTCGCCCGTTTGATGCTTTCGCAGAGTCAAAATTCTGCACGTTGTAGGCACAGATCCTGAGTTCAGTTGCTGACTTCAAGACAAAAATGGAGAGCAAAAGGAAGAGAGAAAGACCAGAAGAGCGCCACCTCATGGTTGGATCTGTGAAGGAATAAAAGACGCACTGTCACTGATGCAAAGCACACAGTGTCCAAAATGCACAGCTCTCACTGATGTGGGATAAGCTACCAGAAACCAACATGTGGAATGTCTTCACAATGCTTTGAGTTTGGAAATTTGATATAATAGTGAGAATAAAAGATTCCAATGACGATCAACCGTCCTGCAGGTCTGACCTGCGCGCAGCCATGAATCCCCCCAAAAAGCCAAGACGACAGAGCAAGGCCTGACAGTGACTGTGGTATCACTACAGATTAATAACCACACTTCCTGTCTGCACGTGCAGAAACATAGAAGCAATTTACAACCATCACACAAAGACGGTGCAGCAGCAACGCCACTCACGGCACAACCACACCGCCCACAGACTCCATTTCTATCGATACTCTTACACAAGTTCTGTTTCCTGTTCGCAGCCTCTGGCTCACATTAGTGTAAATGTTACACAAATTAATAACCTATATATGAAATGACTACATTTTTAACTTGAATGCAAATATGCAAAAGCACAATCCCATTACAGGACACACAGCAGGGTGATCCTTGTTCTACAGTTACTTTCTACACTGAGCCAAGTTCTTGTCACATTGTTACAGATATCAGGTCATAATGGAAACAAAAGCTGCTCAGAAACCTTCAGGGAGCAGCTGAACATCACAGTCAGTCAAACTTGAGGAATATCAGTCTGTCCGGTCGGGAAGCATGAGGTGCACTGGAGAGGCAACAACAAGAGAACGTCCCAAAAGCAAATGTGTTAGCAGGCGGTGTTCATAGATGACTCTCCTCTTCCTTCCTCCCTAGTTTTGTGTTTTGTTAGTGAGCGTCAGATGTTACCTGCACCAGCGACTCAAGGATGGCATGTCCATTCATTGCATCGCAAGAAGGCCTGTGTGCCTCCCAGCACAGTCTCAAGAGTGAGGAAGAAATACCATGACATGACCGTTAGAGAAGACAGACACACAAAAGTCAGCAGCAGGACCAATATCTGCTCCTTTGTGAGGAGGGAAAAGAAGCATGGCCAGGAAAATCACTTCAACCTGTCAGAAACTGAACTGAAGAGGTCCCAAAAGGTTGATTCTGGTTAACTCGATGTAACGTTTTCACTGGGAGAAATGTTTTCTTACTCATCCAACTGACTTCTTCAGTCTCAGCTGACTGCATCTCTGAGTCGAGGAGGGGGCCGAAGGGTACATCTGTCACCACCTTACAGTGTCTGCAGCCATTCCCCGACTCTCTGTGAATGGTACTCATGACCATTGATCGGTAACTAGTTATTATGCCAAAACCAGGAATGCATTACTCGTTACTGGGATTTAGATAGGCTCGTTATTCGTTACTTCGTGTGGAGGCATCGCGGAGCTTCCACAGATTCAGTAACATTAGCAAGTGGTGGAGGCAGCAGGTGGAGGAGGGAAAGGGGAGGCAGGAGGAGGAGAGACCCGAGGCGGTGAACTGAACTTCAGGTAAGAAGTTATGAGCTGCAGTCTATCTGGTCAGATATAAACCAAGTTTAGGTGGAGTTTATTTTCATTGTGCTGACTTTTTACAGTCAGTTACAATAACTCGTACTGCTACTAGCTAGCATGACGGAGTTTCTATACAGCTGGGTGGTGCTATGATGTTACTGATAGTGAACTTTATTTTGTTCATAAGGTTTGTTAGTAGAGTTTCCAACCGTCCCCTAAAAAACGGAGTCATCTGGTATTCAGAGAAAATATTTCACGTTGAGCTGAAAAGGAACAGTTTGTCCCGGACGTCAGCTACAATGAAGAAAAGGCACAAAGCTGGATTTATTCTGTGTCTTTACGCTGCAGCTGCCTCTTCTTCTCTCATTCTCCCCCCTCCCTCTCCCGTTTCTACTTCAATCATGAAACTGATCAATGATCAGCTGATCGTCTCTCTTGTTTGTTTATCGCCCACTTTGCGCCAGAAAGAGGAAACCAGTGGATGTCGCGTTAAACAACAGCAGCACGTTTGATCAGCTGTTGTTAATATTAATTTAATATTAATTTCTAGTATCAGCTGATGTTTGCTGGAGCCACAGCTGTAAAGCTGCTGGTCATGATGTGGGTTTGGATATGTGGTGAGAGGGAAACATGAAGATGAAACCAGGAGATGTCCTTACTGAATCATCAGAGCTGTGATGGAGAAACAGGTTTACCTTTTAGGTGACATGGATGAGTTGAAGTTATGAACTGTTTCTGAGAGACAAATAACACCAGGATCCTTTTCTAAGTAGCTGACAGCTGGTAACTGTGCAGGGGCGGGTCTAGCAAAGTGTTGCCAGGGGGGCAGGTAGGGCATTAACAGGGAGAGGGGGGCACAAAGAAATACTTTCTTATTCTCATTTAAAATGTCTCGCTTTTAATAAATAATTATCTGAATCTTACAACAAACGATTGATAGATTGATGCATATATACCATCAGAACAGTGAACATCACTGTCACAACAGCGTCTGTTTTCATTCAAAGGCTTTATGATTTTTCCTATAATGGCGGCCGGTCTCTAGTCAAAATGCCCGGGACGATTTTTTGTCCCAGTCCAGCCCTGTATGCAGCTCATCTGCAGTCTGCTGTTACCTACATCTTCCTATTCAGGAGGCAGAATTTCTGAGTTCTGAGTACAATCAAAGCACCACGACTGCAGTTTTTGTGTTGGATGTAAAAGGCGCACATGACGCTGTGACGCAGGCTAGAATCATGGCGGCGGTCAACGACGGTCCAGGCGTGGGATTTCTCTCGTGGAAATATGCACATTATCTTTTCCTTTCTGTTGGTAGGTGGCACAGTGCACTGTGGCAAGTAAGCAAGCTAGAAGACTGGCAAAGTTATGGAAGCAACACATTAACAAGAGAATTCTGAGTAAAACCAAAGTTACTTTCCCGAGTAACTAGTTACTTTGAAAGTAACTGAATTACTTTTGATAGAAGTAACTAGTAATGTACTAAGTTACTAATTTAAAGTAACTTACCCAACACTGGCTGAGACTGATGGATGAGTGAAGAAACGTTTCTCCCACTGAAAACATCCAGATGAACAGAATCAACTTTTGGGATTTACTTACCTGATGATTGAGCAACAATTCAGGAGCGTCACAGGAGATTGCAGCATCTGTGAGTTTGACCTGTGCTTATAGCCCAGCTTTAATGGCATTCACCAGCGATCAACAGGACCGGCAGGTCTGACACATGTGGAAGACGTGAGTCTGGAGGCGTCGAGGCAAGTTTTATGCATCATCCAGCGTCAGTGGAGGCCTGAGGAGGCACGTCCTTATCCTGCATGTTCTCGGAAGATCAGACAGATCCTGACTGCTTTTAGATGCGGGGATGACATCATTACCCTTCTGCTAACGCAGTGCACTCTGGGTTCCTCCACTGCCTCATATTCCCCAGATCTGAAACCAACCAGGAACCTCTGGGTGCCACAAACGGTCCACGAGGTCACTGATGCCCTGATCCAGATGTGGGAGGAGGTCCTGAGGGCAGCCTTCACTGTCTCATCCAGAGGTTGCTCACAGATTGTTGGGAGTGTACACTCCTGAACAACTAATGTAGTTTTACTTTAAACATTCATATAGTTCTACCTCACTACATCTTGGATGAAAACACTACTCTTTGTACACTTTTTTAAACCTTTAGTTTTTTCCTCATTTTTAATATTTCAAAGATTCTGACGTAAAAATAAATGCAGCAGAAGTAGCTGGTGGAGTAAATATTGTCTTTTTTAAATGTTTGAGCATCTTTTTGGTAGTAAAACTTGTTTATGACATGTGACTGTTCTGGGCCACTCAAGGGCAGTGAGCCAAGCTGTGAAGGCATCATCATGATAACCATACATCACACAGACAGGTGCTTCTGTTATTTAGTCTGATCCTCATCGTCTTAATGACGATGAGCGAGGCCCTGCTGCAAAGCAAATGTGTTCCCAGATTGAATGACTACACAGGTGAGTCAGTGATGCTTAACCGACACACCAGCGTCAGCTCACAGGAGCAACAAATGGAGAAAGAGGACGAGAGAGCGAGGCTGCTGGGACAGAGAGAAACTCCACATGAGCCTCATGACTGCAGAGGAAAAGAGGAAATGTTTGACAGTCTTCAGGGGAGGAGACGCAAAAGCTTGTACAGCTGAGAACGAGAGCAGGAAGTGTGCCGTTTGATTTTAAACACCAGCTTAATTTCAGCCCGTAAACATCCTTTCATAACTCATGAGTGTGACGGAGAAACAGTGTGAGTGTGGAGGAGTCGTTTGCCAGCAGAGCTGACTGGTCTGACTGGTCTGACGGATGAGTGACAGCATGCTCAGGCCTGTGGGCAGAAAAGCTCTTTGTTTGCTGACACACTTTAAATCATTTTATTGTTGCACATTTTCAATAGTTTTGATCATGAAAATTCTGTTTTTTGTTTGATCCATAAAGAAAAAAACCTGCTGCCGTGTTTAATACTGCTGTTCCTCGAGAGTGCCGAGCTACTGCAGCTCTTTGTGACACAGCGTATCCTTGTGCAACACGATTTTCATCTCACTCTGATGCTGCTTTTTCATACGCTGACAGCAGAACTATCCAGTTAACATTTACAGTCACGAGATTACTCGAAATCAGCCGCAGGTGTAAATGTGAGCGTCTCCATACAAACAGAAGATCTGACCGTTTGAGTGTCAGCGTCACAGTCATCCAGGATTCAGTCCAAGGTCAGACGTGCAGCACTCAGAGATGGGCCTCAGTTAACATGTTAAACGTTCAAAGGTGCAAATGCAAATCTGAACAAACAACAAGACCTTTGGAACAGACGAGACCAAAGTGCAGAAGTTCGGTCATCATGGAAAAACCAAACCGAGCACATCAGCACAAACACCAGCCGTGAGCACGGTGGTGGAGGGATGATGATGATTTAGGCCCTGGACACCTCATTGAGCAGACCGTGAACTCCTGTATACCGAAGTACTCTAGAGTCAAATGTCAGCTCTGTCTGACTGACAGTAAAGCTTGGCTGTAACTAGATCATGTAATAGCAGAGCAGCAAATCTCTAACAGAATGACTGCACAAGAAAAGAATAGAGGTGCTGCAATCACCCCGACCAGCCTGCAGTGTGATTGAAATACAGCTGTGCATAAATCACTGCTCAGAAACGCCAGTGAACTGGAGCAAGGCCGTAAAGACGAGTAGGTGAAAATTCCTTCAGTGACGCGAGAGCCTGAGTCGTAGGTCGTACTTTCAGTTTCCCATGATTGGAGAGCACATGCACATCTGTATCTGAAACATTTGATCAAACTGTTTTTAATGCAGCCTTTTTAAAGTTGAACCCATAAATACACAAACACACTCTGTCCATGACTTCTCACTATAACATGACCTTATGAGGCACAAACAGAGCGAGCAGAGATGTATATGCAGCCTGCTGCTAATAATAAAATGAGGAACTTGCAGGAGTTAAAGTGAAGTGGTTCCTCGCTGTGGTCGGGTTAGTTAACAGTCAGTCAGCCCAGCTGTGACTCTTCACTCCGCCCCTCCCAGGCGTAAATGCGGTGCGACCGGTCGAGTGACTCCCTCAGTACACCAGATTTCCACACACCGACCTACCTGACTGACGACAACAACCCTCACTGTACCCTGCACAATACGGGATTACAGCACAAAGCGAGCAACAGTTTACAAGTTGCTTTGCCAAGTTGAGCACTTTGAGGGTTCAATTCAGACTCTTGGGGTTTTTTTAGGCTGTGGATGTTTTTGTATCAGAGTACATGAGGCCTTAAAATCCTGTGTTGGCAAACAAACAGTATCATATTGCAGCCACCACCCCAACACCTTTCACAACTAGGGAAACTTTGTGGAATTAAGCTTCTGGCTACACAGTCGTCGAGCTGCTTTCGAGTACAAACAACACAGTTTGATTTAAAACTGTAAACTAATCAGCCTCAGCTTTCAGACTGAACATAGAATTAAAACACTCGCGTCACCGTTTCTGACACTTGGTTGAAAGACTCATTCGGCCTGTCACAGTGAGTGACAGCACAGAGTTGATTTTGATGTTATTTAACCAGGAAGTCCTGCAGGGTTAACAGCATTTTGCAGGGAAAGGAGGAGGGGCTTACTTTGTAGTCACTGTCACAAAAGTTCTAGAAACAAGTGTCGCCGCTCGGCAGGTGTTTTGAAAAGCCTTATTTCAGGTGTTATTTTAAAGTATCACCTATATTTACTTTAACTTGTATGGTTACCAGGAAAGAGTCTCACGTGGCCGTCTTTGTTATTTACGGTTGTCGTCTTTCTGTCCCACAGCTTTGAGGTCAGGACTCTTTGAGCGCCACGTCTCTCTCTGCTCTGACCGAATCAGTAAAACATCCAGAACTGACTTTAAATTCTGTGAATGGCTCCAAACTTCTGAGAATAAACCGTTGGGTAAACGGGCAGCACAGTTCATGTGTAGTGTGGCCTGCTTCATTGTTCTTTCTGTTTATGAGTTTTAAGAAAGGATCTGTGTGAGTGCTGCGCTCTGGTAGGACAGACCTGCATTTAAGGGGTTTTTGAATTCAAGGACACAAAGTCCGACATCTGATGTGTTTGAAGCATCTAATCTTAGAAGATCAATGCTAAGAGCTAGCTGCTATGGCGGCTACCTGCCCCTCCCTGATATGCACCACTGGAGTTTTATGGGTTGCCAGTAAATAACGGTGCATTTCAGAGACTTTCAATGTCTGTTAGGAAGGTCGAGGCGTGCAGGAGGTGCAGGCTAACATTTCATCTACTAATGGGTTTAATTTTTTACTCACTTGTTAGATTTAAGCATAAAAATACTCGTGAGTTTGATAAAACACTATGAAACGTTCAGTTAAGGTTATAAAAGATTACAAGTAGCAATAGAAAACCAACAGATGCCACCCCGACCTCCTCTCCACCTCGACAGATAGTTCGACTTCCTCCTGCCATCATCACTGCCGCCACAGAGAGTCCTGTCACCAGAACAGGAACTCTACTCATTACCATTCACCGCATCAGAGAGAAACACATAAGATTTGTCTTCATAGTTTCTTCCACATATTTATACACATCCAGATTCATCATGACTCTAAAATGGAAATTCATAAATCGTTCCTGTTTTTAAGGCTCCGTCAACAGTCCCAGTTAGAGAGCTCAAGACACCAACCTCACTGTACCATTGCTGGTTTCTCACTTTGTTCAGGCGTGAAGCAGCAGACATGGTTAGCCGGTGACTCGGCTCTGAATGTTTCAGCTGGTGAGGTCAAATTCACTAATTATTAACAAGTTAATGCTTAACACTGGTCGAAAAGCACAAATCACACGACTTTAAAGCCTCTTTCATCCAGAAAGAGACACAATGAAACCAAAATAAGCTCCCAAACAGGTCTGTTAATGATAAATAGACTGAATGCCAGTTTGGCACAAACTGACCTGAAAGGCGGACAAAAGATTAAAAATGGTTGAAAATATGAATCAAGGAGGGAACAAAGACACGGCCGACTTCAAAATGAGGAAGCAGGCAGAAAAACAGAGAAATCAGTGCATTTTACACACCTGGTTTTTACGAACCAGTGCTGAAGCTCATCTGCAAAACTTTCACTTTCAACATGTTCTAAATAAACACCAAATATGTTTCCTGAATAAAGTCTTTCAGCTCAGCTGGACCATTAATAAGTGTGAGTCCAATCACTTTTCCAACTCAGCACACTTGAATTTGGAATATTTTCATGGAAATAATCCAAGGATCTTGGAAAGAAAAGTGTCTGGACTTCTTTAAGTTTCCTTTAAGACGTTTCTTCAGTTCTAAGACCAGCTGGTGAAGAGTCAGACAGATTTCCTCAGAGACAATCCCTTCATTTTCCTGTTAAAACACCAAAGAGGCTGAATTCTGAGCTAGTATTTATGCTCCTGTTTACACAGCGTGCGTGAAAATATCTGTTTTAAATATTTAATCTGGAGTAAAGATTCTGTTTAAAGTCTTGCTGCATAATTTGAATACCTCCTGCTTCTTTCTACATCCTACTGTGACCGCCTCTGTTTTACATTCCTGCTTTTTCACCTGCTTTATGTGGTTTTTCTTTTTTTACGGCCACGCAGTGAAATACCAACACAGATTCCTCCGACGTGACTCTGAAAACATCCGAATTTAAGTTGGGAAAATTAAAAGATGTTAAAAACTAATACCATCCTCACAAAGGCACGAAAACACTTAAACATTGACAGAGTCCGTTCACACAGCCTACACACCCACGGCCACTTCAGTTTAAGCACTCACACACTGAGCAGACCCAGTAACCGGTACTGGTCTCGTCCCAGTAACGGCTGCTGGATCAGTTGTGGTTTTCGTACCTGTTCAGGTGAGTCAACTCACGACCGTCTGCTGCTAAATCTCTGAGCGTGTCCCGCTGGGTGTGGACGCTGTGTCAGCCTGGCGCAGGTAAAGCCGTCCAGGTTGTTCTCGCCCTGTAGAAATGCAGCATTCAGGGTCTGTGGTAAAGACGGGACGTTTTTTACATCGTGACATCTGTGACACCCATTTTATGTCACATGATCAACCAACTTACCTATCAGCTGCAGCCCTCGAGCAGGTGTGAGCCACAGATGAGCATGACGTAGTCTGGTGAAATCTGATTTCCTTACTGCAGCCACATAACGCTCCCACAGCGCTGTGCAAAAAAGTATCATCGTCATAAGAATTATTTCATATTCAACACATAAAGTGACTTGAAATGACTTGAAATGTCCAAAAGTTTGGTTAGGCAGTGAAAGCATGCTGGACTGGAGTCAGTGAGAATCTAAGATTAGTTAGAAATGTCATCTCTGGATATTTAAGTGTGTTTTTACAGTAAAATCAAAACCTTTGAGTATTTCCTCATCACATGCTCCACAGTAAAAGGTGTGACTGATCATGTGTGATGATGAAATCCCGTGGCTTCTCGGTTATGTTCACACTGGAGTTTAATAGCTGTGAGAAAATGTTGAGCAACGCAATTATTTCCTGTTACTCCACTCATACCAGAGCCACGCTCATCTGATGCAGCTGTGAGCTCAGCTGGGAGCTCGATGCTTCCTGCTGAATTCTGGGTAGAGGAAGCGGATCTGTGGGAGCAGAGCTGTGAGTCCGGAGAGGGCTGCAGGAACTCTACTGCTGCCCTCCAATCAGGCTGCTCAGCCACAGGCCTGGCAGGAAGAAGGACGCTGAAAAAAGACTTGTGAGCTGAGCTGTACAGCTCCAAGGTGGTGTGTGTGGGTATCCTGTTCCTATTGCACTCTTCCAGTTTGGGAGTTCACAGTTCCTGGTGCTCCTATTACCACTGAGACATTTTGTGCTTTATTCCTACACGTTCGCTCCACTTCTTCCTTCAGTGCCCTGTACTTCTCCTTTACCCCATCCTCCTTATTTCTGATGTTACTGTCTGCTGGGATTGCCACATCTATCACAGCTGTGGCTTTCCGTTCCCTGTCAGTCACCACTGTGTGGTGGTTGGCCAACAGGACCTCAGCCTGCTATTCTTTCTCAGCTGCCTTCTGATGTGTCTCCTATCAGGCCTTCTGCAGCCCTGATGCTCGTGCACACTATCCCAGCCACTTGGTTGTGCCTCTCGGCGTCTGCTGTTTCAGCTCTTACAGCCTGCTACTGTGAGCTGGACTCTCTCTGGGTCACTGTTGCACAGCATGCAGCTTGCATCCTGTGGGAGCTTGTGCTGTGGTAGACTCCTGTCTCAGTTTATCTGGTGCATAGGGGCCACGGTCAGAGCCTCAACGATGTCCTTCAGGCCGGCTTATTTTAGCCACTTCCACTGTCTCTCATTATCCATCGATCATCATCTAACATCAGAATTTCACAAAGAATCCCAACTTTTAGAGACTTGGAGTTTTATTACTAAACTGCCTGTTTTATTTCCATCAAACTGCTGCAGGGCTTTTGAGTTCAGTTTCATAAACACAAAGTTCAAACAAGTCATTCAACTTTCATAATGATCAAGATAGCGTTTACAGTTATTCTGGTCTCTGGTGTGTCTTAGCATCAGGAAGAATGAAAACAGTGTTAGTGAGCAGGTTAGGAGGTTAATATCAGTCCTGTATACTTCATTCATACTTCATTCTAGGAGAAGTTCATACAGTTATATGACCACAGACTCATCTCTACAGATTGTTGTGTACTGTTCTTGTAGTTGGTTGTCCAAACCAACTTTGTCCCTCTGACATACTAATATTCTAACCTTGTCATTGAATGCCTGAACATCTCCACCTCAGCCTCCTGTCTTTTTATCAGTGCCACCATCTCTAAACCACACATCACAGCAGGCCTCACTACTGTCTTTTAAAACTTCCCTTTCACTCTTGCTCTTGCCTTGACACTCACTCCACCCTGCCTGCCCACACTCTCTGTTTCAGCTCTCTTGTGGACTTGCAGTTTAAATGATCAGCTCAAATAGCTGCTGCAGCCCTGGATAGATGCACTGTGACCCCTGTGAACAGAACGCTTCCAGTGTTGTGCCAAAAAGTGATTAAAGGTTAGTGGTAATTAATATAGAACCTGTCAGACACATCTCAAACATATCTCGCATAAATGATACGACTTTAAGTATATTAGACATAAAAGCACACAGAAATCTGTTTTTGGTAGTCCATCGCTTTGATCTCACTAATTGTGATGACTCAGTGAGCATGTAGCCCCCTCTGCTGGTCGGACCCGAAGAGTGCATGTCCTTATATGGCAGCTGCCCGATATCCAACCCCGGGCCGCCTCCTCCTGTAGGCTGCGGCGGGTGGACAGCCCCAGGAATAAGGATACGGCCAGTCAGCTGTGTGCGTGTGCGGAGCCCACAAACCCCGACAGGATCGTGCGGCTCCCGGATCCCGACCCGTTGGGCTTCAAACTTTACTCTGGAGGAGCTGGTATGGAGTAAAAGGAGCGGAGGGAGTGCGGGTGAGTCCCGCGGAGCTCGGAGTTAATGAATCGGAGGTGGAGGAGCAGCTCGTGGAGTGTAAACAAAGTTTTCTGGGGTAGCTTGTTAGCTAGTTAGCCGTTAGCGCCACAGCCCAGTTGATGCAGTCATAAACAGGAATGTCAGCTTCAAATTAGAGGGCGGAGACTTAAACTTCTAATCCGCGGTGCTCGGATAGATTAGCAGGAGCTGTGGGAGTTTTTCCGCTTCAGCTGCGGGGTGAGTTCGTCCAACCTCCGGAGAGCTAAACGCGTTTATCGTGTGATGCTCAGTAACTTTGAACCCCCCGACAAGCAAAGCTGTTAGCTGGTTTGCTAACGTCACACTGCTGTGCGTGTTAGCCTCCACCTCTACAAAATACACATTTTATTACTGGTGTCCACAGCTGATACATACTTGTGTATTTAACGTTGTTTCTGGTGTTGACTACATAATAATTATCTGAGGCTTTCACGGACGTCACGTAAATTCGCTTTCCTCGTGCTTAATAGTTGTAAAGCGTATTCAAACTTGTTTATATTGTTAATAGTAATTGTTATAATTGTTTGTTTAGCATTTTATTTTGCGTAAAGATACAGCCTAAAAGAATAGTAAAAGTAAAACAAACAAAAAGAATGAAAGAAGTAGAAAAAAGATTTGATCAAACAAAAATTAATTAAAAAGAAAACTGATGGAGTCCCCCCCACCCAATAAATCAATAAATAAACAAATAAATAAAAGTCCAATTTAAATACAATTAAAATGAAAAGTGAGTAGCAGAAGAACAGATGTTAATCAGGATTCACTGTTGCTGTCACTCAACCAGCTGTCTGCTGAGTTGCTGACTCCCAGCTCTACAGATTAAAGCTGTTTGTTCTTGTTTTGGTGGTTTGGAATACTTTTAGAAGAACACCAAAACGGATAAATCCTAAAATCTTGTTAAACTCCTTTCACGAACAGCCCAGATATACATGTTACAGAATGCAGTCTGTAGCAGTGCATATGACTCAGTTTACACAGCCCATCCTTTTTATGTGACATTTTATAGTCCATCGACCTTTATTCAGCTGTAACTTTGTGTTTAGCACTTTACTTTTACAATTCTTGTCTAAACTTTTTATTCTCTCTGTATGAAGATAAACACACCAAAGTAACAAGCCAGTCTAATTTTCCATACGCTCTAATGCAGCTCGCTGGATGGCTTAGATAAAATGCATTACAGTTGATGTAATGCAAGCACAGGAGAATGCAAATGAAAAAGTATTTTTAGATCTAGATAAACTATTTGAATCATACTGTTGTTCAGCTGGAACAGGGAAGGGTTTGTGGCTTTATGGATCCACTATGATCACTAATGTTTCATCACTAGAGGTCAAATTGTTTATGAGCAGAGTCCATCTGCTGGTTGTTTTGTAGGTGATGTGGCTCTTTTGACTTCATCAGACGGCGACTTCCAGCTTCTACTGAAAGTAGCATTAGGATTAGTACTTCAGAGTCTAAGGCCATGGTTCTCAGAGTGCAGTGAGTCATCAGATGTGTTGAAAATGCAGAATTGGTGAGCGAGGGATCCTGAGGAAGTTCAGCAGGCCAAAGCCTGGCTGCAGGCTGACTCAGCAAATCGGTGCATTATTAATGTGTGACACGGTTTCCATTGAGAGGAGCTGCCAGCTCTGTAACTGGAGCCAGCTCAGCGGGTTTGTTTCACATGTGGATCAGTGTGTCTGCAGTCTCTTCCTGACCTGGATTCTAAAAGTGAGTGAATTTTATTTTTCCCTGTGGTGCTGATTCACAGCCCCAGACACAGAATAGAGTCATTTGCAAAGCAATTCAAGACTGCGTTATAGAAAAATACCACAGAAAATAGTGCTGTCAAATAAATGCACTTTTGGAATTTGACGGCTGGTAACTGTGCAGGGGCGGATCTAGCAAAGTTTAGCCAGGGGGGCCGATAGGGCATGAACAGGGAAAAGGGGGCACAAAGACATACTTTTCTTTCTTATTCTCATTTAAAATGTTGAGCTTTTAATAAATAATTATCTGAATCTGACACCCAAAGTTTTAATATGATGTAAAATATATAGAAGTCCATTACTGTATATAGTAACTGTTAAGTCTAATATACCCTAGTAAGCTATACTACTTTTTCCTTTGGGAAAGTACCATCTGTGCAGTTCTGTAGAAGAAAGATGTTGAATCTATTTAATTATTCTTGAAAAATAATTTATTTCTGTGCATTTTTCCCCCTGCATCAAATTAAAGTTGATTATGTCGATTAAGCATCATGAGGTGGAGGTGGTTCCCTATTTTTTTTTATTTTTTGCTGGGAGTTTGCAACCCTATTAGTTAGGTTGCTTAATATTTCTGCTAAGTACTCTTTAAAATACCAGAATAGGGAGGATGGAGCAGGTTTAACTTTATTAGATTGATCAGTTTTGCTGAACTATGAAATATTTTGTTGTATTTTTTACATACAGGTATAACAGAATAGCTTTAGTGTTGTTGTTTATTTAAACTTGAGTATAAACTTATACAAAATGCAGCAAGATATTAAGAAACAGTTTTATTGATTAAAAAACACTATATTGGATTCATATCGGTATCGGACATAAAAAGGTGGTATCATGCTTCTCTACTGCTTACTGAAATCGGTTTGTTGGCATGTGATTTGAACAGGCTTACCTAATGAAGTGGCAGGTGAGTGTGTTTCTAAGTACAGCTTCGTTATCAATGCTACATATACATTTACATGCATGTAGATAGTTCATGCAAATGTATACAAATTACATGCAATAAAAACCTGTGCAAAACTAGAATGGAAAAACAAATGAAGCTTTAATAAGTAATAGATAAAATGACCTTGTAATCTTCTATTTCTTTAGGCTCCTCCCCCTGTGGTGGCCTGGCAACATCATGGCGTCTCGGCTGTTGGACCGCCTGAAGCGCTCGCTGTTTAAAGATGGTCAGGGGCTGGAACCTGAGCAGGAAGAAGGTGGCGGGCCGGAAGAGGAGGCGTTCAACCAGGATCGCTGGGAGGACGAGCTGGCGGAGGATGAGGAGTGTGTAACCGATCGGCTCGGAGGGATGCTGTGCTTCGACGGCACAGACGGCGGTCTGGAGGATGGAGCCGAGGGTGAAGGGTCAGGACAGGACAGCGACTCTGACTTCCTGGGAGAGTCGATGGAGGACGGTCCCAGCAGCATGGGTGAAGTGCTGTTCTCTCTTTTCACTCGATGGACCTCGAGCAAAAACATTTTAATGTCTGAATCTGATTGAAATCAGTGCAGATCAGCACGGATTCAACATCTGTTGAAATTCCTACGTACAAGAATGACCCGAAAGAGTGTTCTTCAATACAAATTCAAATTCAAATTCAAATTTTTTTATTTGTCACATACACAGTCATACACAGTACGATATGCAGTGAAATGCTTAGACAACTGCTCGTGACCTAAAGAAAAAAAGAAAAGGCCATGAATAAGACAGGAAATAAATATGAAAATTAAAAAGGGTCAATTTAACCAGGAAGGAATAAAATAAAAATATAAAAATTAAGTTAAGAATGAGATAACTGTACAACACAAATTGGAATGAAGGGTAAATTTAACTGGGAAAGAATAAGATAAAATATATAAATTAAAGTTGAAAATAAAATAACTGTACAACAAAATACACAATACACAGTATAGAAATATATAAGAATGTATGAAGAAAATATAAATATATATATACACACAATAACAGCAGCTGTACAAGTATTAACTGGAAATGAGGAATATAATGTCCAGTGTTGTGCAATCCACATTATTTAGTGTCTTGTGCAGTGCAAATATGCTTAAAGTGGTTTAAGTGATGAAGTGAAAACAATGTCCAGAACGTCCAGTGTGTGTGTAAGATCATATGTGTGGGTCAGTCCTGTGTGGTGGTGTGATTGAGAGACCGTATCGCCTGCGGGAAGACGCTCCTCCTCAGTCTCTCTGTGTTGGTCTTCAGGGAGCAGAATCGCTTTCCTGACCTCAACAGAGAGAACAGTCCGTTGTTGGGATGGCTGAGGTCCTTCACGATCTTCCTGGCCTTGGTCCAGCACCGCCTGTTGTAGATTGAGTGCAGGTCAGGGAGCTCGGAGCGGATGGTGCGCTCAGCTGAACGCACAACCCTCTGTAGAGCTCGTCTGTCCTGCATGGTGCTGTTCCCGAACCAGGTTAAGATGTTTCCCGTCAGGATGCTCTCTGTGGTGCAGGAGTAAAAGTTCCTGAGCACCTTGGAGGGCAGTTGGAAGTCTCTCAAGCGTCTGAGGTGGTAGAGACGCCGACAGGCCTTTTTCACCACGGTGTTGATGTGACAGGACCATGACAGGTCCTGCGTGATGTGAACTCCGAGGTATTTGAAGCTGTCCACTCTCTCCACTGGGCACTCGTTGATGACGGGGGTCTGGTAGTTCCTCTCCTGCTTAGTGCTGAAGTCCACTATCAACAACTTTGTCTTACTGACGTTTAGAAGGAGGCGGGGCGATCGTTGGGAGTCCGTCTTGTAATCGGAAGGTTGCCAGTTCGAGCCCCTCTCGGTCGTTGTGTCCTTGGGCGAGACACTTGACCCGGTGCCTACTGGTGGTGGTCAGAGGGCCCGGTGGCGCCAGTGTCCGGCAGCCTCGCCTCTGTCAGTGCGCCCCAGGGCAGCAATGTAGCTGCCATCACCAGTGTGTGAGTGAATGTGTAAAGCGCTGTACAAATACAGGCCATTTACCAATACTGTTGTTTGGTTCAAACACTTAGCAGACATTGATTAATGATCAGCAACAAAGTCAGACTGGGTGGCTGTGACAGAGTTTATTTATCAGCTATCGATACAAAGTAACAAAGTTTACCCAGCGATGGAGCACACAACAACTCACAACCTAACAGCCTGCAGCTAATTACGGGGATGTTGTTCACAGTTGTACTAATGCTTTAGAGATGTTTTTATAGCTAAAACCAATTAACAGAAACTATAATGTAATGTGTTAGCCAGCTCCATGGTTACAGCTCAGCAGTGTTGATCTCCAGCAGTTTAGCTTCAGTCCACTGAACTACACTCGAGGAAACCAGGGCATGTTGTACTCCCTGGTCACCTGACCTGGCTTTCACCTGTCTTTTGTAGACACCAGTCCTGTGGGTATTTCCCCAGTGGGCCACTCCTCCTCTTCCTCCTCCTCCCTGCTGACTCGGCAGCTTCAGGAGAGCTGGAGGAGTTTGCGCGGACTCAGTGGAGGAAGCTCGGTGTCCTCTGTGAGGTGGCAGACGGACAGCTTGTTGTTCGAGGTGACCGACGCCAGCGTGGTGCAGGACGGCTCCTCAAAATATGTGGTGAGTTGGCAAAGAGAAAAAAACTGTAACATTATAACCAAAACAGACATAAAAGCTTCCAAATCCAGGCACTCTAGATTTGACGAAGGCCTTTAATTTATTGGTCTTAGACAAACAAATACACCGACAGGTATCAGCTTGTCCCTTCTTCAGGCTGCTGAAATACGAAGATGCCTACAGAGCAATTTGAGCTTCAGGGCCAGAGAGAGCCCCTGACTCTTGTATCTTCTCTGTGTGCTGGTGCACATCCATAGATTGGATTTGGATGCTCTGATAAGAGTCACGTATACGTAATAGTCTCTGTCCAGAGGTGATGTTTTAAATGTGGGACAGATCTGTGCTCAAACTCTGCTCTGTTTCTCTCCAGCTGTACACGATCCATGTGATCCAGTCTGGCGCGAGCGATAAGATTCCTGCCATCATCACGCGTCGGTACTCTGACTTTCGGCGCCTCCATGCCACTCTTCGCCGTAAACACGGCGAGCACATGGAGCGTTTCTGTTTCCCACGTGAGTAAACCTCATGTACGCTGTCTTACCTTGATGCTGTGGTTGTTACGGTGGTACAGGGAAGTAAGAACTTCATAAAACATGAACGTTTGGTTTGAAACTCCGCAGGAAGAAAACTCAGGAGGAACTTCACAGCAGAGACGATTGCTAAGCGGAGCCGGGCGTTTGAGCAGTACCTGTCTCACCTGTGTTCCCTGCATGCCCTGCGGGGGGCGCTGTGTGTCCGTCAGTTCTTCTACTTAACCGACCTGGAGACTGGACAGCTGCTCATCAGGTAACTCTCATAAACCTCTGTCTCCTCACCTTTATCCGTCAGTGTCGTGTAAGAAAACTTAACAGGAACAAAGTGAAATGATCAAAATGCTCTCAGTGCTGAAATGTTACTGTTTCTATTACGCAGATAGTGAAACAGGCTAAAAAACAAAGAAGGTATTTAATAGATTAATAAAACTTTGAGTTAAACAATTGAGTCATAGCTACAATATTTGTGCAAATTAATTACGCTGTGTGGTCAAATATTAGAGGAAATATGTCCAACATGCACTCTTTGTTGATCAGTGTTGGGTCACTACTCAAAAAAGTAACATATTACACATATTACAAATAACTAGGGATGGGTATCGTTTAGGTTTTATCCGATACCAGTACCAAACCGGTACTTTTGAAACGGTGCCGGTGCTTAAACGGTGCTCAAACCGGTGCTGAAAGAATGGAGAATACAACACTGGTCCAAAAACCTCTCATGTTCAGCTGTTTTTTTGTAAAAAGATAACAATGTTAGCCTTTTCTGCAGCTATAGGGCATATATGGTATCACTCTTGGCTGGAAGCAACTTAAACAATGGAAAAAACACAAACATGATTTCCACTTTTTCTTTGGTCATTTTAGCCTTTTTGTCCAGGGTGAAGGGAGTATCTGCCATCAAACAAGAAGACAGCCGCATGTAGCTATGATGATGTTTGCTAGTTCACCTTACATGCATTAATGTAATAACGTGGTTAGCCTACTCAACGTACATTACACACGAACAACATTAAGCTACTCACGCAGAGAAGAACGGCTGCTGCTGCATCATCATCCTCATCATTTCTGCTACACTGGCAGGGCTAGGGGCCAGGACTCTCCTCTTCGGGTTTTTGGGGGATGTTGCTAACTCCGGGTCGATAACAGGCACCACACCCGCAGTAGATGTGCTCGGTGTGAGGTCTCGCAGCAAGCTATCAAATACGGCGCATTTCTCGGCTTTTAACAAAACGCTATGCGTCGCCAGGTGTTTCATCAGATTTGAGGTGTTACCTCCTTTGACAGTATCACAGTATCAGCTTAAAGCACTTGTTGCAGCTGCTGAGTTTGCATCTTTTGCTGTGAAGTACAGCCAGACTTTGACCGCTTCGCCTTGGGCATTTTTAATCTGTAGCTCTGCTCTAAAAGAACGTACGTACCTGGACCCGCCTACTATCCTCGGAAGCGTAAAATGATTGGCTAGAATTCAAAGTGTATCACAGCTCAGGGGAAAAAAGCACTGAAATGTGCGCTGCTTTTCGGTCTGGTTACTACCGTTTATGTCAGAACAGGTACCCATCCCTACAAATAGCACTTTAATATAAAGTAATGCAGTACGTTACTTGGTTACTAAAGGGAGATGATAATTCATCACATTTATAACATTACTTTCAGTTTACTCTGTAAAACAGCCTGAAACACATTGTGTCATATTTACCATTTAACAGTATAAACCTGAGGCTACAGCCCCCCACACCAACACAAACCCCTAATGTATTTAGTTATGAACAAAAAGCCGACAACACAAAACAAAGATGAAAACCAACACGAAGAGACTTTAAAGCCGTCGTCACGGTAATTCAGGTAGAAACGAAGGCTGCAGCCTGTCCTGGGTCTGCCCCAGGACCTCCTCCCGGCCTGGAACACCTCGCCCAGGAGGTGCCCATCCTTGTCAGATGCCCGAACCACCTCAGCTGGCTCCTTTCGACTTGGAGGAGCAGCGGCTCTACTCTGAGCCCCTCCCGGATGGCCGAACTTCTCACCCTATCTCTAAGGGAGAGGCCAGCCACCCTTCGGAGGAAGCTCATTTCTGCCGCTTGTATACGCGATCTCGTTCTTTCGGTCACTACCCACAGCTCGTGACCATAGGTGAGGGTAAGGACGTAGATCAACCGGTAAATTGAGAGCTTCGCTTTTACACTCAGCTCCCTCTTCACCACGACAGACCGGTACAGCGTCCAAATCACTCCAGCTGCAGCACCAATCCGTCTGTCGATCTCCCATTGGCTCCCTTCTCCCATCACTCGTGAACAAGACCCGAGATACTTAAATTCCTCCACTTGGGGCAGGAACTCGTCCCTGACCCAGAGTGGGCACTCTTTGAGAAACTGCCCTCGCTGGTATTTGGTAATTTGAATGCCAGCAAACAACTTTGTGCTTGATTCTTGGATGGCACTTTGTCGGCTAAAAATGTTTTGCTGATTCTGCAAACTAGCTGCCGACCCCGTTCTTGCATTGACCGGTTGTTAGCATTATTAGCATGCTTGGTGGAAATGTGACAGCTGATGTTGTATTCACATCTAGACATACAGCCTTTGACTGGGCTGAAAAAGTATAAACACTCACACTCGATGTTTCTTTTCTTTTCTTTGGCCCGCTCATTGTTGCAGATGGGCTCTGAGCATTAGACCAAATCACTGCGCCTAATGCGCCATCTGGTGGAACGCCAGGCATTACAGGACAAGGTCAAATGAATGCAGTCATAATTATGATCTGATTTGATTTGGGCAATTCTGTGCTAATCTTCGGCAGGCCAGATTAAAAAGACCAGGATGTGGCCCGCAGGCCGTAGGTAGCCCATCCTGGTTTAAGCAGAACTCTGTTAGTCCAGGACAGAACAGCGCACCTCAACATCTCCTTAGCTTGATGCTTCTTTCTAAATGTACTGTAAGAGTAATATTAGATTTTCTTGTGCATTTCCTGAGTTTCGTTATTTATTGAGCGGTTTCCACTGTGAGTGTTTCACTGTTCAGTTTGTCTTGTTTCGTTGAGGGCGGGACGTTACCAGGATGCCTTGGGTCCTCTGCTCAATGCCAAGAGACTGCAGCAGAAACTGGGATGGGCAAGTTACTATGACAACCAGACTCAGGCCCCTCCTCCAACCTCCTCCCATTGGTTCTTCACCCTGGTGGGACTGTCGAGCTGTTTCCAGCAGGTGGACCAGCTGGAGGAGGCCCGAGATCACTGTGACCACGCCCTGCGTGTTCTCACCCCCACCGAAACTCAGACTAACACAGAGGATAAGCCCCTCCCACCTGACAATAAGCCCTTCCAACCGTCGGAGACGTCGCGTCTGGACGACGACAGGCCACACCCCCTGCTGTTGCCGCTGTTACGAGTGATGGTTCGGCTGTCGTGGCAGATGGGAAAAGACAAGCGACAGTGGGAGGAGCTTCTGCAGCATCTGGAGGAGCGGTGGGTGGGGCTAGACAATCATCCAACCATCAAAGAATTTCTGGTTAAACACAACCTGCAGGATGGCGAGGGTGAGGGCTAAAGAGCGCGCACGCTGCAATCAGTGCGGTACGGGTCGAGTGTTAGAGCCACTGCAGGGGAAACAAAGCCGAGATTTTCAAAATAAAATCTGAATGTTTTCACTAATTTTAGTTTTATTTCTAGTAAAAATGTTATTGAAGGGAAAAAAGTTTCACCTATAAAACCTGCTTTTTAATGTTGTGACGTTTTAAGGTGGGATTGGAGGCTGCCTCAAGTGGCCGTTAGAGGAACTGCAGCTGTTCACACGAGTTTGGTTTGAGTAATAAAACCAAAAACATTGTTCTGAAAAAGAGTGATGTTAATGTAATGAAAGAGTAGGCCTCAGTAAACACAGAAGCTTGATTACAAAATGACGGAGCTGATGAGGCTGAAGGACAGTTGAGGCCGTCACCTGAAACTCGGCCAGTTCAAAATCTCAGTTTTTATTCCCCCTGACAGCGGCTGTAATACTCGGAGTACTAATGGGTCAGTCAAGGGTTCAGTCGTAATTTCAAAGCCTTAAACTAGTTCAGTGGTCTTTGTAGGTCCGATGCTTCACGTGAGTTTTGTTCTTAACTGTGACTCCTCACAGGATTTCTAAAACAACAGCCTGTTATTCTACTTCAAGAGGAACTTCTACAATATTTAACTTGTTTTCTTTTTCAAATAAGTTTATTTTGAAAACTTGATCCAGTCGAAGAAAAAAGTGTCCACATCACATATTCAGAGTTACAATCAATGAAACTGCAGAAATGTTTCATAGAAACGTGAGGAGCACAGATTAAGAACAAAGCTCCAAGAAGGAAGCAGAGGAAGGAGAAAAGGATGCCTCAACAAATCACAGGTCATGTTTCACTCTGACTCTGAGGAGGAAGTCCTTTTAAAAGTCCTCTGACTTCCTACTAAAAGGTTTACTGATGATTAACAGTGTTACATATTGCAGCATTTAAAAGGGAGCAAACGGGGCAGAATGTAGAGACTCCTTGAATCTTGATGCACGACGGGTTAAAGGCGCCTTTAAATGTTTCACAGCAGAAAACTGCTTGTATTTGAGCTCTGATGAAAACAAGAAGAGCGACACACGTGCAGAGACCTGCAAAAACAAATGACAGTCAGACTTTAGTATCCATCTATAAATCGATATCGGTAAGTGGGGCGGGGCTTTCTGCTCATGGTGAGCACTCAGAGCCTCATTCACCCAGCCACACACACACGCAGTGCTTTTATTTAACACTCAGCCATCCCATAATACTCTGCTTATCCACTCACTCTTGTTGTGTTCGGCTGTTGATCCGACTGCCTGTAAATAGCAGTAATGTGGTGCTCTGAGCTGCAGTAAATGACTAGAATAGGTCTTTAGGTCATTTTAAATATATTTATATTCTTAAATGTTTTGTTTGTCATGTTTTATTTCACATGGAGCCTTTCGGGTTCCTCACACTGAGGAATTCAGCGTCAGACGCCATCACACCTGCTAATATAAACGCCTGTTTCTCTTATTCCTGCATATAAATCAGTCACCTTCACCATATTATCAAACTGTGTCCGGTGTGGGTGAAGCTCACAGGGCTGAGCAGGTGGATCATATGGCTTAAGGCTGTTGCAGAGGCCTGGGCTTTAATCCGTCCAGAGGCCTTTCACGGTTCCCCGTCCTTTCTCTGTTGTTGCAACACAATAAAAACAAAAAAAACCCCAAAAATATACTTAAAAAAACCCCTTTTTTGGTTGCAGGGTTAAAAATATAAGCACCACGTTATCTGAAGGTTCTGTTAATTGATGGCTGAACTTGACAGTTGAGCTGGATCCATGATCAGTGTCTCAAGTCAATTAAAAAATATTAAAACAAGATCTGTGGCACACTAACTGTACATTATTCAGACAGTGCTGCAGGTGAGCTTCCTGCTAACTCATTTTAGTGCTTTAAAAGGTTGTTTGAATGATTTTGATAACATGTAAGGGCTTTTTTATTTATTTATTTTTTTAGAAAGAGTGAAATTATTCAGTGCCTTTCTAGATTTTAACGAGGTTGTGATGCACCTGTGCACCAGGAATAAAGGGAATCGTGAGTGCAGGTGAAACAGGAGCTGCAGAAACTCCACAGAGCACCTGTAAAGACCTGAGCTGTGACACAGTCGCGCTCACACTGAGCCTGATCTGTGTGTGTCTGCGTTATTTGTGAGAGAGATTTCATTTCCCAGCTGAGGAGTAAAGCGATTTACTTGCACGTGTTTTCCTCCACCTGCACCGTTTCCACCTGCAGTGGAAAATTTCAGTGGAAAGCTTTGCGTGCGTCACATATTCAGCGGTTAAAGAGGCGTTAAATGAGAAACGCTGTTTATCTGGAGGAACACTTAGCGCCTCTCCTCCCCCCACGCAGCTCTCACAGCTTCGCAGTCATTCGAGGTAAAATCTGCGTGCTTTTTACGTGGATGCGGTTACTGTGGAGACCGGCCCGAGTGGACGGCCACACGAGACAAAAATAGATGCGAGGAGCTGGGTTTACATCAGCAGGAGAAATGTCAGACGGGACTGATGGATGGAGGAAAACAGGTGATTAATAATGAGGGACTAAGCAAAGTTGTCAGCGCTGTGATTTTGGGGCTGAAGGTTGGACACCATGCACACGTAGAGATTTATGCACTTACTGTGTCACCTGTCATGTAGAAAAGCTGCTGATTTGTCAGATGTGAGCGCTGCAGGATCACAGTACATGTTCTGTTATATCCAGCTGTTCTGCTGCACTACAGAAACCCTGCAACGCGTTCAGCTTCACTTTCTCATCTAATCTGGTAAATGTCTGTCTGTGTGCAGCACTTTGTGCTTCTCATTCACACTCACCAGTCAGGACCGTCAACCCTGTGATGAGCAGTGTTGGTCAAGTTACTTGAAAAAAGTAATCAGTAATTAATTACTGATTACTTCCCCAAAAAAGTAATCCCGTTACTTTACTGATTACTTATTTTCAAAAGTAATTAATTACTTAGTTACTTAGTTACTTTTTAAAAACATGATTTACAACCTGAATAGGTGATAAAGCGATAGATCTTTCAGCCCAATTCTACTTTTTCTACATAATCCATCATACAAAATGTAATCAAATGGAAAAGTCTCTTTTTAAAACTTGTTTTGTTAGTTTTAATCTTTTAACTTTATGCATGAAGCAAAATTTTAATTATATGCACCATTATCTGACTGGAAGAAATTAGTTTAACATTTAAACCTATTTTCTGCACATTCCAGCACATAATATAAATATATATATATATATATATATATATATAATTTTTTTTATTTTTTTTTATTTTTTTGTGTTTACACTCACTCTTTCAGATGCAAGTAAAACACAGCAGAAAATAAATAAAGTCAAAGACTAGCGGTCCTTTTGCTCTATTTTCACCTGTAAAGCAGGAGTAGAGTAGGCGGAGGTTTATCCTGGTGCAGGTGTGCTGCAGCGGTCAGTGGAAGGATACCGCAGTTTCTCTGTGAGTTTCCCATTACGTCGTAGCTACTCGGTGCTTGCTTGGAAGTTTAGGGGTTTTTTTTCGCTGTAAAAAGAAGTTTTCTTCCCACGCACAGCGGACACTAATGTTTTTGTCACTTTTTACGGAATCAAACTCAAAGTAAGGTCAGTACTTCCACGCTTTAAACGCTGCACGCTCATACTCTCTCCGCACTCGATATATGATCCATTGTTGATCTGCACACAGCTGTTGTCACGAACATCACACTCGCTTACGTCACTGTCATGAGACATTCTCGCAAGAAAATCACGGTTTTAGTAACGCAGTAACGCAGCGTTCCTACGGGAAAGTAACGGTAATCTAATTACCGTTTTTGCAATAGTAATCCCTTACTTTACTCGTTACTTGAAAAAAGTAATCGGATTACAGTAACGCGTTACAAGTAACGCGTTACTGCCCATCTCTGGTGATGAGTGCACGAGCAGCTCTGGCTCCTGAGCTCCCTCTATACTGAAAGTAGAGTCAGAGGCCACTGCAGAGGGAGCGTGTATACTGGAGACTATGCACAGGCAGTTTCTCACTTCTGGGTTCAGTGACAGTTGTGTTAGCTGTGACCGTTACACAGTAACTGTCAGCCTGCTCTGGTTTCATACAGACCACAGTAATCACAGGGCATCGAGGGGGGTCGGCGCATTCACACCCCGACTGTGAAATACTGTCAGATAGGGCTGCCACAAACGATTATTTTGATAGTCGACTAGTCACCGATTATTTTTGCGATTAGTCGACTAATCAGATCATCATCCATTGGACTTAAAACCTACAGCTTATTGCACCAGCAGCATTTGCTCTTATATAACTATCATTAGCTTACAGCTTTAAGTGTTTAAGGTCTGTGCTAACTAAAAATAAAGACAAGATGATAGTTTATTAAATTTTAATGAAATTTGCAGATTGTTTCGGTGAAGTTTAATAAACTCCTTGCTAAAATATAACAGGACACCGGAGTAAATTCTCCAGCATCTCACACTTCTGATAATCAGCTGTCTGCTTGATGTTTATTCAGCTGTGTAAAAACTATAACTTTAATCTCAGCCAAACCGATTTACTCAGGAACAAATAAAATACTAAAAAAAAGTCAAACAATAACATTTTTAAGTTATCTAAGTGACTTATATATCATGTTTAACCTGAGTAGCGAAAGACGGCGGTGGGTTTGAAAACGATTTGCCGGGAGTCCGGAGCTCTCACGGCTCTAGTTAGCCTAGCCCCCGGCTAGCTATCGAGCTAGTGGCTAACAGACGTCTCCGAAAACGTCGGAGCGCTTTTGAAAATATGTGGTGTCTTGATAAACTGAGCAGATATTTGAGGTTTACACAGCTACATTCTCGCCTGAAAATATGTTAAACGTTTATTTTGTGACCCAGAAAGAATAATAAGAGTAATATTAAAACTAACTAGCTGCCGCCATTGTTGGAAACTGAGCTGGGACACAGCTTCTTCTTCTTCGGGGTTTAACAGCAGCTGGCATCCTTGTACATGCAGTGCTGCCATCTTCTGTTTCAGTCCGTTATTACACTCTTAAATCCTACTACTTATTCCTGCATCTTTTGGGATCTTACAAAGCTTCAAACGACGCGTCGACTATTAAATCAGTCGTCGACGATTTTGATAGTCGACTAATCGTGACTAGTCGACTAATCGTGGCAGCCCTAATGTCAGACGATGCTAGTGCTACAGAAGCATGTGCAGGGTGTCCTTCGGTCTCAGCGTGTCTTTGAACGTAGGGCCGCTCCTGCAACTAATGATGAGCTGAGTAAACCTGAACCTAAGTGACTCATCAAAAAGCAAGAAAACACTTGGAACAGTTAAATCTGGTTTGATGTCCACACAGCTGAGCCGAGTGTTTTAGTGCATCGCTCTCTGATATTTCAGTTTGAGGAAATGAGCGGCAGTGTGTCAGAATAAAGTCCTGCAGGATGCTCGTGGGGCTGTTGTCTGCCTCACATGGGTGCAGTTTCCCAGCACAGGAGAAGAGTGGGTTGAACCAACTAATAATTCTAGTGCCGGACGTCCTTATTTTGAAGAGCTGTTCAGGGACGGCAGAGGAGTAAGTGATTTTAAGCCACTTCTTACTTTCAGTTTAAGCAAAAATGACTTTCTGAGAGGTTCAGCTGAGATTGTGGTTTGGGTTCAAATATGCTTCTTTGCTGCATTGAGGCTGCGCAGTGCTTTAGATGAACACTGTGTGCAGCTGCAGGTTCTGCAGGATCTGACAGCTTCAGGGCATTACACAAAGCACCAGCTGATCTCACAGCTGATTGGTTTAGACCAAAATGTGGAAGTTTCCCCTCTCAGCCTCTGCAGCTCTCCATGGCTGCCAGCTGTCTGTTAATAACAGATGACATTATCATTATTTTTATTTTTACATTACAAAGCCAGTCTGTGCAACAAATATGAAAGTCACCACCCGGAGTACTAGTTTCTGGAAGGTCACAGTTTGCAGTTTGCAGTGAGAGTGTTTCTGTGTTTTGTGACACTGACATGAAAATGAAAACAATCATTTGAGCTGTTAAGCGGATGAAATGTGAAAAACTGCAGTTACTCTAAATGTGTCTCCTGCTCCTCGGCCAGCTTGATGAATTTTTATTTTTACGGTGTTATTTGGGCTAAAGCTGAGCGCAGACACGTCACTGATGTTTCTAATGGTTTGAAAATGCACTTGTTGTGTCAGATGTGCAGTTTTCAGTGTCGACTGTGTGTATCCCACTTTATGCAAGCGCAGCAACACGTGGAAGAAATCAGTGCGTGGGAGGCTTAGCGTGGATCTTTTGGCATTTGCTGCAACACTTCATCGTAGAGCTTTGTTCAAGTTTATCTTCTGGAATATGTTTGTTACAAACTGCAGATCATGCCTCTGTTTTTCTTGCATCTCTGAGATGAGGGCTGTGATTCTATTCTATTCTACTTTATTATAGTAAGAAATGTGGAGATCTTGACAGTTGTATAAAATTATAATAAATATATATTTTTCTTTTACTAAATGATGTGTCTTGTTTTTATCTATATGCCCTGAAAGCAAAGTGATGATGTTACCTACTGACCGAGTCTCCTACCAATCATTTCTTTAGGTGACCTAAAGAAATGAGCTTGTTGTCATATAACAAATGTTTAGCTTCATCAGTTTGCTCGGGCACCCATAAATTTTCAGCGGGGTCAGGGGTCAGGTGACAGTCAGCACTCCTTTTGCTTCTTTGGGGTTCATTAGCTTTTCCTAGATGAGGTGTTTTAGGCTCCTTATGCTGGTGGTTAAGAATCCTCCACAAAGATGTAAACCAGCGAGAGAAAGTATCCAGGAGTGATGGACAGGACGTGAAATCTGGAGCCAAATAAACTTTTTAAACAACAATTTAACTTGGACAAAATTTCATTTGTTAAATGTTAAAGTTAGACAAGAGAATTTCCACTGTTGATAAAAGGAGTTCAAGTGGATCAAAAACACTCGTTCGTGTGGAAAACAACACTGCTGCCAAATCAAAGACACTCCGGGCAACAAGAGCCTGGAAAGAAGGCTGTTACCTGAGGAGCAACAAGCGAGTGTAGGTCTGCAGGGAGGTGGCGCAGAGGGTGGAGCAAGTCTCTGAAGGGTGTGGTTGATGTCCTTTACCTGTAGAAACCTTCAGTCGAGCCTCGATCTCACATCGATGGAGCCTCTGTGACGCTTCACTCAGGTCTCCACAGTCAGCAGTTTGTCCTGATAACAGGTGAGCAACGGCTGCAGGCTCTGAGTCAGGTAAATCCATTAGTTTCATAGGGGCGTGGCCAAACCATCGCTCCTTCCAGAAGTTTTGTTGCAGTGGCCGCTTTGTCTCCTAATGCAGGTGAGTTTAATTCAGGTGGCGTTTGGATCGTGCTGTAGGATTTCTTCTTGATTTCTTTGTTATCTAAGCCAGAGCTGTTGAATGCAGATCGCTGACACTAACATCTTTGAAATTACAAAGTAACACATTTTGCTGTGGCTGTCGTCGTCGACGACTCTACAGTGTGACGGGATGCGAGCAGGTGGGAGGTTTTCTGAGAACCTGAGATGCGTTTGTGTTTGGCAAAACGAGATTCAAAGGCAATGACAGAGGTCACAATAGGAGCCTGACTGTGTGCTGAGATCATCCTTGTGTGGTCCAGGTGAGTGATTAGACGATGAAGAGCTAATCACTCACTCGCAGCTGAGGATCCAGCTGGAATTGGTAAGCAGCCACACCTCTGAGAGGACGCTCAAACAGGAAACCCGTCCACCGACACAGAGGTGGGGGGACAGCATCGAAGACATGCAGGGTCTTCTGTTTCCTTTGGGAGCTGATGGAGAGCACTTTAACAAAGATCTCTGCCTCTGACGCACTTATTGCAGGATTCAATCATACGTTACTTTAACAGCGCGGTGTTAGCTTTATCAGTGCCCCAGTCTGCATACTCAGACACTCATGTTTTATTAGCCATAAACAAAATAAGTGAAATAAGGTCGGGGCTTGAAATTGTGAAACATTTTTCCAAAACAAACAACATATTTAAATTTTAACCTATTGTCTCCCATATCTCCTCAAATATATCCAAAGTTTCCCGTAACGGTATGGAGAGTGTATGTAACCCATATGTGCAAAAAGTTTATTCTGCTGTTGGACCTTTGTGATGTCATCAGACACACAATATTTAAGGCCGTGACCACAGAAACCTTACACGCCTGATATTTAAACCTTGTGTCTGTGAGGGGCAGCCAATCAGAAGAAAGCTGTTTTAGGCAGATGAACTGAAAGGATGCACCAAAGCTGCTTGGTTAGAGTCCAGGAGTAAATACGCCCCTTTAACGATGGCGGCAGCGATGCCTCCTGATGACCAGCAGAGGTCGCCCTCTCTCAGCACATTTAGTCATGATGACGCAGTTGGCTTTGAGATTCCTCAGATCCTCTGATGGAGGAGTTTGCTCAGTGTGAAGTAAATCGCGGGCAGTTGTGTGGCAGCTGTGCGGGGGTGAAACAGACGAGCAGGAAACGGAGCCGCTCTCAGATTCAGCCCAGGTGGCTCGCTGCTGCTTTTCTCTGTGTGACGACTGTAAGCTGTAAATCAGGCCTGTGCGAAACATTACCATGGTGACAAGGCCAAGAGCTGAGAGATCAGCTTCTGTGGAAACACCAGTTGCTATGGCAACGGTCACGGAGCAGGAAAGAAGCGCCAACATGGCCGTCGATGGAAAGCGTCACGTCCGAACTCGGAGCGCGCGGTCACAGTAATGAAACAGCTTTTTTTCTCGCCTCGCAACGAATGAGGGGAAATGAAAGAAATCTCAGTGACACCTGTGACTGAGCCGAGCGCTGGCTGTCATGGAAATAACTCATTTGGTACAGAAAGGTTTCACTGGTCTGCTTCAGACTAAAGAGGCTCTGTGGTCAGTTTCCAATCCTTATGTTTGTCCCGGGACGAGAGCTGCGGATCCTCAGTGGAAACAAATTATTTTAGCTTCCTTCCAGCTCCTGTAGTTCTACTCTGTTTCTGATTGGTTGCCCTTCATAAACGGAAGGTTTGAACAACAGGTCTGTGGGGCTTCTTCGCTCAAAGCTTTATATTTTCATTCTAGAAATTCACAATGTGGCTTTGCATTACTCACCGTTGGAAGAATCATCCTGTGAGCTGTGCTTGAAGACGGCACAAAGAAACGAGCTCATCATGTTCAGCAAAGCTTTCCTGTAAAGCCTTGAGCTGAGCGTTTTCACCTTTGTCACTAACAGAGATGGGCTGTAACGCATAACGCGTTACTGTAATCCGATTACTTTTTCAAGTAATGAGTAAAGTAAGGGATTACTAATGCAAAAAGGTAATTAGATTATGTTACTTTCCCGTAGGAACGCTGCGTTACTGCGTTACTAAAACCGTGAGTGTTTTGCGAGAATGTCTCATGACAGTGACGTAAGCGAGTGCGACGTTCGTGACAACAGCTGTGTGCAGATCAACAATGGATCATATATCGAGTGCAGAGAGAGTATGAGCGTGCAGCGTTTAAAGCGTGGAAGTACTGACCTTACTTTGAGTTTGATTTCGTAAAAAGTGACAAAAACATTAGTGTCCGTTGTTCGAAGAAAACGTCTTTTTACAGCGAAAACACCCCTAAACTTCACTGACATGATGGCTGCGACACATCTGCACCAGGGTAAACCTCCGCCTACCCCACTCCTGCTTTACAGGTGAAAATAGAGCAACAGGACCGCTAGTCTTTGACTTTATTTATTTTCTGCTGTGTTTTACTTGCATCTATTTGAAAGACTGAGTGTAAACACAAAAAATATTTTATTTTATGTGCTGGAATGTGCAGAAAATAGGTTTAAACGTTAAACAAATTCCTTCCAGTCAGAGAATGTTGCATATAATTAAATTTTTGCTTGATGCATAAAGTTAAAAGATTAAAACTAATAAAACAAGTTTTAAAAAGAGACTTTTCCATTTGATTACATTTTGTATGATGGATTATGCAGAAAAAGTAGAATTGGGATTGAAGCGATTGAAGATCTGTCGCTTCATTACCTATTCAGGGTGTAAATCGTGTTGTTAAAAAGTAACTAATTACTTTCAAAAATAAGTAATCAGTTAAGTAATTGGATTACTTTGGGGGGGAGTAATCAGTAATTAGTTACTGATTACTTTTTCAAGTAACTTGACCAACACTGGTCACTAAAACCAGGTGTTACAGGTGAGACAGATCTGACAAACTACAGATCCCTGCTTGGTAATCACATGTTAAATACCCAGACATCGGGTCTTTGGTGCTGCTGTAGCAGGTTATGCTAAGGTCATTCCCATAGTGACAAAGAGGGCCATCATAGGGTCTGACGCTGGGTCCGAGCCCTGATGCAGTCAGGGTGCTGTTGCCTGTCCTGTAGAGGTCTGTACATCCCTCCATGGTTTCCTCCATCCTCTTGAGACTCTGCTATGAGACAAAGCAGACTTATCTATCTGTGTCAGAAAATAAGGAAAAGAGGAACAGGATGGAATCCAGTCTTTAAGTCTGACATCATTAGCCATGCCTGGGCCCAAACTCTGCTGCAGGACCCCAAGTCTAACGATCACGGCGGCATCACAGAATTAAAAACTGTCTAAATCATTTCATCTGTAATAAAAGGATCAGCGCTGCTGCTTTACCAGGTGTAACAATTAAGTTTAACATCCATGAAAACAGAATTTATGAAATTTAATGGAGTTAGAAGTTAGCAGGAAGTTAGCTCGCTAGTTTGCATCTAAACAAGATATAGCATGTTCTGACTGAGAGATTTCTGAAACAAATTCAAACGTACAGCTCTGTTATCACTTCCAACATAAATGAAGACAGAAAACTAAACAGCAGTGATGTTTGTAGGGTTACTGAAGTTGGGCTAGCTGGTAGATAATGACGTGCTATGTGATTGCTAGCGACACAGCTACGTTAGCATAAACAGTGAAGCTGGAGGACGAAAACTAACTTTTTCCCACTTGATAAAAGTTAACGTGACGGTTCCCGATGGTTCGGGACAAATGCAATCGCATGGCAGGATGCTGTAAACGGACCAAACTTCAGTCGGGAGAACAACTGAGATAATCCATCCACAATACGAGGTTAGTTATTAATATACTGCTGCTGGGCTGTAGTTACATCGTAAGGTTTTAAAAACTAAGCTTTAAAATGATTAGCAGTAATAAAAACCTAGAGAGGCCGACTGTGATCACTGACTGTTTTTAGGGGCTTGTTGAGATTAAATAGAACAAGATACAAAACATTAAAACATGTTAAGAACACAACAACAATATTAAATGCAGACTACTTTGGGCCCGGAAGCAGGGTTCATCACGTCATCACTTAAAGACCGGATAGGCTCCCATTTAGGGAGAATTGGAAAACTAGTAACTCCTCCCACCTGCAACTCATCATAAGAAATTAGTTGTTTCTGTATTTGACTGCAAACATAAAGATGGGCAGCAGAGAGCAGAGAGCTCATCAATGTATCGTCTAAACCTGGTTTGCCCCAGAGGAAAAGGCCACGTCCAAAACATTTGTCCACACTCTTCACTTAAACCTTAAAGACACACAACTCACAACACGCATGTTTAAATGTTCACAGTTTACTGACATTTCTTTACAGGAGTTCTGGGTGATCGATCAAACCAGCAGAAATCTCTCACAGCTGCAACAGTTTCACAGACATCATGATTCAGATTTTCTGTCACATTTGTGAGGTCACAGGGTTCATGAAAACACAATCTGAAAAAATAATCGACACCGTCTCGTCAGTAGTTCATCACACATAAACGTGCTTCCTGACGTCACGCAGACACGACCTGAGCGCCAGGCGTTACAGTGCAGTTGTGCAGAAGGATGCAGTCGCTCAGAATCGACCTGCCACAGGCTGCAGTGAGAAGTTTGGCAACACGACCTCAGATTATTGCACACAAAATCGGCGAAGATGCATGAACAGATTCGCACAACCTGAAGAACATGAAGGGTCATTTACTCTCTAACCGCAATCCTCAAAATGTGCTGAAGCATACTTTGTGTTTAAAAGAATTCACCAATAGCCACGAAATAAACGGTCAAACATTTGTGGAAATTTGCTCATTTCTCTTTTCTTTTGAGACTGGAACCAGGACAACCCTGAAACTACCTCTAAAGTTACCGCGCTCATGGTTTCTTGATGGAACTACTTTTTGTTCAGCGGTGACTGCGCGCTGCCTGTGGCACCATGGCGTCTGATCTAAAACCTGTCCTCGGTGACAAACATGGCTGACACTACGCGGAAGAGAAAAGAATTAAAACCACAAATTTCTAATTCACATGCTCATCTGTGTTTGGAGTTTTCTAGTAACTCCTAACTTCTAATCTAGAAGCTTAAAGTGTCCGATCATCCCATGCTGAAAACAGATGGCTCAACGTCTGTGTTCATTTTGACAAAAACTAGAATGAAATGTATCGACACTTTTGTTGATGAATAGTGACTACATGTGCAGCGGAGTTAGACGTGCACAGTTTGATCTGGGGGGCGGGATTACGCTCACATGCTCCGACAACATGTCAAAGCTTGGGAGGAAGAGAAGAGTAAATTTAACGTGTTGTAAACTGTGTGCAGCAACTTTTACATTTTTACACTTTATATTTTAGTCAACTTCAGATTTAGTCTACGATGATCTAATAATGTTTAGTCAACTAAAACTAGACTAAGTAAAGGACAAGTCTTCACTGTCAAAGGTAAGTACAAAGCAGGAATATTTATTTCTGTTATTTATTTCTGTTATTTGCCACTTTGTTACATATGTATGTAACAAAGTTACATACTTTGTTACATACATATGTAACAAAGTATGTAACAAAGTTACATACTTTGTTACATATGTATGTAACAAAGTTACATATGTATGTAACAATCTTACATACTTTGTTACATATGTATGTAACTTTGTTACATACATACATATGTAACAAAGTTACATATGTATGTAACAATCTTACATACTTTGTTACATATGTATGTAACTTTGTTACAAAGTTACATATGTATGTATGTACATATATTTTCATGTATAAAATATATTTTTGTACTTTGACAGTGAAGAATTGTCCTTTACTTAGTCTCGTTTCAGGAGGACCTGGCAGGGTCAGAGAAACGTGTTCATGACTTTACTGACTGAACAGCCGTTTGGTATTTCAGCCCAACAAACGTGGCAAAAATAAATGGCACTCTTTGCAAAGTAACTTGTTTTGACCTCCCGAGAGTTTTTCAAGGATGCAACATCTTTTGAAAACGATGAAATCTCCATGAATTGCACACAGCCATGATAAGCACTATGAAGGTAGAAGTAAATATACCAGTGGAGACCAGACTTGGCTTCTCTTTACTTTTCCGTGCTAAGATAGGCTTCCACACTGATGATCATCTGAACCCAAGAAAAAAAAGGAAAGAGCAAATTTCCTTGAAAGTTGTTCATGTTCAAAGCAAAAGCTCAGCTGACTGGAGTTGACAAACTCTCAAGAAGCTTTAAGGAATCACAGTTAGCAAACTTATTTTCCCTTTTTAGAATTCTCTTTGGTCTGGAAGAAGTTTGGAGACAGACTTTCGTCCGGCCTCGGAGGTTCTGGACAAACTGGCATTGACACTAGCTAATTATTAACAAATTATTTACATATTAAATTCTTATTGTTATTAAAATTCACAAGATAAGTACCTGTAGCAATCCCAAGCATGTCCAGTTTTTGGCTCTGCTTTAGCTTAACAATTTTAATTATTATCGCTGCCTGTCAGATGTCCGATCCAAATAAAAGCCCAGGCTGTAAACCCCCCCCCCCCCCCCCCCCACACACACACACACAAAAGAAAAACAAACACAGGACGACAGTTTTAGCACAAACAGCAGTTTAGGCAATCAATGAAACACTTGTTCTGTGCTAATCAGGTGTTAGCATGCTAGGCTTTGACTGTAATATTAGCGCTTGTATATGCAACACTCAGTACGCTAACATGTATGTACAAACACTAGCACAGCAGGATGTTGGTGTAAAGCAGAAGTAATCTATTCAAGGCAAAATAAAGGATAAAGTATAGAAAACTACTATGATTATAAAATATACTTTTACACGGTACAGAGATATTCTAGATTGTCCACAAACCAAAGTTACCCTGTTATCTTTGGCTAATCACTGCCAACAAACCAGCAAATTCACTCTTCTTCACACACACACACACACACACACACACACACACACACACACACACACACACAGCTTAGAAAAAACCCTCAGATATATTCGTTCGACAGGACCAACCTTTGAAACTCACTTCCTTCCAAATCTTCCCATGAAATATGAAAATAAACAGACATTTTCTCATATTTAACAAAATTGCATTGAACAGTTAGATTATGACACATTATTAAATCATAACATTTAACCCTGATAAACATTTCTTAGATTGGTGAAACCACCAGCTTCCTTCAAAGGTGCCTGCAGTCATATTGGCTCACAGCAGCCCTTGTGACAAGACAACAGAAACCTTGATATCTTGATATTTAATCATCCTCTCTGATCTGGAAATCTACCTGAACGTCATCACTGATAATCTGACAGGCTGGAACAAAGTCTCAATTACACGTTTACAGAATTAAAAGTACAATAATTAGACTGAATTTGCAGCTAACAGCTGACGTGTGGTGATATGTACCTGTACTCATTCATGTACCGTGTTTGTGTAGTGTCATCAGTGTTGTGTTTTCACAGATTTCAGATGCAACAGCTCACAAGAATATAGTGTTTTTGCCTCCTGTGTGATAAGACTGATAGTTCTCTCATGTCTCTAATGGATATGAAATTATTGCCAGAATGTAGTTAGCTTAGCTAGGCCAGGCTAAAAGATTAGAAATAGAGCCAGTCTAGAAGAGTCTACTTCCTGGTATTTCCACCAGGTGAGCAGTAGGGGGCGATCGTGAGCCAATCCTGAATATGTAAATGAAGCTCAACAGCTAACACGTTTATTTACACCTGTTTAAAGACAAAAAGCCTATTTTTATTTTAGTATTTCTAACACAACACTGATAATATGCCAGATTTGATATGAAACGACTCTTTTATCTCTCCTTTGATTTTTATTTTTCTAAATTATGCATCGGTCGTTTAAGGACGGGGCGTACTTTCTCGATGGTTGTGGGAAGCGTAGCTTAACAACAATGGAAACTTCCATTGTATATAAGAAGCTACTGGTTGCGTCACACTTCCAAAGCTGTAAAGCTTTCTCAGATTTACTGCAACACAAAACTGTAAAAACTCTTAAAAAATAAATAAATAAATAAAAGTAAATCTGTTGGCTCAAAGACGTCTTTTAAGAACATCATGGAAACTCGCCAAAGAAAAATGCTTTCTCCAGTAGATCTGGTCATTTTCTTCATCTACATAGAGCTCCACTGATTATGGAATAACTCATGAGCGCCCCCTACGCTCTCTGAGAAACAAGGGAAAATGGGTATCCTGATTAACTGGACAAGTTGTTATCTCAGGTGTGCTGGCAGATTTGGAGATTTTGCTTTATAACATTTGAAACTGAAGTACAATCATAATCATTTCTATGCAAAACTCCCAACATTCCCAAAATTCCCAACCATTTGCTGCATATGGCCTCTGTGTGGATTTGTTACTTTTCTTTGTCCCATGTTACACAGAAAGAATTTATTTGATAAACTGATGGATGACGATGAAGACGCAGGATTTCTGAGGGACAAATGTTTTATGTTTTTGGTCCGTTACATATAAAAAAATAATTATCTGTGTTAAAAATATAACTCAGTACTCAGACAGGTGTTTATAAACTTTACTTTCATTATTTCATTATATTCAAATTTGAGTTATGTTTAAAAATTCAAAAGGTTGTTTTCAAATAATGACTTTTACAAACAATAAATAAATAACTGGTTCAGTTTGAATGTTTACTGAAAAACATACAGATGGATGAGCATAAAGGTGTTGGTGTGCAGTTTTTCATTTAGTGTTGAACAAAGAGCCAAATTGGATATTTTGTATCATGTCTTCACAAATAAATATCAAATTGAAAATAATGTCATAGACGTCTTTGTGTTAACGGAATAAAACGAACCTGGATCTGAGAAGTTCGTACATGGTGTTGACGGCCTGCTGTTTGTATTTGTCCTTAAATATAAAGTCAGTCAGTAATTGTGTTAAATAATCGTGATCTCCATATTTACCAAAGTAACTGCGCGCTGACAGATTTGTTGCCAGTGGAGCGCTCTCAGGGCTACGGTAGATATGATACATCTGTCCTGTTTGATTTCCACGTCTGACCCATGTATTTGAAACACAGAACATTATGATTTTGGACTTAACTCTGCAAGACGAGAGAAAGAAAACCAACAAATCCGACACTCGACACTCTGAACCCGGGATGTGTTCTGCACTGCAGCTTCAAAAATCATCATATTCATCATCAATTTATAGATGAATCATCGGGACTGGAGAACCAAATGTGAGAAGTGTGCGAAGTGGAGATTCAGCTGAACACAGTGCTGCACAGAGACTTGCGAGGCCTCTCGATGGCGCCGCATTTATTTACACTCCGAGTCTGTGGGAGTGCGTGGAGATTAAAATGGTAAACCACCCAGGATACGCCAGTGAAACGACGCTGTGTTGAAACAGCATCTTAGAGGATTTAGAGGCTGTTTGATCATAAAGGTGCAGAAATCCTCTAACAAGCTTAGAGCGAGTTTTGTTGTTTCACACAGTCGACTTTGACATTTTATGGCACAGAAACAAAGGCGGTCAACTAGAAAAGGAGCAGAGACACGTTTCCACAAGGCAACACATCCAGTGGTGTGATATTTGATGCTGGTCGCAGGCGGTCTGGTGTGTGAAGGATCTGACCAGTTCATCGTGCGAGTTTGAAGCTCATGCAGCTCTTTAGAGTCTATTTACTCGTTCAAAACCGCAGAGAGTCCTTTGATTAGAGGCTCTCTGCAGACGGTTGTGTTGCTGAAACTGAGCTCAGGAAGGCTGACGTCTCCAGGACTGGAATGATCATCAGCATTTATTCATTTAGCCTTTTCTGCAGAGAGCTTTCTCCCTCTGAGCCCCAGTTTTGGATCTGACCACGCTTTTTTTCTGCTCTTCGGTTGTTTTTATAAACCCAGATGCATTTGAAGAGCTCTGACGCATCATCAAATGAGTCAGAACTTCCTATCAGATATTAAATAACACAGCTGAGATCCAGATTCACTAAGAGTGTGATGTGAGTCTAATGTAACCTCTTAACTTCCGCCGGGAAACTGGAGACCCATTTAGGGTTCTGGGTGGGTGATCGCCTTTTTCTAGTTTCTGAAATGTGCTTGTTTAGCATCGAGCTGAAGCGTCGCCAAACCCAAGCTCTGATCCTTAGTGGGTCACCAGAAACCATTTGGATGTCAAGATGTCTGCAAGTTTTTTCCTTTACGTCTTTACTAGGGATGGGTATCGTTTAGGTTTTATCCGATACCAGTACCAAACCGGTACTTTTGAAACAGTTCCGGTGCTTAAACGGTGCTCAAACCGGTGCTTAAAGAATGGAGAACAAAAAATTGGTCCAAAAACCTCTCATGTTTAGCTGTTTTTTTGTAAAAAGATAACAATGTTAGCCTTTTCTGCAGCTATGGGGCATATATGGTATCACTCTTGGCTGGAAGCAGTGCTTAAACAATGGAAAAAACACAAACTTTGTCCAAAAACCTCTCATGTTTAACTGTTTTCCACTTTTTCTTTGGTCATTTTAACCTTTTTGGCCAGGGTGAAGGGAGTATCTGCCATCAAACAAGAAGACAGCCGCATGTAGCTATGATGGTGTTTGCTAGTTCACCTTACATGCATTAATGTAATAACGTGGTTAGCCTACTCAACGTAAATTACACACGAACAACATTAAGCTACTCACGCAGAGAAGAACGGCTGCTGCTGCATCATCATCATCATCATTCCTGCTACACTGGCAGGGCTAGGGGCCAGGACTCTCCTCTTCGGGTTTTTGGGGGATGTTGCTAACTCCGGGTCGATAACAGGCACCACACCCGCAGTAGATGTGCTCGGTGTGAGGTCTCGCAGCAATCTATCAAATACGGCGCATTTCTCAGCTTTTAACAAAATGCTATACGTCGCCAGGTGTTTCATCAGATTCGAGGTGTTACCTCCTTTGACAGTATCACAGTATCAGCTTAAAGCACTTGTTGCAGCTGCTGAGTTTGCATCTTTTGCTGTGAAGTACAGCCAGACTTTGACCGCTTCGCCTTGGGCATTTTTAATCTGTAGCTCTGCTCTAAAAGAACGTACGTACCTGGGCTCGCCTACTATCCTTGGAAACGTAAAATGATTGGCTAGAATCCAAAGTGCATGACATCTCAGGAAAAAAAAGCACCGAAATGTGCGCTGCTTTTCGGTCTGGTTACTACCGTTTATGTCAGAACCGGTGCCATCATGGCGAACCGGTACCCATCCCTAGTCTTTACTCGGTGTGACGGAAATGTTTAAACTTTAGTCCCTGCAAGTCAACATCAGCGTATCTTCTACGGTTCTTTCAGACTAGAGTAGCTGTAGTAGAATTTATGAAATATTATGACAGTGTATCGTGGCCATTAAACCTTTAAAAAAACATGAATGAAGCAAAGAGAGGAAGGTAATCTTCCTGAAAAACGTATATAATTCTTGGTATTTTAATCCCAGATATATGGATTTGTAATCTAACGTTCAGAGTTATATATTTCTTTGAATGGCAGCGTACCTTGGAGAACTGATTACTGAAAGGTGTAAACTTTTGTCTTAATTTTTCTCTTTATGAGGACTTAAAAAGATATTCAGTGAGATTTATGTTGGCAAATCTTGCAAATTGTGTCCCCAATACACAAAGTTTTGTTTTCAAATGTGTTTAAAATGTAATTTCGATGTGTAACTGAGGCGTGAGTGACCATGAAGTTTGCTGTTTGCAACACACATATTTAATGAATCTGGGTCTGAGTGATCAGTAAATGATGGCGTGTTGCGTTGCCATCAGACGGTAGTGACCGACAGCAGTGGGCTGGGACAGAGCTGGCTGTCGCTCTCCACTCGAGTCCCGTGAGTCAACAGCTCCTCCACCGTTGTCCAATCATCGAGCAGCTTGCTGTTCCTCAGTCGGTTCTGCTTCATGTGGCTCAGCTCCAGCACCGTCTGAGATGACAGTGACCCCTGAATGACCCCAGTTTGCTCCTCCCCACCTCCTCTCCTCTCTCGGTGTTGGCGTGACAGCGCCAGGTGGCGTCTTCTTTCCGTCCGGCTCCAGTATCGCCCCGCCAACCGTCCATCGTCTCCTTCCTCCTCCCCTAGCCTGCCTCCTTCTCCTCGCACCTCCTCGTCTGTGGTGACCTCGCTGCGTTCCCTGGCCAGACGGTACGCTCGGGCCCTGAGCAGCTGATTCCTGACTGACCTCTGATTGGACAGTCTGGAGCGAGGTGAGGGTGGAGAGTGAGGGCTACGTTGTGGAGCTCCAAGAGTGCTGTAGAAAGGACTGCACGTGCCCTTTGGCCTGCCGGGGCGGTTCCCGAGGGTCTGAATGCCACGCCAGTCTGACATCCCACTGGAGCCGGATCCAGGGCTCTTGGAGAGCGAGTCCTCCTCCCGGCTGCGGTTCGAGCCCGGGCTGTTTCTCATCGTGTTCTGATGATTGGTCAGACTCGTTTTGTCTATGCTCAGATGACTAGCAGGGTGACAGTTGTTGGGGTAGCTGGCCCTGCTCCTGGGCCCCAGTGCATTGCTGGTTGTGTCTGGCTGGTTAGTCTGGGCTGTGTTTGGATCCGTCATGTTGGGATGGCTCGCCCGGCGCCGTCGCTGTCCTTCACTCAAATCTGTTATTGTTCGACTCCTACCTGGACCCTCTACAGTCCCGCCTCCTCTGTGCTGCTGCTGCTCCAACCATAGCGCCCTCCGCTGACAAGGCTCAGTACGACAACCTGTTCAAAGAAAGCTGTTATTAGGCCTTAGATATGTGTCTGCAAGAGTGTTTTTGGATAGACTGAAATATGCTTGACGGGCATCTCTGTCCTACAGAAACACTCACTTAAAAAAAACACAGACTCATTTGCAAAATTTCTCATACATTATGAAAAAAATAATGAAAAATAATTAACCACATCTTTCTGAAAACATGAGGTGAGACGCAAGTTTGTCAGGTCGTGGTGCATTAACCCTTTAAGACCTACCATAGAACCAAGTCCACCAGAGCTTATATTATATTTTTACATGCTGTGGAGCCATTTTTGGGAGCATTTCAAGTTGCTATACATCAATACAACCATTACAGCCTAAATTCTAATAATATGTCTGCATTAAGTGCATAGTAATTACATAAATTGCAAGAAAGTGCAATAAACTACCAAAAAATTAAAAATCGTTTTTGTTTTTTTAACATCTATTTCTAGTTAGAGAAATTTAAGAGGCTTATCCCTCAAAACTGTAAATACAAAAAAGTTGCACAAAATAGTTTCCCACAACAGGAAATTTATTTTGAGTGTCTTCATAGTTTTATTTTGGAAATACACCAATTTTTATATACTGCAGGAAAAACGAAAATAAATATTATAATGCAAATTTGTAAAAAAGCAGCATATGCATCAAAATAAACTATTTCCAGCAGTGCAATATGAGTCCTAAGCATCCCAGAAACGACACAGAAAGTCATAAAGTCAAACATAACTTTTAAAAACACCAGTATAGGCTCATGAGGCCTTGATGGTAAAAAACTACATTTCAGCGAAAATGACGTCACTTCCGGTTTCGGGCAGGTCATGGCGGACATGCGATAGTTCGCGCTGACGTCTATTCCAACCTAGGAAGTGTTACAAACAGCTGATCGGATCGGCAAAGCGTGTTTCTGGAATATTATGTTTTTGTTGCTGCAAGTGCTTTTTATGCCGTTTTTCAAAGCTATATGTGGAAGGAAACTGTGACCGAGGACAAGCTGATGGCATAAGATGTAAGTACAACTCCTCCGGTTTCATATGCAAAAAAATGATTGCGCTAGCTCACGTGGTTGCAGAGCTACAAGGATTTAAAAGTAGTTGCGCAAAACGGAGCGTTAAGGATCCGAGACACTGAGCTGGTGACTTAATGCTATTTTCTTAGAAAGTCAGCACAACAATACCACGATGCAGTGCACGGTTGCTTATATAAACAAGAAAATGTGGAAACTACACGTTGAATTGTTGGCTCTCAGTCAACACATTTAAGCATTTTTCTCCCTCACAATGAGAGTCTGAGACTTTATGAATAAAGGAGGGATTTAGCCACCATGACATTACAGATTGGTTTCTGTTAGCACTTTGTCCATCTACTAAAAGTGACTATGTTTGAATGAGATGGTAGCGTGGCCAAATTATCAACTTTAGATTAGATTAGATTAGATAAAACTTTATTAATCCCTCGGGTGGGTTCCTCTGGGAAATTTGCTGAGCAAGATTGATTCATAGACTATGGGTACATCACACCAGCAAACATACGTGCGTATTAGTGGGTAGACTTCTTGGATGGTCTGCAGCGATCGATTGCAGGAGATACAAACACAGTAGAGAAGCTGTTCTCATTAATTCTAGGATGTGAGGTCCAGCAAATAGCTAACAGCTGCTGTTACCTGTGTCAGCACACTGTCAAAGTGGCCATTCCCCTAACTTTAAGCCTTTGCTGTATCTAAATGGATGTATTTTAAACCTGATGTGTAGCTTTGTCTATAGATAAAACTCTACCCAGCTGTTAACCTACCTTTGTGACGCTGTAGAGTTGGGCATTTTAACATGAGCTGTTGGAGCCGCCTCGAGTGATCGTTCAAGGAACTGAAGCTTTGTCCCTGCCTTAATTTGCAGATGCAAATTTAGCTATTTGATTGGAGGGTGTAAACCTGAAAATTCTGTATTGATGTAGTTATGTTTTTCAGGAAAACAGGGATAAGAAGAAAAGACACCCGACTCTAAAGTCACTTTGACCTCTGGTTGGACTGTGATGAAGCCATAGCTCAAAACTTTGACAGATCAGATTAAAATGACTAAAAGTGGAGATTCTCACAATTATTTTACTGTGTTTTACTAACCGATAGAGGGTGAGGGTGGTGAACGGTGACGAGGTAAAGTGGGACTCCTCTCAGCTCTGTGGAAGTGAACTGTTGTGGTCGTGCTGTTACCCACAGAGCAATGGGATGCTTGTGGTACTCCAGGTTGGGTCATCGGAGTCGTCTCAGGAATCGACTCCAAATCCCAGCGTCCTCTCTGCTCACGAGGGGAGTGGCCTGAGCGAAGATGGTGAGCTTGCCGATGAGTGTGGCCTCCGTGAATCTTGTGTAGCCGTCTGTGCTCCCCAGTGCTGACACTGTGGAAGCCTGAGTCGCTGGGTTCGGAGGAGATTAGGGACTCGGAGGAAGAGGAGGATCCTTGAGAGGAAGGGGTGTGGCCAGGCAGTGATGACATGGCATCTGTCTCAGCTTCGGAGAGCGCTATCCGGTTGTGTGGGCTGTCGGGGCCACAGCCTAACCCGCTGTCAAGCTCACTGAGGGGAAGGTAGCCAAGAGGACGTTCAGACCTCCAGGGCTGACGATAGTCCGACTAAAGAGAAAATAAAAGAATTTAAACTGAGTTTTTTGTTCAAATCAAACTGCAAAATCTGCTGCAAATGCTCCAAAACTGCAAAATGTACTAATAAAAATGGAATAGTTAGAGAAAGAGTATAACAGAGACAGGGATAGGTCTGAGAAGAGGGCATAGCCTTGATACTGAAACCAGTTACCTGTCTGGGAAAATTTTTCGGGTCCACCTCTTCTGCACCGTAACAGCCAATCAGACAGCTCTCAGAGTTAGGCTGGTAGTGCAACATTTCTTGGCCCTGAAATAGAAACAAAGGTGAGAAAAGAAACTAGTGTGTCTTCATTGGAGAGGGTCATGAGTTAACTTTAGTGCTGAACGTCTCCCAGACGTGACCTTGAAGAGGAGTTCGGTCAGATGTTTTTAAGGGCCGATTTATGGAACAATCTGGAAAGATCGCAGCGAGCGTCATATTTTAGACGAACACACTCAAGTGAAATTTCAGAATAAAATGGTGTAAACAAAAACAAATTACCCGGTAGTCCAGTCTGTCCAGGTGGTCTAAGCTGTAGGACACACTGGGCAGGTAGTTGGTGCCTGGGTGCTGGTCATTTGATGATCTGGGGAGGTATCCATTGGGCGGGTAGGCATCAGGTGGCATCATCATGTGACCATTGGGAGAGTATAGGTCAGGTGACACCGTCATGTGACCATAATAAGGCCTGTGTAGTGAAAGAGATCAGGTCATGTTATATTTTATGATATATACCTGCTTAAATAAAAACAATACATATATAGTCTTCTAAACAGACAGGTACTTCAGGAGAACAACCTTCCATGGCCATGACAGACACTCGATGGAGCATCGTGCTGATCTTGCAAACTCAATTTGCCCCAAACCCTCAAGTAAAAAAGACACATTGTCCTTCAATCTGACATATCGTGCAAACAGAGGCACAGGATTCATTTTGGTGTTTCTCGTTGCAGTCGTTACACGTCAGCTCATCCCCAAACCTGTTCTAAAAGTCTTTATGATACGTGTTCTCATCCTTGATCCCGAACCCACATTCTCTGCTTCGTGCTGAAAGTTTACTCCAGTTGGTTCTCAGTCATCCAGGTCATGGTAAACTAAGGAGCTTGGAATGAAAAGCAACTGGATGTTTCATCTCTCATCTGAAAAGCTTCACCAGTTCTAAGACCAAATGGTGGAGAGTCCCAGATTTTAAGCCCTAGTGGGAGATCTCCCTTGAGAGGCTCGTTGACCCACTAACTGATCATAAGGTGTGAAAAAGGGTTTGGCTCATTATCAGCAGAGACCGGGTGAATCCATTATCAGGGTGAGTGGGTGTTAAGTCGCCTGGGAAGGGATCTCGAAATTGGATTATAGGTGGCAGACAGTTGGTGTCGTAAGCCACGCCCTTCTGTTCAAAGATGGCCGTCGTTCAGATGGTTTCTTTCAACTAAGCCATCCATGTCCACTGCTGGGAAGGCCTTCCACACCATGTAGTTCAGATAGATATCTACAACCAGATTAGTTTTATTTCATTGAGAATAACAAAAAGATATCTACCCATTTGTTTTCAATTTGATATCTATTTGTGAAAATGTGATACAAAATATCCAACTGTCTGCCACCTATAATAAAGTTTTGAGATCCGTTCCCAGGCGCCTTAACTTCCACTCACACCTTGTGTCTGTTGGTCTCAATAAGTTACATGATAGCGTGACGCAGGGACTCACAATGGTTTCACCTGAAACCTCTGCTGATAATGACTCGGATAAGAGGTGAAAACATCTTCAAGAAACGTAAAGAAGTTCATTTCCACTTTCCTTAGTTTAGCTTCAAACTTTCAACTCATCCTTCTGCCATCTTCTAGTCCTACGGCCAACATCTTATCCAGTTTGCAAACACCTTATTTCCAAAATCGGACCTAGGTTCCAAACTTTGCACCATTTAATTCTTTCCTTCTCTATAAAAGTCTCTCATACTGTGAAAAACACAAATATCTCTGTTGTCATGAACGTTTGGGTTGGGGCGCTGACTTGGTTATCAAGTCGGATCTTGGCTCCTTAAAAGTAAAGAAAACTGAAATGTTTTTTACTTAAATCACAAAAACGACAGAAGTACGTACCCTGCAGTGTAGCCGTCTCCCTGACCTTCCTCTCCCTCCATCAGCCCCATGGCTCTCAGGGCCTCCCAGTGTCTCTCGGTGGGGACGCTGCACTCAATTGCACAATGGGACCTTCGCCTCCTGTGACCATGCCCCCTTTTAGCTTCGACCTGCACAGCGACCGGCTGGCCATACTCGTCCACGTAGTGAAGCTCCTCTCGGTGTCGGTGGTGAGCAGGTTCACGAGTTTTAGCCTAAAGACCAAAAAAACCATGAAAGCTAAAACACTGCAAGCTTAAGAAAAAGTGGAAATGAACATCAGTAATTTGGTTCCTTCTATAAACCATTATTTATATCTTCAACCACCCGAGGTTTCTGCCGTGAAACATTGCAGTATTTCGTGCAGTATTGATAAAGCAGATAAAGACACGGAGGCAAAGTGGGAGTTTAGCCTCCAATACAAGGTCAGTCCGTGCTTTAGATCCAACCGTTTGGCATGCCTGACTACAATTGCGTTACATAAAGTGGCAAATGATTCACACTGTCTTTATATAGAAAACGAGCCATTTTGCATAAGCTGGATAACAAAAGAGAAAAGTTTGGAACAGCTGCAAAGTTTTTCCTTTAGTGCTGTGTTTACTGTGTTTACAGTCAGTGTGTTTTTAATGGAAACAGATGTTTATTGAATATAAAGCCTCTGACCAGCTGTGTCTCAGAAGGCTCCATGCAGATTTCATGTAAACTGGAACAGTTATTACAGCAGACAAATAAAGCCACTGGGTGATGAATCGGTGGTGTAAACACACTGGTACTGCTGTCCAGGCTCCTGTGCATGTTCACGCTGATCTCGCTCTACCTCCAGGATGACCCTGCTTTCATATCTGTGGGATGCAGGTCGGCTGATTGGTTGCTGTTTTAGCTTGCTGCAGGCCTGACGCCTGAACGCTGGCTTCCCTCCAGCTTCTGTGGGCTCTCCTCTTTCCACCTCCAGCCAGCAAGCGAACTCGTCACTCAGCCTGTGTGTAGGATGTTAACTGATATCTGCCCAACGATGCAACAGTCCAGGTTTGGTAGAGGTGGGTGGCATCTCCGTGTAATCCTCTATTTCTTCTATTTTGCTGAGTTAGGAGTTTATTCTTCTCTTTTATTTCATTATGTATGTTTAGGTTGTTCTCAGGGATCAACTGAGTCCATCCTCAGTCACACAGAAATTTTTATGCTAACCTCTGTAGAGCTGTCACGATATCACATTTTCCACATCTTCTCCAACAACCACTAACTCACTATGAATACACTGACAGCAGCTAGCATAAACCTTATAAACAGAGACTGTTAACGCAGGCTGCATTAACACAACTGTGTGTGTCTTTGGATGCACGCGGTCTGTAGGTGAATTTAAATGCCCTGAAACGAAACTACAAACGCCTCTCCCTCTACTGCACGCTCATCTTTTCTCTTTTCTTTCCCTTCAAGTTAAAAAGCAGATAACTTCCTCTCCCTGACCCTGGTTCTACTAAAGATCTCCTGTTAAAAGAACGTTCTTCCTCCCCACCATCTCCAGCTGCTGGCTCACAGGAGATCCAATCATTATAGATCAGTCCTATTTTATTTTGTAATCTTTGGTTCCTGAGTATTCTTGCATTATTCCTAGTAGTATTCCTTTGACAGTTTTCCCTGAATTTTTCAGCCCTGCCATCACCTGTTTAATTAGCCACACCTGTACCCAGTCAGCCAATCAGCTGTGTACGTTCTCCCCCTGCTGCTCTTTGTTCCTTTGCCCGATCCGCTCATCTTTTTAAAGGTTTGGTTTTCCAGTAGTTCCCAGTGCTTTAAGCATTCCTCATGTTCCCGACGATCTACTTGTGCACGGCCTTTTTGGATTCTCTCTTTTGCCTGCCCCTTGCTGGGATTGTTTGCTCTGCTAGCTGACCCGTGCACGACCTCTGCCTGGTCAAAGAATTTTAGTCTCTTTGCCTCCGGGGTCTTGCATTTGGCTCCTCTGCTCAGCGAGCCCTGCACTAACAGTGTCGGGTACCTCAGTCTATGAAGCCCCTTGAGATGACTTTTCTCTACATGGATACAAATTAATTCACACAGTAAAAACACAAAGATTTGCCTCTATTTTAATGAAACTGTGAAAATCAACAAGTAATGCTGTAAACTATTAAACGCTTCCCTAAATAAGGACGTGTTAGACGTGAAAGGCTGAATGATGGAGAGTTCAATAGAACTGAAAGCAGCAGAACGGAGGTCTGAGTTTATAAAGAACGAAGACGAGCTCACTGAAAAATCAAGAAAGATTTGAGTTGAGTGACTCACATACAAATAAGGCCGGCTGTACCAGAGACGCACGATAAACACGGAGACGCCAGACTGGGAAGATTTGAGATAATAATGAAAAAGCTTCAACTCGGTAAATATTCTCTGCTGCTCGTTTCTGAAGGAGAAACATTGGCTGAGATTTTATTTAGCTAGACCTCGAAAATAACACAAGTGTGGAGATCAGGCTGATCACAATATCTCATGTTTACAAATTAATTAATGAAGATGTGATTTTGAAAAATAACAGCAACAATGTTATCAGTCAAATCAAGGTTTAACCCTTTAAGACCTACCACAGAACCAAGTCCGCCAGAGCTTATATTATATTTTTACATGCTGTGGAGCCATTTTTGGGAGCATTTCAAGTTGCTATACATCAATACAACCATTACAGCCCAAATTTTAATAATATGTCTGCATTAAGTCCATAGTAACTACACAAATTGCAAGAAAGTGCAATAAACTACAAAAAAATTGAAAATCGTTTTTGTTTTTTAACATATATTTCTAGTTAGAGAAATTTAAGAGGCTTATCCCTCAAAACTGTAAATACAAAAAAGTTGCACAAAATAGTTTCCCACCACAGGAAATTTATTTTGAGTGTCTTCATAGTTTTATTTTTGAAATACACCAATTTTTATATACTGCAGGAAAAACGAAAATAAATATTATGATGCAAATTTGCAAAAAAGCAGCATATGCATCAAAATAAACTTTCCAGCAGTGCAATATGAGTCCTAAGCATCCCAGAAACCACACAGAAAGTCATAAAGTCAAACAGAACTTTTAAAAACACCAGTATAGGCTGATGGGGCCCTGAAGGTAAAAAACTACATTTCCGAGAAAATGATGTCACTTCCAGTTTCGGGCAGGTCATGGCGGACATGCGATAGTTTGCACTGATGATCTATTCCAACATAGGAAGTGTTACGAACAGCTGATCAGATCAGTAAAGCATGCTTCTGGAATATTGTGTTTTTGTTGCTGCAAGTGCTTTTTATGCAATTTTTGCAAAGCTATACATGGAAGGAAACTGTGACCGAGGACAAGCTGATGGCATAAGATGTAAGTACAACTCCTCCGGTTTCATATGCAAAAAAAATTATTGTGCTAGCTTACGTGGTTGCAGTTCTACCGGGATTTAAAAATGGTTATGCAAAACAGAGCGTGCCCGCTCCGACCGGCTTTAAAGGGTTAACTTTAATTTAGGATAAAATGAGACCTGATCATACAGATTTTAAATATGAGAAGTTTCTTTATTCATTCCCAATTATTTAATTTAGAATTTCCTTACTTTACCCATTTTATTTATTAAAATACAACAAATAAGATCAAGCAAGCTTACTCCGTCCAGAGTGGATCGTTCTGTCCAGTCAGAGCATGAAAGGAGCACTCACACTCCGAAGGACAGTCAGTCATTAGGTCGCTAAAGCCAAGTGATAACAAAACTCCCGTGTAACGGTGCAGCCTTGTGTTGGAACGTCACGTGTGAAAGTTAAGATGCAGCGAAGTTACAGAGAGGCAGCATCTAGGTCAGGATTCAGCCTCCCGTAACCTCTGCACCAGCACTGGAGTCTTTACTCTCTCAGTACAAGCCTGAGGTCTCACACACACACACACACACACACACACACACGCGCACACACACACACACACACACACACACACACACACACACACACACACTGGCACAGATATTAACACAGAATCAGAACCACATGCACACATAAACAACAGTTCATACATGTGGAAACCTGCTTCCCAGAACACCCCTGCCCCTCCCACACACACACACACACACACACACACCCACACACACACACACTCTCACACACACACACACACACACACACACACACACCCACACACACACACTCTCACACACACACACTCTCACACACACACACACACACACAGCAGTCAGAGAGTGATGTGCTGTACCCTGGAGAAGTGTGTCGCGCTCCGCTGCACTTTGACAGTAACACAGGCTGATCTCTCTCCCTCCCTTCATCTATCCGTCGCTCTCTGCTGTTTGTGATGCTTTGACTCAGTTTTCAGTCTCAAAGTGCAAAACTCTGCAGAATGCAGACATTCGTCATTCTCAGCACAAAATCACAGTTAGCATGCAACAAGAGAAAACAAGTGTCACACGAGGAAAGCTCGGTGAATCTGGGTCCACCACAGTTTGATCATCAGAGTCACTGCAATTCAAAATGTCAAACTAGGCTGTAAAGATAAAAGTCTGATACTCAGCCTGCTGTCTTTTAAAGCAGATGATACAAGAGAGTCAAATTTATTTATACAGCATCTTTCAACGTTCAGAGACAAAAAGATAAAAACATTAGGACAAAACAAAAATGCAATAAATACAATAAAGTTTATATTTTATGTAAAAGCTACAGAAAGCTGCTGTAGACATGCTGTTCCACAGTCCTTACAATAAATAAATAAATATCAATGTGAAAACCGGAAAAAGGTAGAGGACAAAATAAGAAGTGACAAACCTAAAAGACACTGAACTATACAGAGCAGCACCCCAACCGGTCGCAGCAGATGGCCCCGCCCCTCCCTGAGCCTGGTTCTGCTGGAGGTTTCTTCCTGTTAAAAGGGAGTTTTTCCTTCCCACTGTCGCCAAAGTGCTGCTCATAGGGGGTCATATGATTGTTGGGTTTTTCTCTGTATCTATGAAGCGCCTTGAGGCGACTTTTGTTGTGATTTGGCGCTATATAAATAAAATTGAATTGAATTGAAAAAAGGTTTTAATCCTGATTTCAAAGAACTAATAGACTCTTTGTTTTATTCCACAAACGTATGTTGCTCTCATTCTGTAATCTGTAGTGGAATACATGTTAAAAGTAACCTTCCCAACACTGAGCATAACTATGCTCCATAATCTGAGTTAAAGAAAGCGTATAAATATTAAAAGGAAGCAGTCCGACAACAGAACCCTGAGGAACCCACACGTGACCTTTATTTGGTCACAATTATGTTTGCAAAACGACAAAAAAATCTGAATTTGTCAAATAAAATTCAAACCAATTAAGCGCTGAGAGTCCCAGTCGTTTCTCCAGCCTATCAGGCAGCATATTAAATGCAGCACTGAGATGGAGCACTACTAAGACTGTAACTACTAACTGTAACTGTAACTATTATGCTGAATAAAACGGTGATAAGAGCGGTGTCAGCGCTATGATCTGAATCCAGACACTGAGGAGATTGTTCTGAGTGAATTTGCTGGTAAACAACCGTCTCAATAACCTTTGCCAAAAACATTAATTTAGACATCAGCTGGTAATTACTCATTACTGACACGTCCAAGTTTTTTAAAAGAGGTTTTATTACTGCATTTTTTAGGGTCTTAGTAAAATGCTGTGATTGCAGAGATGTATTATCTATCTGTGGTATCAGTGGGCAAAATATCAAAGGAGAAAGTTGCAGATTTCATCTATTTAGCAATTTCTGTCAAAGATATGAGGTTTAAAGGTTTATTCTTAAGTTATTATGTTATTACTGTCTCTTGAAATTGAAACACCAACTGGTTGACTTGTCTTTTGTATTTTCTCAGTAAAAATGCTGCAAAATCATTGCAGGGTTTATTAGACGATAACTCAGAAGGAAGTTTTTGTTAGTCTATCAATAAACTAAATAAAACACGAGTGTTATTGATATTGTTATTGATGATCTTTGAGAAAAAGGACTGTCATGCCCATTTTTTACTTTTGATTATAAATCTGAAGATGTCTTTATTAATATTGTAATGAGCCTGCACTTTAGTTTTCCTCCACCTGCATCCAGCCTGTCTGCACCTGTTCTCAGTTCTAATTAAATCATTGATCTTTTCCCTCCTCGGATAATTTTGGTCTTAATTGGAGCAATAGTATCCATAACAGTGAGCAGGTAAAAACCATTTACAAGATCATCAACAGAATCCAAAAGCAAAGATGATGGAGGTATTAGGGGTGCAACGATGCACAAAATTCACGGTTCGATATTTTTTCGATACAAAAAAATGTTCATGCCTTTTTAATTTGTCATTTATTAAAATTATAAATATATATTTTAACTCAAAAGTACAGTTTTTAAATTGACGTTAACGCGACAACACGGCAAATCTCCGTTAACGAGCTAACGCGGATCGCCCCGTGAGTGGGGCTCGACGGCCAACACGTTAATGAGCTAACTGCGCTAACACACTAGTTCCCACCAATGTAATTGAGCATTGGGTGGCACATCCAACATACTGTTTTACTTTAGTCCATGACGCGCTTACCTACAGGGTCATACTTCACATGAAAACCATGCACAGACAGCACTGTCAGAAGGAAAGTTGATAAAATAAATTAAAAATTTTGTATTGTTTGATACATATGCGTACCGAACCGAAAGCACTGTATCGAACGGTTCAATATCAATACGAGTATTGTTGCACCCCTAGTAGGTATATAAGCCTGAATAACCTGTGGACAGATATTGTCACTGACACGTTGATAACTTCATCTTTACCAGTGATTTTAAACTCGACACAATAATGATCTGAACAGGCTACATCACTGACCACAGTGTCAAATACAGTTAAACCTGTAAAGATCCAATACTCTTCTCTGAGGGCCTTCAACTTTCAGATTAGAGCAAAGCTCAAGCCCAGATTACCCAGATCTTCAGGATCAAGCCAAGTCTGCATTAATGGTGCAGTTTGAGGCTCCGCCCCTTTCATTGATGAACGATTATCATCTTCAGGATGGGATGCTGAATCGTCCATTGATGCTACAAATCTGTTCTGTAACTTCACGGCCTGTTCACCGATAGGTTTATTCTCTGTTTGCTTAAATACTCAAATGAGCATGAAGCACCAAAGGTCAAAGGTCACTCAGTCTGCTCTTCAAGTCGATTCATTCGTCTACATGGTGACATGCACTGTGCTCACAGTGGCCGAGACTTTCTATTGAGCAAATATCTGTGACATAAGTCCAGTATTATTAACAGCTTATTGAACATGAACCATAAAGTGCAACACACATGTTCCCTGATTTTTCCCGTTTCTTTAAGACCAAGCATCCCAGCTGTTTCCCAGGAATCTCCCAGAATCTCTGACTTTTTAAAATAAATAATTGGTAAACACATATTAGTAAGTTTTACGTGTTTGTTGTGTTGCCAGAAACACGGTCCACACACTAAATACAGTTTATACCCATCTGTCAGTGCAACCTGGCAACACACAACGGTTCATTTGTGCTGCTGGTCTCAGGAACACCGCTGTTATTAAACAAAGGTGAGCTGAGCGTGTTTGTGCCTTTGGTATAGTTAGAAAGATATTAATCAAGCCAAACTTCTGGCATTAAAAACTTGTAACTGAAATATGGTAAAAAGACAATATGAGTTTATAAACATTGATGAAAATATCCACGCTGGACAGCTGTGGCTGTGACTCGTCTGTGGTTGGAAAAAGGCGAGTGTGCAGAGCCGGTCAGCAAAATACAACAAAAAACAAAGATGCTGCAAAATCAAACGATTTGGAAAATCATTTCACACATCACTGATGTCCTGTCCCATATCATTTTCATGTTACAAGTATTATTATACATGAAGTCACATGTCAAGTGCCTTAAAGACACGCTATGAGAATTAGCCTGGGAAAAACACTTTCCACAGCTTTAGTGCAAAGACGATACAAAACTGCTGCCAGATACTCATATCTGCTATTTAGTCACACTGATTAAATATCAGAGTTTTAAACTGCACCAACAACACAAACAGCTGGCAAGAGACTCCAGCTGAGCCGAGGTCTGTCAGACAGCTTAGAGCCGATTTCCCTTCTAAGTCCAGGAAGAGTCAACAAAAACAAAAACTTCCAACAGAACCAAAACTGTGCTTTGTAGCAGGAGACCAACATGTTCATTTGGGCATTTCAACAGAGGAGTCGGTGGGACTGACTCACGTTTTGGATAAACAGGTGAGTTTCATAGTGATGACATCATGTTTTTAATCATCTACACTTCTGTGGTAGCTCTGCTTTCTTAGTCAGTAAAAATAGGACCAAACGTCTGACTGACAGCAGACTGATTTCTCAGGTTGTTAACGAAGCATCGAACCACTGATGCTCACACCTAACAGTCTGAGTTTCTGTGACATCACAAAACTGGAACTCTTCAGATCTGTAAGAGCCTGATGTTGTTGGCTAATGTGCTGCATATCAACGTGCATCATTTAATGTAGTGATAGATTTGATAGATTTCAAGATGGCGCCAGTGTGTGTGGCTCGCCGTCTGGCTCTTCCTCTGTTGTGTTTGCTTATGTTGTTTTTTATTGCTAGAGTCACTTCTGAGGCCACTATTATAGATCTTGGTTCGCTGGCACAGTATGTTAAACCCGTCATCACTAATCTGGGAGTTAAAATAGAGGCAAATCTTAAACTTGAAAGCCAGGTCAGAGCTGTTGTAAGATCGAGCTTTTTTCATTTGAGGGAATTAGCCAAAATAAAGCCCATCTTATCGAAACAGCATTTTGAGACAGTAATCCATGCCTTTGTTACTTCTAGGCTGGATTATTGTAACGCACTTTATTTTGGGGTTAGTGATGCGTCCAATAGGCGCCTGCAGGTTGTGCAAAATGCTGCAGCAAAGTCTGAGCACATTACCCCAATTTTAATTTCACTCCACTGGCTACCTGTACATTTTAGGATTGTTTTTAAAATTCTCTTATTTGCTTTTAAATCTCTTAATGGCCTGCCCCCCCCCCCCCCCCCACCTCTCGGAGCTACTACAACCATATACACCTGCCCGTTCCCTTAGGTCCGCCAATCAGCAGCTCCTTAACCCTTTAAGACCTACCATAGAACCAAGTCCGCCAGAGCTTATATTATATGTTTACATGCTGTGGAGCCATTTTTGGGAGCATTTCAAGTTGCTACAGATCAATACAACCATTACAGCCTAGATTTTAATAATATGTCTGCATTAAGTGCATAGTAATTACATAAATTGCAAAAAAGTGCAATAAACTACAAAAAAAATTGAAAATCGTTTTTGTTTTTTTAACATATATTTCTAGTTAGAGAAATTTAAGAGGCTTATCCCTCAAAACTGTAAATAATAATAAAATAAAAATAAAATAATAAAAGTTGCACAAACTAGTTTCCCACCACAGGAAATTTATTTTGAGTGTCTTCATAGTTTTATTTTTGAAATACACCAATTTTTATATACTGCAGGAAAAACTAAAATAAATATTATAGTGCAAATCTGCAAAAAAGCAGCATATGCATCAAAATAAACTATTTCCAGCAGTGCAATATGAGTCCTAAGCATCCCAGAAACCACACAGAAAGTCATAAAGTCAAACAGAACTTTTAAAAACACCAGTATAGGCTCATAAGGCCCTGATGGTAAAAAACTATATTTCCACAATGACATGACATCACTTCCGGTTTCGGGCAGGTCATGGTGGACATGCGATTGTTCGTGCTGATGGACGTAGGAAGTGTTACAAACAGCTGATCGGATCGGCAAAGCGTGTTTCTGGAATATTATGTTTTTGTTGCTGCAAGTGCTTTTTATGCAGTTTTTGCAAAACTATATGTGGAAGGAAACTGTGACCGAGGACAAGCTGATGGCATAAGATGTAAGTAAGTAAGTGTAAAAATTATTGCGCTAGCTCACGTGGTTGCAGTGTTACAGGGATTTAAAAATAGTTGTGCAAAGCAGAGCGTGCCACTCTGACCGGCTTTAATGTTTTACTTGTTGGCACACCATCTATTCTAACCAAATCCCACAGTTTTTCCATTAACATTGAAAATTCTCCCACCCTTCCCTCCCCTCAGGTTAAGAGTTTGGGTGTCATACTTGATAATACTCTCTCATTCCAGTCTCACATTAATTACATAACCCGGTCTGCTTACTTCCACTTACGTAATATTAACCGATTACGCCCCTTCCTTACTCCCCATGCTGCTGCCATCCTTGTCCATAGTCTTATCACATCCCGTATTGATTACTGTAATTCCCTCCTATTTGGTCTCCCTAAAAAGTCCCTTCATAAACTTCAACTTCTTCAAAATTCTGCAGCTCGGATCATAACCCATACTCCGTTAAGTGCTCATATCACCCCAGTTCTCCAGCAGCTTCACTGGTTGCCCATAGAAGCCAGGATAAACTTTAAAATCTTACTTTTCACGTTCAAATGTATCCATAAATCTGCTCCTGCATATTTGTGTGACCTGCTCCATATCACCACTGTTTCCCGCCCTCTCAGATCATCCTCTGCTTTTCATCTTACCGTTCCGCCCTCACGCCTTATCACTATGGGGAGCAGAGCTTTCAGTTGCTCTGCTCCCCGGCTCTGGAACTCTCTTCCTCCTGCACTAAGAAATATTGACACCCTTTCCGTATTTAGGACACAGCTCAAAACACACCTGTTTAGACTGGCTTATTCGCTTTAATGCTGATTTTTATCTGTTGTCACGCTCTGTTTTGTAATTTTAACTTATTTTATGTATTTTATGACTATTCTTCCTTTTATTAATTGTGTTTTTTGTAAGGTGACCTTGGGTTTCTGAAAGGCGCCCTCAAATAAAATGTATTATTATTATTATTATTATTATTAAAGGGTTAAGGTACCGAAAACTAAGTTTAAATTTAAAGGTGATCGTGCTTTTGCTGTAGTTGCTCCAAAGTTGTGGAATGATCTACCCTTGCATGTTAGGCAGGCTTCTTCTCTTTCTGAATTTAAAAGTCTTCTTAAAACATATTTATTCGCTGAAGCCTTTGGCATTGATTAGAGGGGTTGACTCAATTTGTTTTAACATGTTTCAATTTATTTTAGTTTTTTAGTTATTTATCTTATCTTATCTCATTTTAATTTTCTTTACTTATGCTATTAGCATGTACAGCACTTTGTGAACTCTGGTTTTATGTTAAAGTGCTTTATAAATAAAGGTGGTATGGTAGTGTTAAAACCATCAAAAATAAACTTGTGCTTTTTTTAAAGAAAAAAGGTTAAACGACATCTCGCTGAACCCAAAATAAAGCACACGTAAGGCTTCACAGTAACATATACATGCTGCTGATGAGCTGAAAATCTATAGCTGAGGTGGTGTTCGTCCTCTGACTCTTCAGCCTGACAGAAGCAGAAATACTCAGGAGGAAAATAGATCGTGAGCTCTGTGATTCGGGTGAAGTGGGAAGTGAGTCACATTTTCTTTTGTATCGTACACACAAAGAAGGTCGTTTTTTAACGAGATGATTGGACAAAACCCTGAAATGTTCTGGTACGAACATGGAGGCTTTATCTGAAAGCATCTAAATTTGTTATCATCTGATTTATCTCAGTTATAATTATCAGAATCCCTGTTTGATCAGTGATTTGTGAATGATGCCGTTGACACAGTGTACTGTGCAGCCACGGGGAGGACAGAGCAGCAGCACCACTCTTTTATGTCAAGCTGTCAGTCTCTGTACAGTCACACGCCACGCCCGGCTCTGCTGCCTTAAATTCCTCCGATCACGCACAAATTTGGCTTTCTGCTCTGTTTTGTGTTACAGCGCTGTCAGCACAGACAGGTCAAACATTCACATGCAGCTTTAGGGGCCATGAAAGAAGATCCTGCTGATCGTCTCCAAGAAAAACCTCGAGCTTTCACCTGGCAGGTGGACCGATTCAGTCACAGCACCAGTGGGATGAAGTTGAAATGACATCCTGGGAACAATCGTGTTGGTTCTTCTTCTTTTGGCTGCTCACCGCAGCATCCGTCTGACCCGATCCCCAGCATCCTCCTCTGTCACACCAAACCTCTGCACATCCTCCTTCACAGCATTCACGAATCCTCTCTGGGCTCGTTTCCTTCTTACATCTCCATAGTCAGCATCCTTTGTCTAATATATCCACTATGCCTCCTCTGCACTTGTCCTTGCCAGTGCCCTCTTTCCTAGACATCTCCACTCCCTCCTTACTGATCCTGTGTAGTTCATTGTCCTCCATCTGTCCCCTTACCTCGCTAATTTTCTGCACTCATCAGCTCCATCTTCTAGACACACTCTCTTCACTCATTTGCACACGTCTGTGGTTAACCACCCTAACCTGCTGCACATCCTTTCCTTTCTTAATGCCCAGTCTCACACACAGCTTGTCACGAACGGGCGGACTACGCACGGTAATTCGGCGTGCCTGTGTGGCGTGCTGGTTAGACCCAAACGCGGGGAAGGCTAGCGATGGGTAGGAACAGACACGCAGTTAATCTAGTAACGGTCAGTGCACGAAGCGTGGCTTCGGACTGGCGTTACAGAAAAAGAATCGAGAGGAAAAACACTCACGGTTGCTGAATCAGAAGGACACTGACGTCGGCAAAGAGTTGGAGCTTCTGACATGAGGAGAACGATGTCTGAGCGGCGAACAGGTGGGTGGCGTCTCCCTTTTAAACCCGGCCCCGTGATCAGCTGGCGATCAGCTGATCACCGGCTGACAGGACCCCCCCCCCGACGACCGGCACCCGACGGTCCAGGACGGCGGCGACGGAAATCGGAGATGAGGGAGGGATCCAAGATGAAGCGGGACGGCACCCAGGAGCGCTCCTCAGGACCGTAGCCAGCCCAGTCCACCAGATACTGGACCCCCCGACCCCGGGGACGGGAATCCAAGATCCGCCGGACAGCGTAGACAGGACCCCCATCGACGAACCTGGGCGGGGGCGGGGCCGGGGAGGGGGGCGCCAGCGAGGAAGTAACGCGCCGCTTAAGCTGCGAGACGTGGAACACCGGATGGACCTTCATGGCGGGCGGAAGCCGGAGACGGTAAGTCACGGGGTTGAGCCGGGCAGTGATCTCGTATGGACCAACGAACCTGGGAGTGAGCTTCTTGGACTCGGTGTGGAGCCTCAGGTGCCTCGTGGAGAGCCAGACGCGATCCCCAGGCTGAAAAGGATGACCCGGGCGATGGCGGCGACGATGCTGCCTGGCGTACAGAGCGTTGGCTCGGGTAATGGCCGCCCGCGCCTTGATCCAGGCCTGACGACAGCGGCGGACCATCTGTTCAGCAGCAGGAACGTCGACCTCCACCTCCTGATGGCCGAAGATAGGAGGATGGAAACCATAACAGGTTTCAAAGGGCGAGAGACCGGTGGCAGAAGAGACGTGGAGGTTATGTGACAGCTCAGCCCACAGCAGGTAACGAGGCCAAAGCGACGGTTGGGCAGAGACGAAGCACCTCAAGAAGCGCCCCAGCTGTTGGTTGGTCCGTTCAACCTGCCCATTGGTCTGCGGGTGATAGCCGGACGAGAGGCTGGGAGAGGCTCCAATCAGGCGGCAAAAGGCTTTCCAGAACCTGGCGGTGAACTGGGGCCCCCGGTCGGAGACGATGTCCTTGGGGAACCCGTGAAGCCGGACGACATGGTCCAAGAAGAGCTCGGCCGTCCGTTTGGCAGAAGGGAGACCAGCCAGGGCGACCAGGTGCACTGCCTTCGAAAACCGGTCTACAAAGGTGAGGATGGTGTCAAGACCGCCCACGGATGGGAGGCCGGTGACAAAGTCAAGGCCGACATGGGACCAGGGACGTCTCGGCACAGGGAGAGGGTGAAGGTCGCCAGTGGGAGGCTGAGTGGAGGACTTGGCCCGAGCACAGGTGTCACAGGCGGAAACGAATTCACGGACGTCCCGGGCCATGGAGGACCACCAGAAGGCACGACGGAGGAGTTGCAGGGTCCTGTCCGGCCCCGGGTGGCCAGAGAGCGGGGAGGAGTGAGCCCAGAGCAAGGCCTCCTGACGGCACCGGGAAGGTACGTAGAGCCTCCCAGCAGGGGTGTCAGGCGGAGGCGGTTCGGCGGTCAGGGCATCCCGGATAGAGTCCTCCAGGGGCCACCGAAGGGGGGCAGCGAAGCACTGAGAAGGTAGGATAGGTCCAGGGTCTGACGTGAGGCCGTCCTGGGCGAACTGTCTGGAGAGAGCGTCTGCCTTAGCGTTCTTGGAACCAGGGCGGTAGGCGAGGTGGAAATTGTAAGGCTCAAAGAACAGGGCCCAACGGGCCTGCCTTGGGTTGAGCTGCTTGGCAGACCGAATATGGATTAGGTTCTGGTGATCAGTCCAGATCAGAAACGGGTCTTTCGTCCCCAGGAGCCAATGCCGCCACTCTTCTAAGGCCCACTTGATGGCCAGGAGTTCTCGGTCCCCGACTCCGTACCGTTGCTGCGTGGGCGAGAACTTCCTCGAGAAATAGCAGCATGGGTGAAGTTTTCCATCCGGACCATGTTGAGAGAGGACGGCGCCAGCGCCGACATCGGAGGCGTCCACCTCCACCACGAAGTCTCTGGCAGGATCAGGGTGGAGCAGGACGGGGGCCGTGGTGAACCGGTGGATGAGGTCGCGGAATGCCCGTTCTGCGCCTGGGGGGAGGCAGAAGGGCTTAGGCAGGTTAGCTGGTTTGGTGAGGGATGTCAGTGGGGCGACAACGGTGCTGAAATTCCGAATAAAACGCCGATAGAAATTGGCAAAGCCCAGGAAGCTCTGTAGCTGCTTAAGGCTGGAGGGCTGAGGCCACTGGGTCACGGCTTGGAGTTTTTGCGGGTCCATGGTCAGGCCATCAGAGGAGATGGTGAAGCCTAGGAAGGAGGTGGACCGCTGATGAAAAGCACACTTCTCCAGTTTGCAGAACAGCTGGTACTCGAGCAGCCTGCTCAGCACGGCCCTCACATGGCGAGCATGGTCCACTTCGGTGCGGGAGTAGATCAAGATGTCATCCAGATAAGCAAACACCCACCGGCCTAGCATATCCCGCAAGACGTCGTTGATTAGATGTTGGAAGACAGCAGGGCTATTGCAGAGGCCGAAGGGCATCACCAGGTACTCCCAGTGCCCGTGAGGGGTGATGAAGGCCGTCTTCCATTCATCCCCTTCCCTGATGCGCACCAAATTGTAGGCGCTGCGTAGGTCCAGTTTGGTGAAGACGCAGGCCTGGGAGAGGGAATCGAGGGCGGTGGATAGCAGAGGAAGGGGATGGCGGTTCTTGACGGTGACTTTATTCAAGCCCCGATAGTCTATACAGGGGCGGAGCCCGCCATCTTTCTTTTTGACGAAGAAGAATCCAGCAGCAGCAGGAGAAGTAGAAGGGCGAATAAACCCCTGTTGGAGAGCCTCAGCGACGTACTCCTCCATGGCCTTATTCTCTGCGGGAGACAGAGAGAACAGGCGACCACGAGGAGGGACCGCTCCCGGGAGGAGCTCAATGGTCATGTCGTAGGAGCGATGAGGCGGTAGAGTAGAGGCTCGCCTCTTACTGAAGACCTCAGACAGGTCATGGTAAGCCGGAGGGACCTTATCCAGATCAGTGGGCTCCGGGGGTGAGGCCTCTTCTGACTCCGGGTCCTTATTGGTCCGAGAGAGAAGGCAGCGGCGCGGACACTGGGGACCCCAATCCAGGACCTGGCAGGAAGACCAGGAGATGTGGGGGTCGTGTTGACGGAACCAGGGGTATCCAAGGATGAGAGGAGAGGTAGTGGCCGAGACTACAAGGAACCGGATCTCCTCCTGATGATCCCCAATAGACATGTGAACCGGCTGGGTCTGGAACTGGATCGGGTAGGGTTGGAGGGGTCGCCCATCGACTGAGGTCACCGGGAGAAATCGATCGACAGGAGTTAACGGAATGCGTAGTCGGGAGGCTAGTGTTTGGTCGATGAAGTTCTCAGCGGCTCCGGTGTCCAGGAGGGCTTCAGAGGAGAACTGGCGGTGTTTCAGGTGGAATGTTACTGGTAACAGAAAACGAGAGGGGCCAGAGGAGTGTGAAGGGCCAGGTGGGGCTCCCCTGCAGCCTACCTGGCGTCGTCGTTTCCCGGACGTAGCGGGCACTGGGGACGGCGGTGTCGAGCTGATCCACAGTAGGCGCAGAGGCCCTCTCGCCAGCGTCTCTCTCTCTCTCCCTTAGGGAGTCCACCCAGCTGCATGGGCTCCTCGCTGGATGCGCTGCGTGAGCTAGCAGCAGCTCCTTCAGAGGGGGGAGGAGACTGTGAAGACGTGGCCCTCTGAGGCTGGAAGGGGTTGAAGGCCCGGGGGGTGTGGCGAGGCCGCGACATCACTCGTTGGTCGATCTTCAGAGCGAGGTCCACGGCCTCATCCAAAGTTTTGGGGGCCTCACGGCCGGTCATCTCGTCTCGGATGTAACCAGCCAGTCCCTCCAGAAAAATGGAGCGTAGAGAGGCGTCACCCCACTTCAGCTTAGCGGCCAGGGTACGGAATTGGGAAGCAAAGTGACAGACAGGTCGACTGCCTTGGCGTAAATGAAGCAGCTGTGACTCCACTTCCACTTCACTGCTAGGGGGGACAAACGTCTTTTTTAATTCCTCCACGAACAGGGCATAATCATTGCAAGCTGCAGATTTGTTGTTGTAGAGGGCCGCGGCCCATTCCTGAGCCTGACCAGACAAGAGAGAAGTCAGCATTGCCACTTTTGCACGGGCGGTGGCATATTTAGTGGGCTGACATTCAAACAGCATGTCTAAAGTGGCAAGCAACCCATCAGGCCGGCCATCGACTCCATTCCACTTATCTGGTAGTCCGATCCGGGGCTCCGCGCTCACCGGCGCTGGCTGGCGTTGCAGCTTGGTGACGGAAGTGGACAGCTGGAGGAGATTCTCGGTGAGGGACTCCATCTTCGTGCTCATCCGATCTACCACACCGCGAAGATATATCACTTCGGCTTTCAGCCGTTCGAATTCCGCTGGGTCTATTCGAGGCTCAGACATCCTGTCACGAACGGGCGGACTACGCACGGTAATTCGGCGTGCCTGTGTGGCGTGCTGGTTAGACCCAAACGCGGGGAAGGCTAGCGATGGGTAGGAACAGACACGCAGTTAATCTAGTAACGGTCAGTGCACGAAGCGTGGCTTCGGACTGGCGTTACAGAAAAAGAATCGAGAGGAAAAACACTCACGGTTGCTGAATCAGAAGGACACTGACGTCGGCAAAGAGTTGGAGCTTCTGACATGAGGAGAACGATGTCTGAGCGGCGAACAGGTGGGTGGCGTCTCCCTTTTAAACCCGGCCCCGTGATCAGCTGGCGATCAGCTGATCACCGGCTGACACAGCTACTAAGCCTTTTCCTTTGCCACCTCTCTCTTTCCTGCACGCCTAGCCTCAAAGTACTCTTGTCAATCTCTTCATCTCCCTGGAGTAGTGTAGTTATTGACGGAAAATCTATTTAGGAAAAAATAACTACTGTGCACACAAGACAAAAGATTTTTGGATGGGTCCAACCAGGGATCTATAGGGGCCGTGAGACTGCATGAGTTAAGGACAGTAATCACCTCTTGTTGGCTCTTTTGATTGGATTTTTTGCTGATTGATACGGATTTTTATGGACAGACTAAAGCATTCGATTTGAATTATCTGCTACTGTTTTCTCATCGTTTAAATCTTATTAGCCTGTCAGATGTTCCACAGGGGTCAGTTTCAGGCCCAGGCTTGTTCTCCTTATATATCCTCATAGAGCATGTAAGTGAGATGCATGGTTAATTACTTACAGATATATCAATGTCACTATCAGGCCATCTGACCGTGGTATGCCAAGTTGTCTTAAGGACTTCCTTTGCAAGGTCAAAAATTAATTTCCTCCAACTAAACTCAGAAAAAATGAAATTGCTGACCACGAGTTTTGGCCCACGCCTGAACAGATTCTGGCTTTAGCTGATGATGAAGGTAAATTTCATGGCAGTTGTAAAAATATCCTAGTGATATGTATAAGATGTAACTAATGAAAGGATATAGACAACTGATGAAAGTTGCAAAAGTGTGTAATGATGTTGGTCTGGACTGTCATTTTGGTGATCAGCTCAGAAACTCAGAAATCCTCAGACTACATGGAGGGAGATACTAAAACAGCATCAAAAATGTGGCTCTCATTGGGCATAACTAAGGCATGACATTACCGGTATCATTGGGGGATAGTTTCCTGCTGTTCAAAAATCTCTAAATGTGGGCCTGTTTGATCAGGCACAGTGAGAGGAAATCCCTTCTTCTTCCAGTACTGGAGCTACTCCTCAAATACTGTAGTGTGGTGCAAGGCTGCAGTGGAGGAGTCTACAATGTAGGTTGGTGCATGGATTATAATAGTTTGCAATTCTTTAGGTTGATGATAAAACTGTCGGTGCAGTGCAGCATCATTTTGTTCAGTTATACAACTCGTAGAATCAAAGTTGAAGGAAAAACCAGAAACATTATCAGTTCACATTCAACGAAAATGCTGTGAAACATGTTGGCTGAAACTGTAAACCTTTAAGAAGAGGCTGAAAACTGGCCAAATAATGAGCACAGTTAATAATTATTAAATATACTGTCCAGCAAATATACCTCCACCAGTGTGTGAGAGTGAGAGTGAATGAATAGTGGAATTGTAAAGCGCTATATAAATGCAGTCCATTATTATTAAATATACTGTCCAGCAAATATAGTGCTATATCAAAGCTGTTTACTGATCTGTTGAAAACTACAATTTATTGTGTATGTTTAACTAAATAGCACAAAACTTAATGTGTCATTAAGTTGGATGAGTTAAACTGGGACCTGAGAATGATCTATTACATAAAAACATGATATCAGACTAGCAATAAACTACATAGCCCACATTATAAAGAAATGAATGCCTTATTGTCGACAAATACATGTCAAGGAGTTGGTCATGTTACCAAGGCCATAGAGTATTAATTTAAGTGGTTGAATGAATACATTTGTAGGGAAATATCAGCAGATGTAATTTTGCACATAAATTCATATATATATATAAAATATTTCATGAATCAGAAAAAATCCAACATACAGTTTCACCTTTTTAAGTAGGGACCAGCGTAACTAACGCTTGCCCTGTCCTGCTAGAACTTAGTGCAGTGTTTGATACTGTTGACCACAATATTTTATTATTAAAGGTAAAGAGTCCTCGTCACACACTGAGGTTAATTATGGAGTTCCACAGGGTTCAGTGCTAGGACCAATTCTGTTTACATTATTCATGCTTCCCTTAGGCAGCATCATTAGAAGACATAGCATACATTTACACTGCTATGCAGATGACACCCAGCTCTATCTGTCCATGAAGCCAGATAACACACACCAATGAGTTAAACTGCAGGAATGTCTTAAAGACATAAAGACCTGGATGGCCGCTAACTTTCTGCTTCTTAATTCAGATCAAACTGAGGTTATTGTACTCGGCCCTGAAAAGCTTAGAAATATGGTATCTAACCAGATTCTTACTCTGGATGGCATTACCTTGGCCTCCAGTAACACTGTGAGGAACCTTGGAGTTATTTTTGACCAGGACATGTCCTTCAACGCACATATTAAACAAATATGTAAGACTGCTTTCTTCCATTTGTGCAACATCTCTAAAGTTAGAAATATCCTGTCTCAGAGTGACGCTGAAAAACTAGTTCATGCATTTATTACTTCCAGGCTGGACGATTGCAATTCATTATTATCAGGATGTCCAAAAAACTCATTGAAAAGCCTTCAGCTAATCCAAAATGCTGCAGCAAGAGTCCTGACAGGGACTAGAAAGAGAGAGCAGATTTCTCCTGTTTTGGCTTCCTGTTAAATCCAGAATTCAAAATCCTGCTCCTCACATACAAGGTCTTAAATAATCAGGCCCCATCTTATCTTAATGACCTTAAAGTCATGGAAAAGATTTTCACATGATCAAATAGTTTAATTTAGCATTATGTCATTCTGTTATTCTAACTTAATTAATAATGAGCTTATTCACTGCAGTTGATTGAGTTGATGCAAACCGTGCAATTACGTTAGTCCAACAAAAGCACTTAATACTATTGGAAAGCTATTTCTTAAAGTGGAAATCCTTCCCACAATTATTTTAAGTTCATTCAAAGAGTTATTCTTTGGAGTGTTCAACAAAGTTTAGAGTCTGGTTGAAATAAAACTTTAAAGAATGTATTAAAAAACTCATATACCTGTCACTACATCCTTCACTCACTATGTGTTTATAGACCTCTCTGCATTCAATCATTGGTTGCTATTAATCTCTGTCTCTCTTCTACAGTGTGTCTTTTGTCTTGTCTACTTCCTCTCACCCCAACCGGTCGCAGCAGATGGCCCCGCCCCTCCCTGAGCAGATGGCCTCGCCCCTCCCTGAGCAGATGGCCCCGCCCCTCCCTGAGCCTGCTTCTGCCCGAGGTTTCTTCCTGTTAAAAGGGAGTTTTTCCTTCCCACTGTCGCCACGTGCCTGCTCACACAGGCTCGTCTGATTGTTGTCTCTAACAGATTACTTTTAATTCCCCTTACTGGAGGTTTGATTCTTACTCCAAGCGGGCTAATGAAAGAGGCACCGGTCTCCTTATTACAACAACTCATGTTTTCCTCTCTGGTCTCTATTTAAAGTCTGGTGTAGACTGATATGTAGTGACTGTCTGTAAACACGTGTTCATGAAGTGCACTGATCAGGTCACCTCAGCAGGCATCAGCTTGAGTTGTGACCTCCCTCCTCTGTTTGTCTCTGCCTGTTTTACTCTGTCAGAGATCCACTGGTCTCTGAACTCTGTGTGTGTGTCTGTGTGTGCTGCGCATCATCTGATAAGGTGTTTGTTTACATGCACCACAGCGTCAGCGCATCGAGGAGAAAACCCTCTCCGACATGCGTTCCCAGATAATCGTATGTTCCAGAGTTCTGAGATGAACAGGAGCCAGAAAACATTCATGCTGCAGATTGTTCAGCTCCGCATGAAGGCGAGCCTTTTGATCATTGAGCCGTTCAGCCAGGAGATGTGGTGCTAAATGAAAACACGGCTAACTCGCTGACAGCAATTACTGAGATGTGGCTTCTTGCTACAACAGGCAGCGAGCAGGAAGGAGGAGTGCTCAGTCACCAAGACGAACGGGAACACTTTCCAATAAAAACTCCCAGTGACGGCTGATCTGTAGAGCTGGAGCCTCTTCATAATGTGTCCTTGTGCTATTCAGGCTTTACGTGGATAATAGATCGTTGAAAGCTTTTAAGAGAGTGATTTTCTTTTTCCCTCTTATACAGTAGTCACCAACGGAAGTTGCGGTTGGCAGGTTTTGGTTTAAGAAAAGAAAAAGATCTTTGTAGAGTCGGATAAGATGCTCCATATCTGTGAGTTTATTAGAGGCACATAAAGAAGGAAAAACATGCTGACCTATATTCAGATCGCTGCCAACGAGCTCAACACTAATTAGGGAAATTATGGGGTTAATTAACATAAGATTAAATATTTATTTTTCTGCAAAATGAAATAAAATAAATCCTCCATTTGTCTGGAATGATGGTTTAAGGTTTTGTGCAGAATTCTGATGGAGACAAGAACATAAACGCTGGATGACTCATCCTTCACTGCTTCAGTAAGTCAGATGACAAACTTGATTTGTTTTTGTCACATGGAGGAAACATGGGCGTAATTTCCAGGAGGGTTAGGGGGGCTATGACCCCCCAATAATCAGACCCAACCAATAAAATGATGAATTATCTTGCATAAATAGGCTGTTGATTTTCTTTACTCATTTCAGTTATTACCAGCAGAATAGTTGCATGTTTAATCATCTGGGAATTTACCCAGATTTATTTATTTATTTAGACAGAGATCTTGACACCCCCCCCCCCCCCCCCCCCCGCCCCCCGACCCAATGTTCAGCACAAAGTTACGCAGATGGGAGGAAGAAAACAGCGAAAATCCAAATCTACAGTTACAGACTGTTCGAAAGAAGATTTCAAAACCAAACGCTGTGTGATAATAAAACAGATGCTTTAGGTGCGCAGGTGTATTTGTAGATCGACAGATGATGAGTGCATGGTCTAAACTTCTACTTTCACTTCATATTTGATGCAACATGATCTTTATCTTGTAAATAATGGCGCACAATCACGATCATGATTGCGTGATTCAGTGCAGGCCTGTTGCTTGGATTCCTTTTCTAACCCTCCTTAATCTTCATCTCTAGTTTCGTGCTGCTAAAATTGGGATGCATCTGTGCTCACTCCCAACGTCTCACATATGGACAGTTGATCAAGACCCGTCAGCATCACATTTTTATACAAATTGCACCACTTAACATAGTTTTTCTACAGGTAAACACTGTGAACGTCTTCTTAAACTTCATCAAACTGCGAGTAAAAAACAAGCAAAGCAAAGCTTGAGACCTGAGCCGCAGTCCCCCGGTTCCCTTTCTCCTGTGTAGGCTTCATGGCTCCTTTTACGCAGGAACATTTGCTCCGATTTGATCTCATGCAAATGAGATTGGGTTTTAATTACTTACTCTCTGTGGCCCCTCAGGCTTGTGAAAAATAACCGTCTGAACTGAGTAGTCTGGGTGTCTCGTGCACATTCTTACATCGTCAGGATTAAGAGAAGATCTCTTACTGAAACATTCACAGCACTTCAGCGCACGTCTAGATTCTGGAAGTGCAACCAGCTCAAACGGTTTTCTGGGCTCGCAGATTAAATCAAAGATTAGCCTTGGAGAGTCAGGTCTTCATCTCCAGCAGACATCAGACCAACAGCTCTCTGAAGCTGTATTTGACCCCTGCATGAAGTGCCTGATGAGGCTGTTTGAAGTTAATCCAACCACAACTTCTCTGTCTGAACGCGCTGCTGACAAATACAAGACCTCAAATTAATTTTGTTAATCAAGTTATTACAATGAAAACACCACCAAACAGTCTGCAGGCACACAAACGACTCTGAAAAGGTTACACTTGTTTCTCCCTGGTTTTACAAACCTCCAATTAATTGTTCTCATGTAAACACCACCATGATGGCTTTAAGTGAAGCACACATTCATACCAATGCATGTGTAAATATAACTTATTTATCGGGATGAAAAGAACAAAGCATCTCTGCAGAGATGAGATAACCTGCTGGACGTGACCTCAGCTGATCTCTGCAAATCAGGCCTTTGCTTCAGCACAGCAGTGAGACTGAAGCCACTGTGGGTAAAACACTCGTGACAGCCTGCTTGGAGTTTGACAAAGTGCAAAGAGATTTGTTGATTTGATGAGACAAACTCCCAGGCACTGATCATCACTCAGTGAACCCACTGGTGCAGCTGAGCACGGTGGAGGCATCATCATGCTGCAGGGGTGCGTCTCAGCAGCACAAACACAGAGACCTGGAGCAAACCAACCAGACAACACTGGAGTGCCTTCAGCTGCAGCGTCACAGGTTCAGACTTTAAACCCAGAGCATCAGTGCAGCCAGCACAGGCAGCATTTTAAAGGTTTACGTAGCCACAGTTAACAGTCCTGCTGTCAAACTTAGTATTAAGTTAAAGGTTAAGCTTGACCATTGACATTCCCCTGATTTATTAAACTTTTGATTCCACAGTGGTCCTGAATTCACAAAGACTTAAAACTGGCAATTAAAGAATAAAGTCTTCAGAGAAGTGTCCTGATGCATCTCAATCATCCAGGAAAGCAAATCTCCAAAAGTTGATTCTGTTCATTGGACGAAGCGTTTTGTGGGAGAAACGTTTCTGAAGGAACTGAAGGAACAACGGGCTGGGAGGTCAAACCTTCAGTGGGCTGGTTTCAGTCATTATGCAAATGTATGTTTATAAGATTGAAACCTGCAGTCAGCTGAGACTGAAGACGTCGCCTGGATGATGACGAAACGTTTCTCCCACAAAACGCTACGAACAGATGAACAGAATCAACTTTTGGAGATCTTCAGAGAAGTGTTTTTGCAGCCACGGGCTTCACCTCCTGCTGACCATTAGAGAGACTACAAGGCACATCTACAGTAGCCTCAGTTCTTAGACACAGAAATCATTTTTCATACTAAGGTTCTGAGGTTCTGCGAGATACACTTCTTAGAGGTTTACCCAAAATACTGGAAACTACCACTGCTGCTAGAGAAGCTTCTATAAAAGACTAAATTAGTTTTAGAATACTTTTAAATGGCAAATAGGATGTTTGATTTTTACATAATATTATTAATAATAACAGAAGCAAGAAACACTGTGACTCATTGATGTGAGTGTAAAGTGAAGGGATGTGAATACTTTATGAGTCCTGGTCATGTGTGCAGCTCCCAACACTGTTTCTCACTCACTGCTTTTCTTTCTGCCTCCTCATCCTTTACAGAAACACACACACACACACACACACACACACACACACACACACAAACAGCCTTTAGCCTTCAGTCATCAGAGCTTCTCTCTCAGCTATTGTCTGGGTTCATTCGTAATATCTGGGTTAGGGATTTGTGTACATGTGCGTGTGAGCAGGAGTGTGTGTGTGTGTGTGCATACAGTAAAGGTGTGTGTCTACATCTCCACAGTGATATAACAGAGAGCAGGTCATCCCAGCAGCCATCACATCTCATTTACCCTCCTCCTCCTCCTCCTCCTCCTCCTCGTTCCTCTCTCTTTCTCACCCCCCTCTTTGTTTATCACTCTCTCTCTCTCTCTCAGACCCAAAACACACCTGCAGAAGCTCACTCACCTTGGTCCGAGTGAGACGGCAACCCATTCTGCCTTTGCCCTCGGACAGGTCAGAGTTAGGAGGAGCAGAGAGGAGAAAATGGTGGGGAAATGGTGAGTATGACAGGAAAAGAAAAGGAATAAGATGGAGAGATCAGACGAAAGAAACTGCAGAGGAGAGGAAGGAAAAGGGCAGAAGAGGGTTCAAAAGCATGAGAACGAAAGACGGCGAGAGAATAGAAAGAAAGAGAGAGAGAGAGACAGAGTTTGTTGAGCCTCGTCCGCCCACCAGCTCACATCTCCAAACTCTGAAAACCCACAATCCCTGGCTAATCAGCTGTCCTCCTGTGCTGCTGAGGAAACTACAGCTCCCATGATGCTGCGGTGTAAACAGCAGCAGCAGCAGTCGGTGGGAAGCAGGTCCATCGCATTAAACCCCTCTCTCCTCAGGAATGAGAAATAATCATGGGCGAGCAAACTGCAGCAGGAGCAGCACACAGCGGGACGAGCGAGACAGAGAATGAATGGAAGAGAGAGAGAGAGAGCGGTACATGTAAAGAGCAGAGCTGTCTTCATCTGACTGTTTCTTCCCTTTCTCTCTGTGTTCTTCTCTCTCTCTCTGCAGCTCGGCTCCTGCTGGCCAATCACAGTGGCTGGATGCAGGAGGAGGGAAACATTTGCTGTGATTGGTCAAAGGAAGTGTCAGCTGAAGCATCCATTCAACGTTTTCTCTCCCCTCTGCTCCTCTCTCTCTCTCTCGTTCTCTGTATTTTGTTGGTCTGTCCTTTGTTTCACTCGCTCTTCTTCACACGGTGCTTTTTCTCTCGTCCCCATCTGTCTCAGAAAGCCCACAGCAGTGTGTGTGTGTGTGTGTGTGTGTGTGTGTGTGTGTGTGTGTGTGTGTGTGACTCCACCAGACCCTTTTTAGCCTTCATAACTCACATGTTCAGAAATGAAAGTGCACTTTGATGTCCTGTAATATGGACGTTATTTAGCATGAAAGTACATTTTGCACAGCTTCATTTAGAGTTAAAGCTGGACAGAAAACACAGACCAATCCTGTTTGAACACTACACCTTAATCTAAAATCTTAATCTAAAAAATAATATAAATATATACATATATATTTATAAATATAAATATATATATATAAATATATATATATATAAAAAAAAAACACCCAGCACGCCCCTGCGGGCGGTTTATCCTTCAAGCTCGGGTCCTCTACCAGAGGCCTGGGAGCTTGAGGGTCCTGCGCAGTATCTTAGCTGTTCCCAGGACTGCGCTCTTCTGGACAGAGATCTCCGATGTTATTCCCGGGATCTGCTGGAGCCACTCGCCTAGCTTGGGAGTCACCGCACCTAGTGCTCCGATTACCACGGGGACCACCGATACCTTCACCCTCCACATCCTCTCGAGCTCTTCTCTGAGCCCTTGGTATTTCTCCAGCTTCTCGTGTTCCTTCTTTCTGATGTTGCTGTCATTCGGAACCGCTACATCAATCACTACGGCCGTCTTCTTCTGTTTGTCTACCACCACTATGTCCAGTTGGTTAGCCACCACCATTTTGTCCGTCTGTATCTGGAAGTCCCACAGGATCTTAGCTCGGTCATTCTCCACCACCCTTGGGGGCATTTCCCATTTTGACCTCGGGACTTCCAGGTTATACTCGGCACAGATGTTCCTGTACACTATGCCGGCCACTTGGTTATGGCGTTCCATGTATGCCTTGCCTGCTAGCATCTTGCACCCTGCTGTTATGTGCTGGATTGTCTGGAGCATCTTTACACAGCCTGCACCTGGGGTCTTGCCTGGTGTGATAGACCCCAGCCTCTATGGATCTTGTACTCAGAGCTTGTTCTTGTGCTGCCATGATTAGTGCCTCCGTGCTGTCTTTCAGTCCAGCTTTGTCCAGCCACTGGTAGGATTTCTGGATATCAGCCACCTCCTCTATCTGTCGGTGGTACATACCGTGCAGGGGCCTGTTCTTCCATGATGGTTCCTCGTCTCCCTCCAATTTCTTGGGTTTCTGCTGCCTGAGGTATTCACTGAGCACGCTGTCAGTTGGGGTCATCTTCGTGATGTATTCTTGGATGTTCGTTGTCTCATCCTGGACTGTGGTGCTGACACTCACCAGTCCCCGACCCCCTTCCTTCCGCTTAGCGTACAGCCTCAGGGTGCTGGACTTGGGGTGAAACCCTCCATGCATGGTAAGGAGCTTTCTTGTCTTGATGTCAGTGGCTTCTATCTCCTCCTTTGGCCAGCTTATTACCCCAGCAGGGTACCTGATCACGGGCAGGGCGTACGTGTTGATGGCCCGGACCTTGTTCTTACCGTTCAACTGACTCCTCAGGACTTGCCTGACCCTCTGCAGGTACTTGGTGGTTGCAGCTTTCCTAGCGGCCTCTTCATGGTTCCCATTCGCCTGCGGGATCCCCAGGTACTTGTAACTGTCCTCTATGTCTGCAATGTTGCCTTCTGGTAGTTCAATCCCCTCAGTTCTGACTACCTTCCCTCTCTTTGTTACCATCCGACTACACTTCTCCAGCCTGAACGACATTCCAATGTCATTGCTGTATAGCCTGGTAGTGTGGATCAGTGAATCGATGTCTCGTTCACTCCTGGCATACAACTTGATGTCATCCATGTACAGGAGGTGGCTGACAGCTGCTCCATTCCGTAATCGGTATCCGTAGCCAGTCTTGTTAATGATCTCACTGAGGGGGTTCAGGCCTATGTATATATATATATATATATATATATATATATATATATATTTATTTATTTATAAATAACCCAACATAACTGAGATCCTGGTACTCTGATTCCTTGCTGCTATATTTGGCGATAGAAACATGGAATTTCTCTCTGGGGGGGAAGGCCTCATAATCAAGCTTTCAGTCTAAGTTCAACATTTTAAGTTATTTTTTTGTTTGTAAGTTATATTATAATTATTATCTAGTTTCAGATTTCCTGTCTTTCCTCTATTTGTCTCTTAAGTCTGTATTTCTTTGTTAGACCTGCTGTTACTTCCTGTTTTATTTTGTTCCCTCTCGTCTCGTCTCGTGTAACAAGACTGTTTAGTTTTGTGTTTTCTGCTGTGTGTGATTTCCCCGCCTGTTTTCCCTTCCCTGATCATTTCAGTGTATTAAGAGCCTCAGTTTGTGGTAGTTTCCTCCTTACTTTATGCACATTGTTTCCTGCCTGTTGTCGGATTTCAGTTTTATTACTTTGTCTCCCAAATCTGGATTTTGGCTCTGATTTTTCCCACTACATCTGACTGAAGGATCCTGAGCTAGTGTGTGGTTGAATGATTTTACCTACATATGATCAGAAGTGACCAAAGAAAGACAACTTTTAACAGGTTTTACAAAATCAAAAGTGTAAAAGGTCCAGACACAGACAGCAAACAGGACCAGACTGTTTATGCACTGAGAGGCTGACTAAAAGAATACAATAAATTCAGCAAAAAGGAAGAAATAAAACTTATGTGAGGCATAAAAGGAAACTAACTTTCAAAATAAAACAGGAAATAAACAAGTGAACTAATATGGACGTAAATACTAACATGTCGGAGTAGAAAACAGGAGAACTGAGATATTAACACAAACATGAGAGTGAGTGAGGAACAGCCTCAGAAACAGACGAAACTAAAAACTAACAGACATAAAACAAAACACAGGAACTAAAATTCATCGAAACCATTAAAGGAAAAGAGCAAAGTCTCAGTGATCTCTCAATAAACACAGTTTGCAATCTACTAGAAAACCAAAGAGGAATGTTAAATCTATCAGTCTAATCCATTACAAGGGTAACAGATCGTGGCAGAGGTGTGGTTTATGGCTCTGCTGGCGTCGTGGTGGTCACGTCAGACCCATCGCCTGCACAGCTGGTTCAGTTGCTTGTGTAGATGCTGGCGGCATACACAGGGAGGAAGCAGTGGCGCAGAGGCAACAGCTGAACAGACTTCAGGGCCCGGCCGAGCACCAGATTCAGGTGCTGGTTGGGGTCACCGTGCCACTGCCTCTGCTGGCAGTGACGACGCACCGGATGGGGGAGGGCGACAACCCACAGTTATTCCTGGAGACCATCCAAGCCATTTCAGAGCGTGCCAGTGTCCCACGGCAGAATGGGCGCCATGGCTGCTGCTGCTCTCTGGGAATGCTCAGACAGCAACTCCGAGCTTGCCGCCAGCCTCGCCGGGACCTTTGGAGACATCTGATGGGACATTATAGATCGCTTGGGCCTTTCCCAGGAAAACCGCTGCCGGCGGTTCTGGGGTTGTTGGATGACGGCAGAGGACCAGACACTGTTTGTGGAAGGATGTCCCAGAAAGATGGCAGACCCTGGCCCAGTAAAAATGAGATTCAGTACATTCTGGACCTTAGACAAAGCTGCACACATTGGGGAGGTTGTCACTGAAAAATGTGCTCCAGGCCCAGAAATGTCAGCAGGGCCTCTACAACAGAGTGGCAAATTCACCAGGAGATAAAGTACTTCTATTATCAAGCTCAAAGTTAGTCACCAAGTGGCAAAGACCCTTTGTGGTCACATGGTGAGTGGGCAACATACAGACGGGGGTGGAGCCACACAGATATATCACCTTCATCTCCTGAAAGCATGGAGAGAGGCCAAAACCACTTCTCTGGTCTAGTGTCCTGGTGAAGGAGAGAGATGATAGTTACCTGAGCATAAAAGGCAAATCTTCCAGAGAGAACAGGCTGAAATGCTGAAAATAGTTCTTGTAGTGAAGAAAGATGGGTCTATATGCTTCTGTGTCAACTACTGCAAGGTAGATTCCCTTGTCTGCAAATTAAGGAAAACACAGCGTGAGGTTTGGACCTGTTTGTCAAGCTTTCGTTTGGCTTGTTCCCAGAGCCTCATGGACCATGTGCTCTGTGCCCACGCTGCAAAGCTTCTTAACTTAAACAGAGGGCTGGGTGCCGTTTTGTCCCAGCGGGGGATCGCCACCTGATCCTGTACACCAGCTGGAAACTGACAGGGCAGGAGAGGAAATACAGCACAGTGGAGAAGAGAGCCTGGCAATCCGGCCGGCGGTGGACTCTCGTCGTTCCTCTCACACTCAGACTGATGTGACTGTGTCAGAGGCAGAACTGAGGTCTAGTAGCTGCATCAGCAACTATTCTCAGGTCAGCTCATTACAGCGTTTGTTATAGAAATATATGAGATTTCAAGGTTCTTTATTTGTTTTATTATTATTTCATATAAAATCTTAGATGTTCTTTTTTATATTCACAGAAACAGCAGTCCAGGCTTCTTTTACCAACATGTTGCTCAAAGTCCTGCTTCTTCTTTATTAGCAGTGACCGTTTCATTTTAAATAAGAAAGTAGAGTTTACACAAATTAGAGAAGAACTAAAGAATAATATTTTTTAAAAGGACAAAGCAGAAAGAAATGTTTCATAACCAAAGTTGGTGAAGCTTGTCTTATACAGATGGTTTCCTTTCCTTGTTTCCTTCTTCATCCTTGTGGAAGACTTCTCCATCTGGCTGCTTCCTCCAGCTCAGTGCGAGATCTCCAGCGACTCCCTGCTCCTTCAGCGTCTGTTTGAGCTGGGACACACAAAAATGTGATTTGCAGAATATGACAAAATCATTCACTAATATTCGCTATTCACTCTTTTTTGCTGCTGCATAAGTTTGTTGTTATCAGGTATATGAAAGTTAAAGCAGCTGAAGCTATGTTTCACAATAACGCTGCAGGTGACTGAATTATTCTGCCCCAAAACCAGCTACCTGTTTCAGCATGGCGTCCATCACATCATCGTCATTCAGATCCAGACTTGTATTTTTCTCCAGCCTCAATCTCACGCTTTGACTTCCCATTTAAAGAGTTGAATGAATTCAAAACCTTGTAAAGCAGGAAATGCAAAGCAGCTTTCTTCCCAGCTTTTTCACCAGGTGAGTGGAGTGGCTGTCCTGCGCCTGTATTGAATACTGCTGTTTTAATAGTTTGATGATTTGGTGGACTGCGGTAAGCTGGAAATTTTGCTTTTCACTGTTGGAAAGTAACAAAGTGCAGCTTACCACTGTAGCAGATGAATGCTGTTTTTCGATCACAGTTCCAGTCCTCCCATACTCCAGATAAAGATACAAAGAGTCCTGACACACAAAGCTTACTCCCTGTGCTTAGATCAGGTTGATTTGTGTTCCAGTATCTAAACGTGGAGTTACTACCATCTGTCCACTTCCAGGAGTCTCTGAAAAGGCTGATCCAGGCGGCTTGCCCTGCAGGTAGCACTTCTGTTACTCTCTGGTTCTCAGACATGTTTCTCACACTGGCCTGTGTGATGAGCTCTGCAGTAGCTCTGAGCCTCCGTCCATGTCATGAAAGTGTTGATGAAGACAAATGTCACATTCAGTCCTGAAAACAGACCAAAGTGAAGAACAATGTAGATCCCTTAAACTTTTATTTTTATCATTTTTATTATTATTATTTATTATTATTTTATCATATATTTTTTATCATTCTTTTTTTTTTTTTTTTTATCATGTAAGCCTTCAGAGCAGTGACTCATTTTTCAAGTCATTGTCAAGCAGTCGTTAGCAAAACTACTCTGAACCTCTGGCCACATAACCTGACAGGACCTTGCAGAGACTGGAGGGAACGAGAGAACTGCATTACAGATGTGCTCGGGAGCATCGAGATTAAAAATACAACAAGGAAAGAGTGAAGGAACAGAGAAAAGGGGAACAGGAAGGTGGCTGGATAACAGGTGCATGGAAAGAAAAACAAAAGATTACATGGAGTGAAAGAGAAAGCGACCGAGGGCAGCCAGAGGTCACACTGTCTCGAGCTTCAGTGAAGATCTTTCCTTCTCTCCTGCTTTTACTTTTACAGCTCCCTCTGTGTGTCTCCCTCCATCCTTTTACACTGCATGTCTTTCTCTTTAATGCAAACTCACTCCTCCTGCCTGCAGCAAGGTTGTTGGTGTGGTCACTGGAGGCCTGTACAGTGCAGTGGATCACTGTGTCCACTGCAGCGGCAGCGTCATTGTTTGGCCGGAGGACCCAAGCTGGGTCACTACAGGACGCAACATAAAGTGACTTATTTTACTTCAACCTGAAAGACATTTAGCATTCTGCTTATGGAAAACTGGACGCTTCTCCGAGTGTGTAAAATCAGAGCAAGTTCATCGTTGAGCCTTTAACTAACCTTCATTTACAAAATCAGTATAACGACGCTTATGTGTGAGTTCAATAAGGAAGCCGTCATGATGACCTTCTCCCGCTGATGACGTGGAGACCCAACTTTTTTAGCTCCAATTAAAATCAAGACACTCAGAAAGACTCTGGAAAAGAGTCGAATCCTTGGGACAGAGTTTAATACACTCAATCATATGAACAGCAGGAAAAATACATACAGACAAAGCAAAAGCCCGGGTGTACAGCTTTAAGCACAGACGGCAGAGCAACAGCAGAGGGGGAAGTGCTGGGGTGTCCTCTGGTCCCCTAATATATACGGACCAGTATCCCCCCCCCCTGCTGCTGGGTAACTTTCCCACCCGTCCTCCAACCAGACACAGCTGACATTGAGTCTCATCACCATTAAGCTCCCGTGTTTCACAGTGACGATGCTGAATGTGGGAGACAGAAGCACAAACACGGAACAGGGAAAGCTTCAAAGTTCATGGGTGCGACGGCCATTTTTGTCTCCTCTGTCTCCCTCTTCAGTGTCCAGTGCTGTGGACAGGCCTCGGGGTCCTCGGGGTCCACCCAAAAAAGTCACAGCGTCGCCTCAGCTGAAACCTACTAATACACATAAGGTTAAACTAATTCAAACAAAAAGCAGAAACGTTAATATTTATTGCATTGCAAGTTCAGCTCACAGTAGTTTATTGTTTCTGCAGCAGTCGTGGCGAGCGGCACGATGAGGAGGACGCTCGTCTGATGGTCGAGGTCAGACTTTAGTACCCGATGTCTCTTTGAAACTAAAGAACAGGCTTGTGTCGGCTTGTGCAGCTAGTTTCAAAACACAAATGTCCTCAAAAATATGTAAATAAATCTAAATGTGTTACAGATGTTCTGCACTCACAGTCAGCTGTTCGACTTCTGCCTCTGCTGCTTGCGTCTGCTGTCTCAGACATATTTGCACGCTTTCATTATTGTGACTCTGAGTCTCCTGTATTTGTATAGTTGTCATAGTGTAATCACTGCAGAGCTTTTCCATCGGTCACGTTTCTTTGTAGCCACTTAGAGGGTTTTTGCACTGATATTTGACTTCTTTTTAAAATCATTTTGCATCTACATGCAGTTATTTTCTTTGCAGCTAAATGAGTTTGAGCCTCATTTGATTTTGCTGCAGTGCTGCACTGTAGTCCAGTGTAACATATCTGGTAGTGCCATCATTCTCTGGCTGTCTGTGTCACTCCTGTACTGCATATTTATATTATTTGTGCACTTTTACAGAGCTGGTTTTAATCTTGCTACACTGTGTATACTGACTAGAAAGGCTTTCAATTCAATTCCGTGTTTCTTTCCCTTCTTGTTGCAGTTGTTTTGTGTCTGAAGTTTTCTTGAGAAACATCCCTACAGCCCTCTACAGGCCTGTTCAATAGTTCACACAGGCAGTCATTAGAGCTGTAACATCTCCTCCTATGGCAGAATCAGAAAGCCGTGAAAAAGATCTTCTCTTTTCCAAACACAAACAGTAGAAAGCAGCACAGAGTGAAAGAGTCTGATAGAGGGAGGGTTAACAGAGCGACATACACAACAGAAATACAATCAGACAAGTTTATTTTAATAGAAGAAGAGAAATGCTGCTTAGCTGCAGGGAAGAGCTGCAGCACACACACACACACACACACACACACACACACACACACACACACACACACACACACACACACACACACACACACGAAGGGTGAGTCTGTGTGCAGCTTTGCAGAGCACCAGGACCAGAAATAGGCTGAGAGCACTACGAGCATTTAGCGATGAATATTTCAACCACTCTCTCACTTCTGGTCTCTCGTAACCACCGCTCCACCTTCTGTCCCTGCTTTCACTTCTTTAAACTTTTAATCCACAATCTTTAAGTTCACATCTTTGTTACTTTCTCCACAGGCCTGCCCACCACACCCACTCAAAGCCATGTCCATCACTGCTCTCCTTCTGGTCCTCTCTGTGGAAATACATTCACGACAGTGCAGCAGATGTGGGAGCAACAATCAAATATATGATGGATTCACGTGCATTCGTAAAGAAAACTTTACCTGGTGATGTGATTGCTTCTTGAAAGTCCTATTCTGACTGCACGCGCATGTAAGATTTATAAACTGTGGAAAAATCTTATTGGCTTTGTGTTGATGGGGCGATGCTAACAAGAATGTTAGCTAGAAAGACTGGCGTGGATCAAACACACACACATTTCTCCTGCCAGCGTCAGGGCCCACTGTCACTTACAAATACACACCAGCCTGGCACGTAGAGGTGGAAAGTTTCAAGACTCCCTAAAACACATTTTCCTCGATTTGAGCCTCAGTGATCAGAAAAGTGCAACAGTATCAACTTTCATGTTTGCATTGTTTGGGTCACTGAAAATTACATTTAAAATATTGTTGCTGTCATCAAAACTGGGCACTACCCTCACACATAAACGTTTATATACTGAACAGTATGTAAAGGTTGTCACATACTGTGGTCCCTCGTTTATCACCGGAGTTACGTTCTAAAAATAACCTGTGATGGGTGAAATCTGCAGCTTTATTTTTTACAGTTATTATGGAAGTTTTACCCGCAGTGGTTCACCTTTCACTGTGCTGAAAACGATGTTGCACTTTTTACCCTTCACAGTTGAAAAAGACTAGAAATAAATGTTTTTCTTCTTTAGCATTTTATCAATAAATGTAGTGAAAAGTCAGTGAGCACCTGTGAAACCTCATGCTGCATTAACTTAAATTACATTTGCCTTTGAACAAACACTAAACTAAAGTGCTGATGTGGATGAACACAGATCAGGAGGAGTAACGACAGCCTGTCAGTTTCATCTGGAGCACCAATCGCCTTCAACATACGGCCACACGCCTTCGTAGTTCCCTCTGAACACACGTACACAAATATCACACAAATCCAAAATCAGATGAACAGAATCAACTTTGGGGGATTTCCTGAATGATTGAATAAACTGTGTTTGGTTTTAGTCTTAGTGTCATTTTCTAACAGAACTGACACGAAGCAGCATTGATGTATAAGTGTATTATACTCTATTGTCTACATTATTGTGAGATAACTTTTTTAAATAGAAGCCACATTTAATGACGTCTCCTGCATTTAGTCAAACATAAAGTGTCATTATTACTACTGTCCACAAGAGGGAGCACTTGTTGTAGTATTGTGCCGCAGTAACACTGGAAGGAGTCGTGGTACTGACGCTGGGTAGTAGTTACAGACGAGGAAGGAGACTCTGTCCCAGTCCAGTCCCTCCATAGTGTCACAGAGATGGAAGGCACAGCCCACTCTGTGTGTGTCTGCCCACACCATCTGTAACACACACACAGTTTAAACTGAGTGGATCTGCCACAAGGTTTGGACAAAGTCCTCTGCAGTGGATTTTAGCCATTTTAGTTGTATTCCCATTACTGAGAAGTAACTGGACAGTTGATTGATATTTAAAGTCGTTCTCAGTTTGGATGTGCATTTCTGCAGATAAATGATGTTAAGATGATTCCAAGTGTTGAACACCTTTTTTGGCTCAAACTTAAAGAAATGCTGGTCTGCTTAGCAGAAAACAAAGCAGCAAACTTATGAAACTCAAAAACGACAACAGGAGCTTCTACAACAGCCGCACACAGAATTCCTGCATCAGAATCCTGAAAGAGATTCTGATGGACCAGAGCACATCCTTCATGTCACGTTTTGAGTTGCTGGGTATGAAGTCTATTTGGACTAAAGTGTATCACCCACAGACTGATGGTCTGGTGCAGCATCTGAATAAGGCTTTCATTGATTAATGATGATGAACATGATTGAAACCAATGAATAGATCCTGTTTTTATCACTGCGTTTTTTTAATTTCCTGTTTGGCAGGAAGCCACATGGGGTTCTGGACCTACAAATGTAAAACTGGGAGAGCCAAGCTCCAAAAAAACGGAATTCAGCACGTAATGGACAAAACGTCACGCTTTGGGTCAACTGTCATGTGAAAAAGGGTGTCTTAGGGCAGCGGTCCCCAACCCCCGGGCCTCGGACCGGTCCGTGAGTCGTTTGGTACCGAGCCGCGAGAGTTGAGGCTCAGGTGTGAAATGTATAGTTTTCAGCGTTATTTTGTTATCGTTTTATCGTTTACTCGGTTTTCCTGGGTCTTTTCACGTGTGTTATGAATAAATCTTCTTTTTTCGGTACCGGTACTAGTTTTATTTTGTTGTGTTTATCCGCGACACCTTAAAGGCCGGTCCATGAAAATATTGTCGGGCATAAACCGGTCCGTGGCGCAAAAAAGGTTGGAGACCGCTGCCTTAGGGTGTGTGGTGCTGACCCCCCAGTACTGTACATCAGCCAGTACATCAGAGGATGAGCCACGCTACAGCACTGTAGAGAAGTGCTTAGCTAACAAGTGGGCGACCAACACCCTGTGTTATTTCCTCCTGAGATGCCCATTCACCCACTCTTTGGAACATTCACCCCTGCAGTGGCTCCACCACATGACAAATGTCAACAAATATCCACACCGTGACCACCTGTCGGTATCTGGCTCAAGGGTAGCAAAGTTAGTGGGAGTAAAGTTAGTGGGAGTAAAGTTAGTGGGAGTAACGTTAGTGGGAGTAAAGTTAGTGGGAGTAACGTTAGTGGGATAACAGTTAGTGGGAGTAAAGTTAGTGGGAGTAAAGTTAGTGGGAGTAACGTTAGTGGGAGCAACGTTAGTGGGAGTAAAGTTAGTGGGAGTAACGTTAGTGGGACTAACGTTAGTGGGAGTAAAGTTAGTGGGAGTAACGTTAGTGGGACTAACGTTAGTGGGAGTAACGTTAGTGGGAGTAACGTTAGTGGGACTAACGTTAGTGGGAGTAAAGTTAGTGGGAGTAACGTTAGTGGGACTAACGTTAGTGGGAGTAAAGTTAGTGGGAGCAACGTTAGTGGGAGCAACGTTAGTGGGAGTAAAGTTAGTGGGAGTAAAGTTAGTGGGAGTAACGTTAGTGGGACTAACGTTAGTGGGAGTAACGTTAGTGGGAGTAACGTTAGTGGGAGCAACGTTAGTGGGAGTAAAGTTAGTGGGAGCAAAGTTAGTGGGAGCAACGTTAGTGGGAGTAAAGTTAGTGGGAGTAAAGTTAGTGGGACTAACGTTAGTGGGAGTAAAGTTAGTGGGAGTAAAGTTAGTGGGACTAACGTTAGTGGGAGTAAAGTTAGTGGGAGTAAAGTTAGTGGGACTAACGTTAGTGGGAGTAAAGTTAGTGGGAGTAAAGTTAGTGGGAGTAAAGTTAGTGGGTCTAACGTTAGTGGGAGTAAAGTTAGTGGGAGTAACGTTAGTGGGAGCAACGTTAGTGGGAGTAAAGTTAGTGGGAGTAAAGTTAGTGGGAGCAACGTTAGTGGGAGTAAAGTTAGTGGGAGTAAAGTTAGTGGGAGTAAAGTTAGTGGGACTAACGTTAGTGGGAGTAAAGTTAATGGGAGTAACGTTAGTGGGAGTAAAGTTAGTGGGACTAACGTTAGTGGGAGTAACGTTAGTGGGAGTAACGTTAGTGGGAGTAAAGTTAGTGGGACTAACGTTAGTGGGAGTAACGTTAGTGGGAGTAAAGTTAGTGGGAGTAAAGTTAGTGGGAGTAACGTTAGTGGGAGTAAAGTTAGTGGGAGTAACGTTAGTGGGACTAACGTTAGTGGGAGTAAAGTTTGTGGGACTAACGTTAGTGGGAGTAAAGTTAGTGGGAGTAAAGTTAGTGGGAGTAACGTTAGTGGGACTAACGTTAGTGGGAGTAAAGTTAGTGGGAGTAAAGTTAGTGGGACTAACGTTAGTGGGAGTAAAGTTAGTGGGAGTAAAGTTAGTGGGAGTAAAGTTAGTGGGAGTAAAGTTAGTGGGACTAACGTTAGTGGGAGTAAAGTTAGTGGGAGTAAAGTTAGTGGGAGTAACGTTAGTGGGAGTAACGTTAGTGGGAGTAACGTTAGTGGGACTAACGTTAGTGGGAGTAACGTTAGTGGGAGTAAAGTTAGTGGGAGTAAAGTTAGTGGGATTAACGTTAGTGGGAGTAAAGTTAGTGGGAGTAACGTTAGTGGGAGTAACGTTAGTGGGAGTAACGTTAGTGGGAGTAACGTTAGTGGGAGTAGAGTTAGTGGGAGTAACTTTAGTGGGAGTAACGTTAGTGGGATTAACGTTAGTGGGAGTAACGTTAGTGGGAGTAACGTTAGTGGGAGTAGAGGTAGTGGGAGTAACGTTAGTGGGAGTAACGTTAGGCCAGACTGCTTGCTGCCCTAATTTGGGCTTTGGGGTTTTCCAAACAGCCTGATTATTACATATTTTGATGTATTTGAAAGATGTGGACAGATCACTCAGAAGTATTTTCCTCAACTTTCAATATTTGTTTACAAAATTCAAGAAAGTGTTAATCCCACGGATGAAGTAAATCCAAAACAAAAAGGGCTTTACAACAAGATGACAGACTTTTGTTTTATTTTCATCTCAATATTGTTTTAGTTTACACGGACTTTGAATACAGTCAGACTAACCAAACAGCAGGAAGTAAAACTAACGTGAAAAGAAAAATCAACTTTCAATTTTAAACAGGAAATAAACCAGAGAAGTAACACAGACTGAACACTGACACTACGTCTACACTAATCTGGATACATTTGAAAATGGGCGTCCACTCTATCGTTTTCAGTCGTTTCTGAACAGTTGTTCATCCACACTGAAAACGGCGTCTCAGTGTGGACAGGAGGCCAAAACGGAGAGAAAAAGATGCGCCTTTAAACGAAAGTGTGGACGTGGCCTCGATAAGATGCCTGAGTAGAGAACACCGACGTGCTGAGATATTTACACAGACACGAGAGGAACAGCCACAGATACACGAAAGAAACCTTGAACTCCTTACAGACATGAACCAGAACACAGGAACTTAAACGCATCAATAACCAGAACATGAAAACAAAACTTAAGTCTCAGTGAGGTCCTAACAAACACAGTTTACTACTCTGACCTTTACTACTCCAATCTACCAGAATAAAGACAGAAACACACAAACAAATCAAATCCTAAATGCAGAATAAAAGTAAAACAAGAACACGTTTATTACTATAATGTGCTCTATAAAAAAAACCCAACACCAAACCACACATGAGCCCTGATCAACATTTAAAACTCATTTTTACAGGCTGTGTTATTCTTGGTTTGCTTCTCATCCCTGAGGAAGACCCCCCAGTCCGACTGCTTCCTCCAGCTCAGTTTGACGTCTCCTTTTACGCCCTTGTTCTTCAGCTTCTGTTTGAACTGAAACACACAAAAAGTGACAATCTGAATATCATTTAGACAAAACTCTTCACTAAAAGCTCGTTACGCTTACCGCTCTGCTCTGGAAGGATGCAGGATCACACATCTGTAACTGATTTAACCCTGTACTTTGTTCCAGTGTTTGTGGACAGCTTATACATCTCTTGATTGGTAAATAAATGTAACCCATGGTTATTTTATTGCCAATTGTATTCCATTTTTATTCTAATTTGAAGTGTTACTGTTTTGTTAAGTTCTGAGTTTTCCCATGTACCGTGAATGCACCATAGCGCGTGCGTGGTAACTTTCTTTCACTGCATCCGCCTGCACGGAGCTAAATGCGCAAAGCTGTGTGGAGATTCAGTCCTGTAACGTGTTGCGCTACGGAATTAATGTTTTCTTTGCAGAATATCCTGGTGAGTCTCACAGTCCAGTTTCTGAGCATAAAACCAGTCAGGATACTACGCTTGTCGGAAATGTGATATTTGTCTTAGAACCTGCTAACGATTGCTTAGCTGTGTTAGCTTGTGGAAGGTATGCTAGCGTACCCACATGTGCTCCCTGGGCTAATGCGCTTACATGTGACGTTTTAGCTAACACACCACGGAGACACTTTTCATGCTTCATGATTTGCAGTGAAATGTATTTTTGTTGTTGATAAATTGTTATTGGCCAATAAGAACTGTATAGATGTGTGATGTGTGAGAGGAAAAAAAGGGATAATACTAGTGAAACTCATGTTTTATTTTACAAGTGGAGTGATTGCACTGCACGTTGTGTGCAGGCTGTTTTTTTATGTGGTAGAAATCTGCTGCAAGGACCGAGCGGTGCCATCTAAGGACTGGATGCCACTGGAGGTGCCTAGAAAGGACATTCTCAATCTGAAGGCCACCTGTTCACTCGGAGGGTGGTAGGATGCAACGATTTGCTATTTTTATTTGCATTAACATTTTTTCTGAGATCTCAGGACGCTTTATGTTGTTACTTTTTTCCTTTTTGGGTCAGATCTGATTCTACTTAACACCAAAAAAACTGATGCATCAAAAAAGCAAACCAGTGACTAAAGACAATTAACACTTACTAAGAACACTGAATACTAAGTGCCCTGAACTGAAATGGACAGCCTACCTAAAACATTTATGGACACTTTAAGTGATATATTGTACATTGTTGAGATTTACATGTTTGAGATTATTTAAATGTTTTGTTCATGTCTATGTTTTGGACCATTTAAATGTTGAATACACTCAAATCACGTTTCTTCCTTTAAGTTGTTTTCAGTGCCTCATTCTGAGTGGAGGGATATTCCTTCTTTAAGTTGAGTTACCACTGCCAGTCTCCTTACGATCCTAACTGAACCCAATGAGTAGATTCTCAAATATTGTTCTTTTCCTTGACTTTGTATGACAGATTACTGTGGATTTGACTGATTTTGGACTACTCAGTTAAAAAGGGTGACATAAAGGCAGGCAGTATTCAGAGGACTACAGTTTGAGCTAATAGAGGTAATGAATTATTCAGTCAGGTGATGTCTGTTCCCTTATTATTCCATAACAAATTAAACAGATAAAACAGTCTCAAAGTACTCATCCATTACTTTGAGTTACTTTTTACATCCATTAGTTTGGGTAAGTAATGAATGTAAAAAGTAACTCTTTGAATAACATTTCTACCAGATATTTTTGTTCAAAATGACTGAACCTTGTGCTCTATTAGTGCATTACTGTAATAATATTGTTTGCAGGTTTCTACACCTGATTGTAACCAGATGTCAGCAGATGTTTTATGTTGCCCTGGCTGATTTCCACCCTCGACACTGACAGTATTTGCTGTCTTTATAGGAGAGAGCTACTGTGCACCACTCACACACAGTTCTTTATTTTAAATCCACCACAGTTCAGAAAAGTAACCTGTTTGTCTGCACTAACCTGCAGGATTTTCATGCAGCCTTTAAATAAGTTACATGTAAGCTTTGAATGAGCAGTCGTTCCCTTTACAGTTAAGCTCGTTTCCTCTCCCTTCCTGTCTTTCTTATCTTTCTCCATCTCTGACTGAAGTCAGCTGTTTCTTTTCTCTCCCTGTGACATGCAGCAGCTGGACCTTTAGCTAGCAACACACTCTGAGACAAACAGCACACTAACAGTTTGTGTGTTTGCTGAGCTGATAGAAACAAATTACCCAACACTTGCTCCCTTTATTCTTGCTACTCTTTTGTAGGGCGAGCTAGAAGCACCACAACCGAAACTTGCAGACATCCGTTCTGGTGTGGTGTGAAAAAAACGAATCACCAGCAACCGCTGGTGATTAATGAACAGAGAGGCCTTTCATGTGTCACTGTTCAAACTCAAATCGGTTTGATGTGTGAAGGCTCACAGCGGCGTAACACAAAACTCTCCTCAAATACATTTGTCTTTATTGAACAAAAGCAACCAATTGCTGGTCAGTGTTTATTCACACCTCCCCAAAAGCTCTCAGTATCAGGTGAAGATCAAACTGAGGGGCAGACAGCAGTAAAGAGGTGGGTGGGGCCGAAAAACGAGGCAGCTTCAAACTAATTACTTATGAACAGTGTTGGTCAAGTTACTTGAAAAAAGTAATCAGTAACTAATTACTGATTACTTCACCAAAAAAGTAATCCCATTACTTTACTGATGACTTATTTTCAAAAGTAATTAATTACTTAGTTACTTTTTAAAAACACGATTTACAACCTGAATAGGTGATAAAGTGATAGATCTTTCAGCCCAATTCTACTTTTTCTACATAATCATCATACAAAATGTGATCAAATGGAAAAGTCTCTTTTTAAAACTTGTTTTATTAGTTTTAATCTTTTAACTTTATGCATCAAGCAAAAATTTAATTATATGCAACATTCTCTGACTGGAAGAAATTAGTTTAACATTTAAACCTATTTTCTGCACATTCCAGCACATAAAATAAAATATTTTGTGTGTTTACACTCAGTCTTTCAAATAGATGCAAGTAAAACACAGCAGAAAATAAATAAAGTCAAAGACTAGCGGTCCTGTTGCTCTATTTTCACCTGTAAAGCAGGAGTGGTGTAGGCGGAGGGTTACCCTGGTGCAGGTGTGCAGCGGTCAGTGGAAGAATCCGCGAGTTTCTCTGTGAGTTTCCCATTACGTCGTAGCTACTCGCTGCTTGTTTGGAAGTTTAGGGTTTTTTTCGCTGTAAAAAGAAGTTTTCTTCCCACGCACAACGGACACTAATGTTTTTGTCACTTTTTATGGAATCAAACTCAAAGTAAGGTCAGTACTTCCACGCTTTAAACGCTGCACGCTCATACTCTCTCTGCACTCGATATATGATCCATTGTTGATCTGCACACAGCTGTTGTCACGAACGTCGCACTCGCTTACGTCACTGTCATGAGACATTCTCGCAAAAAAATCACGGTTTTAGTAACGCAGTAACGCAGCGTTCCTACGAGAAAGTAACGGTAATCTAATTACTGTTTTTGCAATAGTAATCCCTCACTTTACTTGTTACTTGAAAAAAGTAATCGGATTACAGTAACATGTTACCCCAGAACTAGTTTTACCCCTGCACTGAGATCATGAGTTGTATAATTACCTGTTCCAGCATGGCTTCCATCACTGCATGGTCATTCAGATCCTGATGGTTGTTTGTCCCCATCCTCAGTCTCACCACTTGCTTGTAAGCCGGCTCTTTGTAAATAATGAACAAATGTACGGCTTTAATTGTAAAGGTAAATAAGTAATGCTGCATGTGCACAGTACAGTAGCACTTTGTTGCTGCCCTGAACGTTCTCAGGGTAAATAAAAGGGATTTGTTGTTTCAGAAATGAAGCAACATCAGTTTCACAACACTGTACTAAAGCTCTTGTGTTTTTACTTTCTTATATTAAGCTAAGCTAACCGTATTGACCTTTGTCATAAAAACATACGTTGTCTGTAATGTTAAACAGCAGCCTGCAGTGCAGTCTGTGAGGATCAGAGATGATGGTAGCAGCCTTGTCTCCATTTGAAATTCAAAAACTAAAAGCTACATGAATCAGAACGTACCACTGTAGCAAACAAATGCTGTCTCCCGGTCACAGTACCAGTCCTCCCATTTTCCAGTAGATTCAAAGTTTGCTGCCACACAAAATTCATGTTCGACAAGATTGGGTTCATATGTATTCCAGTATCTAAACGAGGAGTTACTTCCATCCATCCACTTCCAGGAGTCTCTGAAAAGGCCGATCCAGACCGTTTGTCCTGCAGGTACCAACTCCTTTGCCTTCTGGTTCTCTGACATGTTTCTCACACTGGCCAGGTCTGTATAATGAGCTCTGCAGTAGCTCTGGGCCTCCATCCATGTCATGGAATTGTTGATGAAGACAAATGTCACATTCAGTCCTGGAAAATACCCAAAGTGAAGGGAGAAGAAGACATATTTAAATGTAAAATCCAAAGACATTGAAAAGACTTGTAGAACTTAAACAATTTTGTTTTAGGGTTCTGTATGAATTAACATCCTCACCTCTGATGTCAGAGCAGAGTGCTTTAAATATATTGTCACAGTTTTCATCAGTCCATGATCCAGTCCACCTTAACCCGGTACAGCGTTCTTTCCTATTGTCTGGTTGTCCAGGCTCCCAATTTCTGAAAGCCACACTGTTTTTGTATAAATCTGTGTTTGACATTGACCATCTCCAGCTGTTGATATCATCGTACAGTCCAATCCAAGCTCGCTGCAAGGAACAATTGAAATGTGTTGTGACATAAACTATTGATCTCAATTGTTTCATAAAAAGCCTTGAAACTAAAATGGTATTTTTTTTACTTTCGAGTCATATATTTTAATTTCAGTGTAAACTGGGTGATTATCAGGTCATCAGTTGCTATTTCTTTGGATCTTGGTCAAACAGCATTTGATGATGGTGATCTTTATTTGTCACTTGCAGTGAAACCATACATATAATAAAGAAACATCACATTGAGGAGACAGGTCAGAATAGGTAGCATAAAGAAAAACAATGAAATGTACAACACAAAAGGGGAGGAGCAAAAATAGAAGTCTACTCAGACTGAACGCCCGACAGGGGGTCACTAGGAGAACAGAAAACAAAAACTACTCAGCACACAAGCACATGAATCTTCACACCGTAACACCATGAAAACACGTGACAAGCAACAGGGGTGGGAGAGTAGGGTTACAGTAAGGCAATGTAGACAGCAGCATTGGGTCGGTATCTCTGAGGAGTCCAGCTGACCTGCCGTATGATTCGGGTGGGGGGCAAGCATCTCCATTCAATTCAATTTTATTTATACAGCGCCAAATCACAACAGCAGTCGCGTCAAGGAGCTTTATGTTGTACAGTAGATCGTACAATAATAGATACAGAGAAAAACCCAACAATCATGTGACCCCCTATGAGCAGCACTTTGGTGACAGTGGGAAGGAAAAACTCCCTTTTAACAGGAAGAAACCTCCAGCAGAACCAGGCTCAGGGAGGGGCGGGGCCATCTGCTGTGATTGGTTGGGGTGAGAGAAGGAAGACAGGATAAAGACATGCTGTGGAAGAGAGACAGAGGTTAATAACAGATATGATTCAATGCAGAGAGGTCTGTTAATACATAGTGAGTGAGAAAGGTGACTGGAAAGGAAAAACTCAATGCATCATGGGAATCCCCCGGCAGCCTACATCTATTGCAGCATAACTAAGGGAGGATTCAGGGTCACCTGGTCCAGCCCTAACTATATGCTTTAGCAAAAAGGAAAGTTTGAAGCCTAATCTTAAAAGTAGAGATAGTGTCTGTCTCCTGAATCCAAACTGGAAGCTGGTTCCACAGAAGAGGGGCCTGAAAACTGAAGGCTCTGCCTCCCATTCTACTTTTAAATACTCTAGGAACAACAAGTAGGCCTGCAGAGCGAGAGCGAAGTGCTCTAATAGGGTGATATGGTACTACAAGGTCATTAAGATAAGATGGGGCCTGATTATTTAAGACCTTGTATGTGAGGAGCAGGATTTTGAATTCTGGATTTAACAGGAAGCCAAAACAGGAGAAATCTGCTCTCTCTTTCTAGTCCCTGTCAGGACTCTTGCTGCAGCATTTTGGATTAGCTGAAGGCTTTTCAGGGAGTTTTTTGGACATCCTGATAATAATGAATTGCAGTAGTCCAGCCTGGAAGTAATAAATGCATGAACTAGTTTTTCAGCGTCACTCTGAGACAGGATATTTCTAACTTTAGAGATGTTGCACAAATGGAAGAAAGCAGTCTTACATATTTGTTTAATATGTGCGTTGAAGGACATATCCTGGTCAAAAATAACTCCAAGGTTCCTCACAGCGTTACTGGAGGCCAAGGTAATGCCATCCAGAGGAAGAATCTGCTTAGATACCATATTTCTAAGATTTTCAGGGCCGAGTACAATAACCTCAGTTTGTTCTGAATTAAGAAGTAGAAAGTTAGCGGCCATCCAGGTCTTTATGTCTTTAAGACATTCCTGCAGTTTAACTCATTGGTGTGTGTTATCTGGCTTCATGGACAGATAGAGCTGGGTGTCATCTGCATAGCAGTGTAAATGTATGCTATGTCTTCTAATGATGCTGCCTAAGGGAAGCATGTATAATGTAAACAGAATTGGTCCTAGCACTGAACCCTGTGGAACTCCATAATTAACCTCAGTGTGTGAAGAGGACTCTCCATTTACATGGACAAACTGGAGTCTATTAGATAGATATGATACAAACCACGGATGGTGCTGGCATAAGGTCGGCAGCCTTAACCCAATTTCCTTCGGGGTCAATAAAGTTTTACTGGAGATTATGTATCGGAATTTCAGGAGCAGGGCCACGCCTCCAAACACGCTCCTTCCGGCTGTCATCTATATAGGTTCCTCCAGTTCTGCTAGCTGTTCATTCTCGTTTACGTACAAACAGGGTCCATTCTCAGCGGATACCTTTAAACACAGCTTTCTCACAGGAGTAACATAATTTTACTCACACTTCCATTCGCTACAATCATCCTTGCCAGCTTCCCTTCCCTCCATCCATCCTTTGCAAAATTCAGCAACATGCTTGGTATGGCGGTTTTGGCGCCAGAGCACATCGCTGCCTGCCACCCTGCTCTTTTTCTGGCTCAGTGAAACGGGGCTGCCGTGCAGGAGCGGCCACGGGCGCTGACGATGCTCTTCATTGAAGACTCGTGCTGGTTGACTCTGGCTCCCAGAAGAGCCTCATCCCACCCACCGCTGCGGACAGTTTAGCGGCAAGCCACGGACTGCAGCTGATTGCGGCTAACGGTTCTAGTATTGCAACTTATGGGGAAAGGTTAGTGACTGTTAGTTTCCACGGCCGGGAATTCCAGTGGAACGTTTTTGTTGCTGCCAGCTCGGCACCGATTTTTTTTTGTGCCCACGGACTGTTAGTCAACGTTGCTCACAGACGTTTGATTGATGCTCTGTCGTTCTTTTCGCTACCCTGTCTAACCCGGGCCGCTCACTCCCTTATTGGGGCCAGTTTGGTGGCCTCTGGATATGTATTTCACCTTTCTTGGTTGCTACCTCAAAGCACGTTGTGCACTGTTGGTCCTGCGTGCTGCACAATAACATTCAGTATTCAGTATTTACTGTTACTTACATTTATTTAGTTTATTGCAATGATGTTGTGTGTATTGTGTTGCTGTCTGTTTGCTTGCTTTGTCTTTTTTTCTCTCAACAGGTAACCCAGGTGATTTCTTTCTTCTTTTTTTAAAGCTTCCTCTCTCTCTCACTTTCCCTCTTCCTCTCCCTTTTTTCTTTTTGTCTCTCTCTCTTTCTTTCTTTCTCCCTTTCCTATCCCTCAGTCATGTCTTTCCCGTTTCTAATAACTTAAAAAATTAATAAAATAAAATAATAACAAAGGTCAATCAAATGGACCAATACAGAAAGGCTGTGATGATCCATTTGGTAAAGTAAATCTGTTGGGCATCTCTCTTGGCCTTCAGACAATAATTCTGATTGCTAAAGAACCAAACAGGACAGGCAAAAAAAAAAGAGGAAGAGAAAAAGTGTACTCACATTTTTGTATTGTGTGTAGTTCATTTTACTTGAGTCTGCCATGCTCTGCAGGATCCTCACATCCTCCATGTTTTCTACGGTGGCCAGGTCTGTGTATCTCTCTCTGCAGTGACTCAGAGCATCAGTCCAGTTCTTCCAGTCATAAACAAACTGGTACTGACGCTTAACATCTGAGGAGCCTGAACACAGCCCTGCAGATATAGATGTGAATACTGATTTTACATTTATGCTTAAAACAAAAGAAATCCATCTTAACTTTGTCATTATATTTTAATGTAATAATATCTACTTTTATGTGCAGTAAAATAACTCATAATTTTAATGTTTCGAGTATATAATGATTTAACAATTTGGTGCAAACGATGATTCTGTTTTCAGCAATGAAAGAGAAAAGTATTGCACAGCTAATGTAATAGTTCCTAAAGGTTTCACAGTGCTGATGTTGCATTAAAGAAAAATGATAAAAACACGTTAAAATACTCGCCTGATGCAGCTACGATAAACAGAAAAACCTTTTCCATACTCGTCTGCTTCGTGTTTCTTCTCCGACTGAACGTGCGACTGATCTTTCAGCTTGTCTCATGCAAAGTGATTATAGGGAAAATATTTGCATTCGACACCAGTTTGATTTGGTTCTACTGAAGCCCGTTGCTGTTTAGGGGTTACTGTAACATAAGAGTCTTTATTTATCCCAGAGCTGGTAAGTTGTTATGGTGGATGATTTGCCTCCAGCCTGTCTCTACTTCCTCTTCGGTCACATCAACCCTTTGCATGTCCTGTTTTCCTGCATCTATAAATATTTTCTTCTGTTCCTCTTTTCTGACCCGTTTCTCTAGAAGAAGCATTAATATGTAAATAAAAAAAGGTGCGGCACTACTGCTGCTAATATATTTTCAGCTGATTTTCACAGTGTCCCTGTGTGTATGCACATGTGTTGTGAGCCTTCGTGTTCAGTTTTGCCATCGTGTGTAACTTTGTAATTTCAGATTATCCTGTTGAATTGAGATGAGATTATTAGCTGTGAAAATTGTGAACATCACTGTTCTTTGTATGCTACTGATGACGGTCATTCCTGTATATCCATAAACTTTCCCATTGGTTGGTTTTCATCTCTGCTTTGGCTGGTTTATCTTAGGGCGACCAACCGTCCCAGGAGAACTCTGTTCCCAGGGCAGCAACTGCAGGTGAAGCTTGGGATGTGACCGGTCCATCCCCAAAGCCGAAGCCACCCCGAGCTGTTCACAGACAGGGAGGAGGGGCTGGCAGCCTAGCCTGCGTAAGTGGAGGGCTGAGCAAGGCGATGACCCGAAGGTCCACCCCCAGCACCGTCACCACGTGCTTGTCTGTAAACAGAGGAGCCTCAAGAGTGAACTCACAATGAGACAGTCGAGGTCAGACACTTAGTCCCAGCTACTGGGCGTCCCCGTGCTGGCCGTGTAAGTCCATGACACACAGGCCAAGCACCAACAGGGAGCCAGCATCGCAGGCTGGGAGACACTCCCTCACTTGCTGAGGCATCAGACACAGCGAGGACCGACCGGCGGGCAAGTCGGCAAATGCGGCAACAACCAGGAGAACACAGCCTGCAGTTGCAGCAGCCTATTTACCAGACAGAGACTGGCCAAGGAGGCTGGAGAACGCACATTCGCTGGCTGACGTATCAGACACAGCGAGACCCGGCTGGCGTGTAAACCGGCGACGCGCGGGGAATACGCCAGGGGAACACAGCCAGGAGCCGCAGCAGCTGATATGCCAGAGAGAACCCAGCTAAAAAAGGCTGGAGAACGCACACTCGCCGCAGCGAGGCCCAACTGGCACGTAAGCAGGCGAATGCGGGCAACACGCCAGGGGGAGACAGCCCGGAGCTGCAGTGCAGCCAGGGACGTGACACGCCGGGAGTGGCAGCTCACTGAGCGGGCCCCTCCGGCCACGGGGACCCGCAGCACGTGGACGACGTGCCAGACAGTGAGCCAGCGCCGCAGGCCGGAGAACTGTCAACCGCAAGCCGAGCCTTCAGACGCAGTGAGGTCCGACTGGCGTATGAAGCCGGCGTATGAAGCCGGCGTATGAAGCCGGCGTATGAAGCCGGCGTATGAAGCCGGCGTATGAAGCCGGCGTATGAAGCCGGCGTATGAAGCCGGCGTATGAAGCCGGCGTATGAAGCCGGCGTATGAAGCCGGCGTATGAAGCCGGCGTATGAAGCCGGCGTATGAAGCCGGCGTATGAAGCCGGCGTATGAAGCCGGCGTATGAAGCCGGCGAAGCGCGGGCAACAGGCCAGGGGAACATAGCCTGCAGCAGTGCTGGCCACTAGGCCCAACTCAAAGGATGTCAGGAGGGCGGCTGGAGGACAGCTGAGTCCTCCCCGCCTCAGCTGAACACGCCTGCATAGGCCCCTCAGCTTCTTCATAGCGAGGTGGCCGCAGGGCAGACAGGCAGTTCCATCAGGCAACCCTGGTCGGCTGACCGGAGCCAAGCATCATAAGCATCAACCTCCTGACAATCAAACCTCCACCAGCCCAGGCCTCAAGAAGGCGGGCCCACGGGAGGGAACGCTGTGGGAGGGGCCCGCAATCAGGCGACCCAGACATGGGTTCACTCGTCCGGGCCCCACTCCAGTGGTAGCCAGAGAGGATGGAAGCTTCTTCAACATCCACCTCACGATAATCAACCCCCACCAGTCCGGGCCTCACAGAGGCGGGGCCATGGGAGGGAACGCTGCAGCCACCATCTTCACATAGCCTGAGAGGCTATAAAATTGATTCATGTTTGTGACAAAATGTGGGAAAGTTCAAGGGAGCCGAATACTTTTGCATCCACTGTAGTCAGTGTCATTTGTCCCAGTGGTCAACTGCAGTATTTCACTGAAAAAGTCCCCAATTACCTCCATTAAAAAGAGACGTCTCTAAAAAAATAATGGTATCTTCAACATCGAGCAAACTCAGCTTTTACTATCCTTACTGTGAATTATTAGAAGAAGTCACACAGTATCCACTAAAGGAAGTAAGGTAGGTTTTTTATTTATTTATCTTATATACAGACATTTACAGCCACCTTTGCTACAGTTATTTAGGATAATTATGGTAATTTTCCTTCTAAGACAGCGTAGCAGAGATATGTCAGTTGTTAGATGTTGTCCAGTTGCAGTCCCAGTCTGAGAGAGAATACGGTGTACAGTAGACATGTAGCGGTGAAAAAGAAGAAGCAGGGTCGTCAGTTTGAAACACAACAAACACACTCAGTGATTATTTCTCCTGCAAACCTACTACAACACTAAAATCCCTGTAAGACAAAACGTCTCCCACTCGGTTAGCTTTCACTTGATGATACTGATGCACATCACTTTCATCGTTACACAACATCCAGAAACAAAGAGGTGATCTCAGCAGGGATCCGTTTGTGAGCAGCTTCTCTGCAGCACTCCAGTGCTGTTTGCTTTTCAGTGCAGAGGAAGCACTGCTGTAAATATCTGACGGAGCTCAAACTCCGAGTTGAAAAATATGTAAGTAAAATAATGTTCGTATATTTTTGTTTTTTTTTGGTATTTCACTTTCTTATTTTAACACATTTTTGTGCATAAAATAAGATCATTAGGACTTTCCACAGTTTTTGATGGCATAGTAGCAACAAAACATCAAAAATATGAAGCAAATTCAGTTTTTTCGTGTGAGGGTGAACCTGACGTGCGGCACAATAAAGGAAAATGCTTCCGGCTCTTTCACGTATCAGAGTTTCTGCCAAGAGTTAAAGCAGAACAGCAGCTCAAAGTAAGACGAGGGATGTGATTAACTTATCAGCACAAAGACTGGAAGTAGAGGAAAAACAACCGTTTGGGGTTTTGTCCTGTAAACCAGCTGTGATGGTTATACAATTCAGTTATTCACCAGAGTTTCTTCCATAATTTTCCATCTATTAAACTGTTCAATAATTTAAGACATTTTTGTGATATGATTGGAAACGCAGGTTTCATTAATGACAATCCTGCTTTTGTCTTCATTTAGACCACACGGGCCGGCAGGTTACATCCTGGACATTTTTACATGTAAAGATAGAAACGGATAAAGTTACAAACAGGTTGGTGAAACTTTATTACATTTGATATTTTGACAAAATATTTACACTTCATTTTAGTAAGTTTAAAACAAAGTCTAAATAATTACAATATTCAGTGTCCTACATCCTCGGGGAGTCGGATGAAGTCATTTACTGTGTTTCTGTGAAGGTTGAATGAGGCTTGGGGTCCAAAACAGCTGCTGCAGGTGTTCAAATTATTTGTTACAGGTTATTTGATCTGATGATGTCATCAAATCTGGAGACAGCTTCCAGTCTTTATGCTAAGCTATAGGCTAACCTCAGACTCTTACCTGATGTTCTGATGGACACAGTTGAATCTGATATAAGTGGGAAAAAAAAACAATCCTCTCTGAAGGAAAACAACTCGTTCACAGGGACACGGATCTCCCTTCTTTCACGATACAACTTACACATAACTTATTATGTAATTAAGGAGTTTATATTGTGCCAGAAACCACATATTTTTAAGACAAGCTTGCATGAAGCTGGCACTACCTAATCTGTGGTTAACATTTTACACCCAATTCAGCCTGTGGGTCTAAAGGCCGACGTTTGGGGGGTTAGCAGATGTGTGGACAGGCCTTCCAGCTCTGTGCTTTGAAAAAGGAAATAAAGTCCTGCGCTGTTTTTGGCACATAGGCAGTGATTCTAAGACTGAATTAAATTAAACATGAGAACGGGCAGAAAATGTGACGTGTTTTATGATTTTTAATTTTCTGTCTGAGCTACTTTGTTGCTAGCTAGTTTTCAGGGTTTCCCGTGTATCTAGAAATTTCTATTTCCATCCACTGGTCGATGTTTGTACATGCTGATAACTTTTGAAAACTGAAACTTAAAAACGGACGATTGCATAGTCAGCAGTTATCCGATGCATTGATGTCCGCAGAGACTGTGAACCTGCAGGTAATCAAAACCTGCTCAGGTGTGAAGAGTAAAAGTATAAAAGGAAATCCTTTGACTACAGACACTTACCCAAACCACAAATAAACCCATCTAGCCAAACTGCAACACTGACCATGACTGTGTGTCCATGAACCAATAGATTAATCTTCTTTTAACTATTTCACAAACTGCTCTGAAGCTGTTTTGGAAAACATCACGTTTCCTGTCAGTGAACGGTCGTTTACTGGCTGTAAGACTTTAGTTTTCCAGGCAGGTTGAAGCAGGTTATGCAAACATTGTTTGAACCAAATCTCAGTGCAGACTTGACGCAGACGTGGCAGAAATGGCAGCTGTGTTATGGTGAGGCTGATTTATAAATTGACCTATTTTGCTTGACAAGGCAGAGAGGGGAAACGGTGGGAGGGATTAACAAGGCCATGTGCAGTCGATGCAAGTATGGTGACGTGAGGAGAACGCTTCCTCTTCAACTCACAGCCTGACAGTCAGGATGGCAGTCAGACAGGCTAGCAGGACTGAAGGCGAGGACATGGAGCCAGCACTGTTCTGTGCAGCGCTACTGTCCTTATTTATTATACTTCCAACGACTCTCTTCACACCTTTCTCCTCCTTATGTGGCGTTACATTTAGTTTCTCCTCTTCCTCTTTCTCCTGCTCCTTCTCCTCCTCCCTTGCATCAGGACTGAGCTTGATTATCAGTGTAGCGAGCGTTGTTGGGGGGGCAGATGGAGGCTTGGTGGCCTCAGCCGTGGTGTGTGGAGGCGGTGTATCTTCAGTGCTCGATGCAGAGTGCACAGTGGGAACACTGGGAATGCCGTCAGCGGTGGTAGACTCCACTGGAAAGTCAGGTGTTGTAGGAAGAACATCATCATCTGCAGGTTGGAGGGGATCAGTTGTTGCATCAGGACTGGATTCTCCTGTTGTGAGCATGGGATCAGTTGTCACATCATCATCATCTTCATCCTCTTCTTCTACTGTGTCGGGAACTGGAAAACATAAATGAAGGAAAACTCGTTTTAATCTGGGATCTAATGAGGTCTCGCAGTCGTTAATGCTGCCACATGTGCTCATAACAGAGCTGACGTCCCCCTAAACTCTGTCACCATTGCTCCAGAAAAATACACACAGGCATCACATGTAGAGCTTTGATCCGACCCACACTGGTGGATCTACAGTCCATATCAAATTTGACATGGGACAGCACGATAGCACATATATATTATATAAAATTTATATGCTGATAAAAAATACATCAATAAAATAAAGTCCTAAAATAAAATGCTGATGTGGACGAACACAGATCAGGAAGTAACGACAGCCTGTCGTACTCTTACCACAGAGATTGTTTTCACATTTCTGGAGGTTTTCGGGGCATCTGGAGCACCAATCGCCTTCAACGTACGGCCGCACGCCTTCATAGTTCCCTCTGAACACACGTACACAAAATATCACACAAATTCAAATTTAATAACCTCAGATTGTGTTACAAGAAAAACAGAAATAAAAAGAAAAGCTAACAGAAACTGAGTTAAACAGTTGAGTGTTAGTCTTTGTTAGCATGAGGCACCACCAACGTATAAATGCATCGTATTAAATTGCCTGTATTACTGTGAATCAACTGACTTTAAAAAGTTAACAAAGGGATGTTAAAATATACAACACAGCCCAAAGAATTCACATTTAGTGACGTGTCTCCTGCCTTCAGTCAAACAAGTGTAACTAGAAGAATTTGCAGTGTGAATGCTGTGTGGTGGAAATTAACTGCCGAAAAATGCAAACGAAGCAGAACGATCTGCTGAAAAGAAGAAGAAGCTGAAGTGTTTGCTGAAGACAGCTTTATTTGAAAAGGTACACCGAAGAGTGAGAGTGGGGAAGATGAACGGCATGAGCCACAGGTAGGATTCGAACCTGCGCCGCTCAGTCTAACGGCAGCTGCTCATCTCAGGGAGCCAAACAGGCACTTATCTCAGACACTGGAGTTGGAGGTGAAGAAGCTGAAGTACATATTAGAAAAGTTGCTGAATTCATTCAGGATTCCCCTCAAACAAATGGCCATAATTTCCTAACCGTAGGGGCTAAAATGGTCATTCTTGCACCCTTCTTTTAAGAGCAGATGGGGAAATCTTCAGGTGTTCATAATTCATTATTACAATATGAATTATTAAAGATGTATGACTTGTAATGAACCATAACTGAGTAGAGGTGAAGCGAAAACTGCCTTGACTTGCTCTCAAACAACGTTTTGTAACGTTAAATCTATTTGAAGCATCCACCATCATTCTTTAACAATCATCAGGCTTTGATGAACCATCATGGAGGCTTTCAGGTCTCTGTGGAAATCCATGAAGGAGATATAACCAGAGAAAAAAGTGCTTTATTTCCAGAGTTTGAAATCCGAGAGAAGCACAGATTTCCTGCCCTCAAACAAATGCAATTCATGGATAAACAGTCAAAAATTATTGAATTGTGAGCGTTAGGAGTGTCTGAAGATAAATTGGCCAAAGGCTCAAGCCTGGAAATTGTTTCATTGAGGAGATATGACAATCATCCCATTAGAGAATTCCAGCCTGGTTGTGTTTCTATGGAGAGTTTTCAGACTTTGTGTTGCTCTGAGACGACAAAAATCTCTCACTTCCACAATAATAGAGTGAAAACTGAGCGAGGAGCAAGAAGATGTTCAGACACGAAGAAAAGATTTAGAACGGTCCAGTGGGCCACTCAAAGCAAACTGCATAGCAACCATAGCAACGCATGTATTTTCTGAAAAATCATAATGATGCAACTGAAAACTTAAAGAGGGATTAAATTAAAAGGAAAGAAGATGTGAAAAAGCTGAATTACACATGAATAGCTCAATTTGTGTGAGTGTACAGCATTCACACAATTATTACTACTGTCCACAAGAGGGAGCACTTGTTGTAGTATTGTGCAGCAGTTAAGGAGTCGTGGTACTGACGCTGGGTAGTAGTTACAGACGAGGAAGGAGACTCTGTCCCAGTCCAGTCCCTCCATAGTGTCACAGAGATGGAAGGCACAGCCCACTCTGTGTGTGTCTGCCCACACCATCTGTAACACACACGCAGTTTAAACTGAGTGGATCTGCCACAAGGTTTGGACAAAGTCCTCTGCAGTGGATTTTAAATAAAAAATATCAGGATGTGATTGAAGTGCAGACTCTCAGCTTTAATTCGAGGAGTTTAACAAAAGTACTGAACTGTTTAGTCGTATTCCCATTACTGAGAAGTAACTGGACAGTTGATTGATATTTAAAGTCGTTCTCAGTTTGGACGTGCACCCTGTCATTGTCCACATACATAGACTAACTGTGTATACTGTATGTGTGTGTGTGTGTGTGTGTGTTTGTGACCTGTGTGTAGTGTCCACACATCTTATCTTCGTCACAGCTGTTGTTCTGGAAGTCGTAGTCCAGGCGTTCTGCACAGAACAGATCAGTTAGAACTATTCTGTGAACAATGATGAGACCGAGTTGAAGAATCACCACATTCAGGACAAATCCAGTGACAAGTAAAAGTTCTGCAGTCAGGATGAACATCTGGTGTGTTTATCCTGAAACCTGAGAGATTCTCGTGTTACAGCAGCCAAAATAATAAACAGCTATAACAACAAGGTTCAATAAGGATGCAAAGCTAAAGTGCTGGTGTGGCACAGGGCACTGCTGTCAGAAGTATAATGGTTGGAAAAACCACAACAAAACGCAACAATTTCAGCACAGCTGAGTGAAATCAAATACAAAAAGTGTTGAAAACTGAGAAACTACAACAGGAGCTGTAACTTTAACATTCAGTTACATTTTTATACAAGTTCAGTGAATCACTAATCCATAGTTAATGTGTGGTAGGTTCATCTATTAACATCACAGTAGCAAAAATACTTTTAGTGATACTGCAACATAGCAATGCATTTAACATCTAGTCTGCATTCGACTGTAGCAGAAATGTTTTTAGTTACCAAAGATGAGGAAAAAGTCGAAACTCCAACCTCAGCCTGGGTGTGCCACAGGTGAGCTGATGGATATTAAAGCCTATAAGTTTTCTCAAACTAGTCCATATTAGAAAAACTTGGTGAAATGCTTTTGTTTATTACAGAGTGACAGTTTTTGATTTATTGCAGTTATTCCTTCAGATTTATGAGAATTGTCATTATCCTGAACATTTACAGTCACAATTCAATCCACACTTTCACAACAGCAGTCGCCTCACGGTGCTTTATACTGTAAGGTAAAGGCCCTTCAGTAATACAGAGAAAACCCCAACAGTCAGGTGGCGCCCTAACAGCAAGCACTTGGTGACAGTGGATTAAATGCAGAGAAGTGTACAAACACACAGTGAGTGAAGAAGAAACACCCAGTGCATCATGGGAATCCCCGGCAGCCTACGTCTATTGCAGCATCACTAAGGGAGGATTCAGGGTCACCTGGTCCAGCCCTAACTATATGCTTTAGCAAAAAGGAAAGTTTGAAGCCTAATCTTAAAAGTAGAGATAGTGTCTGTCTCCTGAATCCAAACTGGAAGCTGGTTCCACAGAAGAGGGGCCTGAAAACTGAAGGCTCTGCCTCCCATTCTACTTTTAAATACTCTAGGAACAACAAGTAGGCCTGCAGAGCGAGAGCGAAGTGCTCTAACAGGGTGATACGAGAAACAAAACTAGTTGTGGTGATCGTATTTTAAAAGCAGCAGTAATTTTTTTAAAACCCCTGACAAGTCGACTCAAAGAGACTGTTACTGTAGTAAAGGTTTACTAGTGATTATAAACAGACAAACATCTTATTTGCTCTGACTTTTTGTTGTGAAATCGATTGGATTGCAGATCTCGTGGTTGTAAAATACTGAAAACCAACACTGGAGCGGTTTTCTGTGAGCCTCACTTCTACTGTTCAAAGATAACCACTAACTGTAATCTGTAAACAAGAAAGCCAACAAATATTTACTTCTGAGGTCACTCACCCAGGAACCATTTCTCCAGAGCATTTCGGAGGTCCAGTTGCCCGGTGCCAGCGTACAGATTCTCTCCAGTATCCTCCAGTTCTGGGTTGTGGTTCCAGATGCATTTCGCAGCGTAGCCCTCTGCCACCAGCTTCAGGTTTGGATCCCATTTCTGCAAACAACCACCGAATGTTACAGAAGTGCCGGTTTGGCATCACCAAATCTGCTGTTTGTTAATCATAAACAGCTCGTGTCGTTTTGCAAGGCAACATGTTTACTTTAGATACAGAGAGGAAGTCACGTAAAAGTGACTAAAATGCTGGCCAACCATATTGAAAGCAGTCAGAGTTTAAAGCAACCAAGTGAACATGTAAAAGTAAAGTTGGTTTCCAACATTCCTGTCATGATCCATTTTTTATTATTATTATTTGTTTCTGTTAGTCTCTGGTTGTACTTTAGTGGTTTTTTAGATGCTTCCTTTGTTTAGCCTGGTTTCTATGTTCGTGTATTTCCTGTTTTACTTTGACAGTCCCGTGTTTTGCTTCCTCCCTGTCTCATCTGCGTTTCCTCTGCTTTTCTCATGTTTTCCAAGTCCCAGGTTTCTTCAGGTCTCAGGCTCTGTATTGTTTTTTCCCTCTGTATTTTGTTCGTTTATCTCAGTTCCCCGTTGGATTTGGTTTTGTAGTGTTTTGTGCCCCAAATAAAGGCTCATCTTCTGTTCAACATCCACCTGCATCTCTGTTGTGTGTCGATCATGAACTCTACTATAGGGAATAAAAAAATAAATCAATGCACTTGAACCATCCTCATTGTTGTTGCAATATTTAAGATAGAAATAGAGAACCAGTTCCCAGAGGTTCAGTTCCTTGGTTATGGATCACGCTTCAGTTACATTTTGCATGCCGGAGGAGGAAAGTAGTGGCTCAGTCTCCAGCCTGGATATGAACATACTTTTGTTTTTATTGCACAAAAGGACGAGTTAATTGCAAACTGCCTGCAGGACGGAAACAACTGCATGATGCTGCCAACGCAACTCCAGCTCTTTACAAGCACCTGCAGCACACAGCATGCGACTCCTTCACATGAAGGTAAAGTCTTTGATATGCTGCTTGGAGACTGTGGTGACTCTCAAAGCTGAGCCAGTAAGAACCCAAAGACAATCAAATGAATCTTATCAGTGCCCGTCCCTACTGATAACTCTGTTACAGCTAACTTTCATTTCAGAATTATATCCTGTTCATTACACTGTTGATACAAATTACAGTGAAACAGCAACAGTAGCAGCCGGTAGCACACAGTGTGTCTGAGGTACAGGGAGAAAGATGTAAGAACGAGAGGAGGAAGTGGAAATGTAAAGCCTAAGTTTTTTTGTAATCAGAAATTGATTGTGTTCATGTTGCTGAAGTGTTTTCATATCGTGGGACAAACATAATAATTATGGCATAATTATGCTCCATAAGTATAATAACTGTGTTCAGTGCTGCCTTGTAAGTGACTCTCTGTGAAACACAAGCTGACTTTAATGCTTTTACTCATCTGTGCCGTACATGTGGCTCTGATATCTGCGTCACGGCCTTGAAGTCGTTGGCTGCTTCGCCCGGATCAGGACTCGATCAGAGATGAAAGCAAATTTCATGCATACAAGTACAAAAGACACAGACATCAATGAACTGGTGCACATCGTCCTTCATGTGCTGCAGTTCAGCAGGGATGACGACCACGACTGTCCAGTTATTTGGTCGTCATGTTTATTTGTGCACACTGCACAAATCAGAGTTTTAATGTAGACACAGCAGCGATGCTTTCACGACAACTGAGTGAATATTTTTTATTAAAACTTCACACCAGAAGTTACTAAAGTCATACTTATGAATTATTGTTTGTGAGATTAAATTGGTGGTTTTATAACCCGTCTCCATTTTTGGTTCCCTCCCCTCTTTAAACCTGCTTTTAATTATCATGATAATTTCATTGCATTTCCCAAGAGTTCAACAAGCCATAAAACAGTAAATCCAAAACAGCAATGTACAAATATTCTGGAGCTGCTTTAATCTGGTTATATAACCACCTCCATATCTCCCAGTGCTATAAACTCAGCCACAGCTCTCCAGCAGAGTCAACAGCAGGATCATTGTTGCTGTTTGCTGTGACTCTGGTAGAGGCTTCATGAGCTGAACGGCCTCTTAAAGTAAATTTGACAGCCGGTAGTTAAATAAATATTATTGCACATGATATGACATTTAATATCAGACCAATGAAATGTGGAACAGAGAGCTGATTCATAAACTGTGTTTGAGCCACTGAGTCATCCTGTCCTGGCCTCGCAGTCATTTAAAGATGCTGAACTTATTTATTTTTTCCAATTATTTTCTATCCTGCTTCCTTTATACAAGACAAACCATGGGCGACCCCTTACCCCTGACCTCTGACCCTGAACGCAGTCTGACCCCCTGACGTGCACATTTCCTACAGCAGGTTCCTGTGCAGAAACTGATCTGGTGAAAGGCAAATAGCGACTGCAAGGATGTGTGACCTTCAAAAAAGTCATTAAGAACAGCCGCTCTCTGTATCAGCTTCCTTTTAGGAAGACCGACCAAAAAATGCTCCGACTGGGACAAGAAACGACAATGGACCGGTATCAGTCCGTGAGTCGTTTGGTACCGGGCTGCGAGAGCTGAGGCTCGAGTGTGAAAGTCGTAGTTTTCAGGGTTTTGATCCTTTCTATGGTTAACTCAGTTTCCCGTGTGTTATGAAGAAATCTTCCTGCTGGTCTTATTTCGCTGTATTTATCTGCAACAAGTTTTCAAACCGGTCAAAGTCACCATTAAGAGTTGTGATTTGAACGTCCACTGTCAGGGGCAGCTGCGGCCGCTGTTGGCCTCCCGCTGCTGCTGAAGACGTCATGTGATGATGGTCATGAGTGATGAGACGGAGCACAGTGACGCCTTTAACTCAGCCCGTTGTCTGCAGCTCGTGGTCTGAGTCACTGTTGCTACGAAACCTAAAGAATGAACAACAGAACCCTGACAGGGAGTTTAATATCCCCGTGTGTGCGTGTGCGTGTGTGCACATGTGTGTGTTTATTTGTCCGGCGCTGACATGCAACACAAACAATAGTCAGGGGTCTCCTTCACATTCCTCTCCCTGCAGGCGCAACATCTGGTCTGTGTTATGACTTTCAGGTCATGTGCTGTACACACACACACACACACACACACACACGATCATCGCTGTCGACTGTACTGGAAGTCACCTGATCTGAGAACAGCTGATTATGTTCTCCTGAGTTTAACCGCAGCCTGTATTTTGTAATCTGAGCAAACGTTTTGTGTTTTAATCACTGACGGATATTTTTCACTGTTTCCAAGCTCACAGAGTCGAGGTGTGGACTTCAGTATAAAGTGCGTATGCATATATAAATAAAACGTAATTGAATCTTGGACTTTAAAATCACAAAGGATGAGTTTACTTAGTGAGTCGTGGCTAGACCCCCCCTCCAAAAAGAAACAGATTTATTAGTTAGTTTGTTTTGCATTTGCCACAGCTTACTGATAATCCAGATAAAATAAATAAGTATCAGGTCAAGATGGATTAGAACCCCCCAGATTTTAACCTGGATTGGTGAACCATCAGGAGGCTGTCGTGTCATTTTCTACCTGGGGAGTATTTTAATCCCAGGCAGAACGTTTCCCTAACAATAATAATAATAATAATAATAATAACAATAATAACAACAATAATAATAATAACAATAATAGCAATAATAATAATAATAATAATAATAATAATCTAACCAGTGACCAGAAACAGAAGTAAAAAATGAAAACAAAGCGATCAACATGCTGAAAGTGCTGCAGTGCTGTGGGCACTGTGTCAGCCACTTGTAGGGGCGAGAGTCTCGCTCTTGATCCACAGCTGCATCTCTTCCTTACTTCAGCTGCAGCTGTGAGCGAGGAGTGACTGAAGGAATATTCTGGATGATGTTACTCTGATGGGTGTCTGAGCTCAGAGGAGGAGGGGCACAGTCTGACAGTTTCAGGCCTGGGCTCTAGGTCTGTTTCGGGCTCTAACATGTGACGAGTAGGTTCAGCTGGATGTGAACTGGTCAGCCTGATTCTCCTTTGTGCCCTTTCCATCTGGTTCCCCTGTACTGGTCGCACTGGTTTGGCTCAGTCCAGGTCTCTGAAGCAGCTGCATGACTTTGCCTTTACATCCCAACAAATGCTGAACTCTGTCCTCTGCCTCTTTCTCCTCCTCCCTTTGAGTCTCCCCTCATCTCCCTGTTGCTCCTCTTTTCCATCACTGCCTTCTTACCTCCTCTTTCTCCCCTCATTTGTCTTCTCCTTCCTACCTCCTTCCCTTCCTTGTCTCCTTGAACCTTTTCTGCATACCAGATAAAATCATAAGAAAATAATATGAAAATGGAAACGTCCCTGTGGGGACACACAGAAAATTGAATGAATGAGCGCCCAGAGGAATGTGTGTGTGTGTGTGTGTGTGTGTGTGTGTGTGCCTCCATGGGAGGAGGCTGAGACAGCCTGAGACCTCCCCTGGTCCACACACACACACACACACACACACACACACCTACACACACACACACACACACACACACACACACACACACACATTCCTCTGGGCGCTCATTCATTCAATTTTCTTTTCTCTCTCTATCTAAATCTTCTCTCCCCCCTCTTCATCGCTTGGCTCTTTCCCAGCCGTCCTCCTCTTCTGTTGCTCAACCTTGAGCGCTCACTCCCTCGCTGTTCAGTCTGTTCCCTCTGACACGCTTGCTAATGGAGGGCGTCTACAGCGGGAAACACCCGCCTGTTCCTGGAACCCCTGATTTACTCTGCTGATGAAGAGTGATGACCCTGCTCTGCCAACCTGTGCAAGCAAGTTGTTATCAACTCACTGAGTGAATGAAAAATGGTTTTGGTTGGTACTAAAAGGAGGCGGGGAGGCAGTGTTATTAAAATGGATCTTTGCCATCCATTGTGTGCTGGAAGATAGCAAAGAGAAATAAACAAATCCATGCTAGCAGTCCTGTAACTACGACTAAAACAAACTGCAGCATTCAGCAGAACAGGTGCTTTATGTGTCCTGAGGTGTTGATACTGAGGAGACGAGTGGAGTAGATCAACCGTGAGATGTTAGAGAAAGCAAACAGGCAGGAAGTGAAATTCACAGCAGCTCAGATGCTGGAATTACAAAACAAGAGAAAAACTTGAACCTGAACATCGATAACTACAATCCTGGCCAACGTCCCTCAAACACGTTAGTGTGTCCATCACGAGCACTCAAACGTTTATCAGAGAAATAAAAGACTCCGTCAGACATCTGGCAGCTGTTTTACATTGAAGACTTGATATAAAAGCAGGTTACGTCTCAGTTTTTCATCTCGGTCTGCAGCTGTGTGATCGCGCAGAGTCACTGACAGCAGTCTAGCCTCAGAGATGCTCGGCAACATCCTTCAGCTCCTCCAGGGGGACGCAGAGACGACCCCCCAGGCCAGCCGAGAGTCCGGTGTCAGGGAGATTACGTGCAGCATCACTGCAGACGCTGCATCGAACCATCCGTTCTTTTCTAAGTGAGCGTCGTGGCCTCAGTTTTGGAGGCGCTGATTCTGATCCCTGCTGGTCCACACTAAACCAAAAGGATCACCTGTGGACTCTGTGGACTTCATCAGTGACATAATGAAGCACCACAGTCCCTACAGCACCTCGCTGATGCATTTATTTTTCATCTCATTTGTTCTCCCAGGGCGGCTGGATCTTTAAAAATTGCACTTATTGTGTTCCTCAGTTTAACCTATCGTCCCGCTCGCTGGAGTTTTTCTACGTCACTCTCTCCACTGAAACTGCTGCTGAGGAGATCTCCACAGTGGAGCCACACATTAACGTTCCTGTGGTGAAAAACGGACTAATCCTTTCTTCTGGTTTATGGGCCTCAGAGGTTTAATTGCTTGTGGTCAACATGTGACCCAAACTTTGACAGGCTGATGTTTGTCAGGCGGGTGTCCTGCATGATGCTGCCATTTGGCAGTCAGAGGTGCGCCTTGAGCATCTGTGTGGGGAGCAGTCTTCAGTTCGCTCTCAGGCCCAAAAGGTTTACTCGAGAGATGGGACGATAAGAATTTAGCGATTCAATATCCTTATCGATTATCTGCTTCTCATTCGCTCTGCTTTAAGAGTCACCACCATCAATGAGCAGCATATCAAAGACATCAGAATCAGTTACATGCTGTGGGTCGAACGTTTGTGCGTGTTGGAAGTATTTCTTCTCTTTGTTGTGTTGTCACTATGTATTATACATATTACACAGGACAGTTTTCTTAAGTCTCACAGAAGAACGGCTGTAAAATGACCTGAAATGCTTTGATAATTAATCTGAAGATATTAACCTACAGACTGCAGTCCCACACAAACCCAATGATAATGACACAGACAGTGTTTTCTTATTTAGGTATGAAGGTAAATGCAACAGCACAAAGCAAAGATGCAATCGAGCACAAAGAGACTTCAAGGTGTCACCGCAGTGAAACATGAACAGGTCGAACTGGAGGCTGAGCGCTGAGGGTCAGGCTGCTGGGTCACTGGGCTAGCTTAGCATTAGCATGCTGTCTATGCAGATGTTTACAAAGAGCTCTGTTAGCAGTACAATGCAGCTGTTTCTCCTCTGGACACGGTTGGTTTGCACTTTACCGTTACACTCTCGTCTTTCGGTGAAATAAAATATAAGTAATGTTCACGTCCACACTGTAGTTTTTCTCCTTTGCACATAACTAAAACCAACTGATTGTAAGTGGAGCCAGTAAAAGGGGAAGACTAACAGTTCCAAGGAACTGACCTACTGGGACTCCCGATGTCAGTTTAACTAAGGTAACATGACCATGACTCAGAGTCAGACCTCATGTTAAACTGTTCAAAAGCTGGATTTCACAAACACTCTGGTCTCAATCCTGCTGGATTCTTTTCAGAAGAGCAGAGGCCAAAAATCCACAAATATAAGTTTGCTATCTGAAAAACCAAGGACCAGTGAAAAGCTCCTTGTCTGTGTTTGTAGTCAAATGAACCTTTGATAAAAACAGATTCACATAAAAGACAAAAAAAAAACTTTTTTTGAATAATGAAGGAAACAAAAATATAAATATTCTTGCTGCTTGGTGTTTACTCACTTTATAGAGCTCTTCTGACACCAGTGGCTTCATATTTTTACTCCAGAAAAAAGCCAAAGAGCTTCCTGTGGCATTGATTATGCAAATGATGTATGTAGTCGATTTCCAGCAGAATCAAAATGACTAACATTGTCTCCAGAGCCAAAAAGTGCAACAGTGGAACAAACGGTGATGTGTTTTATCGTTTGATAAAAGGCGATCTCGCTCTTTTATAGGTGCTGAAAGACTTATTTTCTTTGAATTATGAAAAACTAACCTGAAATATAACATGTCAGGTCATGTCAGCAATAGATCCTCTCAACAGCTGGACATGTTTCTGCTGTTACACGACTTATCTGTCCTGATATGATCAAATTAAGTGAAAAATATAGAAGCAGTTATGATTTTAATTAGAAGGATATTTAATAAAGATCCCAGCTGTTTGTCAAACGCAGCTGAACACTTTGATCCTAAAATTCCCTCAGAGAACTCAGAGAGGTGCATCCGTCACTGTAACGTCTCCAAAACGAGTCAGACTTCCTCCAGCTCGTCTCTGGTCCAGTGAGCAAACCAAAACAAGCAGCCAGCCCGAAGCTTCAGCACGAAACCATCGCAGAGCTTTAATCTGATGCACAGACAGAAAGCTCTCACATGCACTCTGAACTGTGATAATCATGCTTTTTTATTAATCCTTCATTGATGCTATCAGACTATCAATAAACTAAAATGTTAATAAATGAGAAAACACAGAGTCAAACTCACTGGTTTGCTGTATCACTATAGTTGAGTGATCATCGCTTCACCTGCATTTGCAAACATGTTTTTAGCATCTTCATCTTCTCATCTGATAACATGATGTCATCTTAATATTTATATATATATGTCAAATATATTCAGTCTGATTTTTAACTTTAAATATTGCTGTTACTAAATTCTCCGGTTTCTCTTTGCAGGGTAAAGATGTGTTTCTGTGTCCTCGAGCCTTTTCAAATCGAATCACTGACACATTCATAACACAGACAGTGTGTTTCTCTGGCCAACTGACCAGTGTGCTGTTGTGACAGGCTTTGTGATTGTTCAGCTGATATCTAACGAGCGTCTTCTTGTGGTCTGCTGTCAGCTGTCCTTCCACTCAGTGGCTGGAGAAGAAAAAACTGGAGACTGATCATTTTAATGCTCCAGTATTTATTTATCAAACAGTACACGACTGGCTTTTCTAGTCAAGGTCATTAGAGACCACACCTTTTTAAAATATGGATCTATTTATCATCTCAGCCTGGTGTCTTTGTCACAGCAGTGTCATCATGCTTGGTGAGGATCAGAGTGAGGGACCTCTCCCTTTCTTCCGTTTCATGCAGTTTGTGCACTGACTTGTTTCTTTCTGGGTGATCATGGAGCATCGTGTTTACCGTATGCATGATTTCATCAGACAATAATGAGGTGAGGATCCCAGCCCCACCTCCACTGGGAGAAACGTTTGCTGATTACCAGAGTTCAGAAAATGGTGTTCGGGACAGCCTTGGTGTGTTCGTCGTGAAAACACGGGACACAAAACACAGATACAAACAAGGATAATTAGAACAAGACAAAGCTAGAAGACGGATCCAGCAAACAGCGCCAGAGATTACATATGCACTGGTGCTCGGGGGAACAGAGAAGAAGAAGAAAAAGCAGACAACAGAACAAGAACTGAGAATATTAGGAAATGAGGATCAGGTCTATTCTGGACAGTAAACAGACATCCGGCCAGTCACTTTTTATCCGTCTCCTCTTATAGTCACATGTTCCACTTCCTCTTTTTTACTGCAGCCTTTGATCCCAACGTCGCCCAATAATCGCCCAGAGCCTTTTAAAACAATGTCACGTAAACTCAAACTGAATTTGCTTTCGGCTCAGATGAACCCTGATATCCCATAATTCAAGAACTCCAAGAGCCGCTCACAGCTGGAAACGATGAAGATAAATTGCGGACCATGATGAGAACGAGCAGAATCGTCTTATTTGCTCTGTTTAATTTTCTAACCGTAGAAATCAGACACGTTTCAAAGTAAAAGTAGAGTTTCACGCACACATGGAGAGGAATTAACAGTATTAAAGACTGAAAACACGGCTCGTCCCTTCAGTTTTATTCGTCTCATTCGTCTTTTTTTTAGCAGCAGATTAATTTTAGAGTTCAGCCTTTTACACGAGGCTCAGTGGATGCTTGTTGCTGCTGATGCAACACAATTAGATTAGTGAAACTCAACAGCAGCATCTCTTTCTGAACACAATGGTCAGTTTGTGTCGTCTTCAGGTCTCTGGATTACTCAGGGTGAAGCTCAGAGTCAGGCGAGGTTCAGAAAACTGGAGACCTGATCCCTGTGACTGGGAAAAGACTGACTGGGTGGTCAAACATCTGTAAACTACCTCCACCCACCAGCAGTTTTGTGGAGGTTTAAACTGTTACGACACAGAGACTCGCAGGCCGCTGTCGCATTATATCTTCTGTGAAAGGTTGTCCTCACTTGTCTGCAGGCCGTGAACACCTTTGGGTGCTTTACATAAGACTGGTTATAAGTGCTGATGCTTTAAAGACAATTGTGGGGAAATTACTTTAAATGCAGTGAACTGGCAACTGAGGGGCTGAAAAAGGAAGTGAACACTAAAGGATGCCCATAAACTCCCAGGGTTTAAAAATCCAGCTTTACAACGAAAAATACAAACATTTATTACCTGGTGCAAATAAAACATTTAAAAAATATTTTATTATATGTCCAGTCCATTTCTGAAGTGTGCTGCAGTTGCAGTGCCCACCCTAAGCTGTAAGATTTCTTAAGTCTGGATTGGCTTCGGGCAGTTCTGCTATCAGATGCTCAGATGCATGAAGGCTCCCTGGCAGACATTTTCAGACCATCTGAGAACATTTTGTAGTCTTCGTTTAAATAAATTACCCACAGTTCATAGAGGTGCGGGCTTCACGGGGTTAATTATTTGTCCTGAACTGTGGTGACTACACAGGTTTGGACCTAAATGCTGGCCACAGGCAAAAAGAAGTTCTAACAATGAAAGGCAAGTCTTTATTGAGGCCGATAACAAAGTCTAAAAATCAGAACCCAGCAGAAATCCAAAACACAGAAGGGCACTGAGAGCAGAACACTGGGAAGCAACAACAAACACTGACAATGGACAAAGAGAAGAAAAGGCTATATATACAGAGACTGGACGACAGGACACAGGTGGGGAATGAGGCACAGCTTAACACGATTAACACAGACGAGAACAATCAGGGAGGCTGCAGACAGGAAGTAAAACTAAAGCAGGGGCCAGAAAACAAAGCTAGAAGAGAGACGAAGTATAAAAAAGAAAGTTAAAACAGATGGAGGAATGACACAAAACTCAAAGTAGGAACCGAGGGTTAGTACGAACAGCAAGGTCATCTAAACGTGCGCCCAAAACTCCACAAACAACTAAACAGGAACCAGAACTCAAATAAAACAACAAGAACTGATGCTCAGAATCACTGGTGTGACAATGAGATCACAGCAGGAGTGAAAGACTCCAGAAACACTCATCAGAAAGCACCAGAATAACTGTAAAACTGTGCTTTGTATTCAGTTTAAATCAAACTCTGATTTGTTTTCCCCCTTTGGTGCAGTTTGTTGTGCAGATCTGAGCTCAGCAGTGACACTCAGGCGCGCTCCAAAACAGCCACACGGACACCCTTAGAGGACGCCGGCTCCTTACGGCTCCAAAGGATTTGCAGAGCCGTTTGTTTATGGTGAGAACGTGATCCCGCCTCAGTGTGACGACGACCAGGTGTAAGCTGCAGGTTTGAGCTAAACGCATTCAGGCGTGCTTTGCACTCAGTACCATGGTTACGCCTAAAAACTGCTCAGATAAATATTAATGTTAGGAGTAAATTCTCCACATTATCCGTTACTTAGTGGGGGAGGAGCCAGTTAAGAGATTTGATTGGGCATCGGGAAAATGCCAGGTAAGCGAGATTACATGTTCAACTCTGAGCATCATTATGTGGTTTGGAGTTTTCTCTGTGTGAAAAGAAATCAAACCACAGGAAAAAGCTACAAATTTAAAAACTCATCAGCTGATATGCACCAGAATAACCGAACTATACATGGGAAACGCCCTAATCAAGCACGGAGGTGGCTCCGGCTCAGGAGGGTCATCCCAACTAGGGATGGGTACCGGTATCCGGTGCCATGATGGCACCGGTTCTGACATAAACGGTAGTAACCAGACCGAAAAGCAGCACACATTCCCTGAGCTGTGATACACTTTGGATTCTAGCCAATCATTTTACGTTCTGAGGATAGTAGGCGGGTCCAGGTACGTACGTTCTTTTAGAGCAGAGCTGCAGATTAAAAATGCCCAAGGCGAAGTGGTCAAAGTCTGGCTGTACTTCACAGCAAAATATGCAAACTCAGCAGCTGCAACAAGTGCTTTAAGCTGATACTGTGATACTGTCAAAGGAGGTAACACCTCAAATCTGATGAAACACCTGGCGACGCATAGCGTTTTTTTAAAAGCAGAGAAATGCGCCGTATTTGATAGCTTGCTGCGAGACCTCACACCGAGCACATCTACTGCGGGTGTGGTGCCTGTTATCGGACCCGGAGTTAGCAACATCCCCCAAAAACCCGAAGAGGAGAGTCCTGGCCCCTAGCCCTGCCAGTGTAGCAGAAATGATGAGGATGATGATGCAGCAGCAGCCGTTCTTCTCTGCGTGAGTAGCTTAATGTTGTTCGTGTGTAATTTACGTTGAGTAGGCTAACCACGTTATTACATTAATGCATGTAAGGTGAACTAGCAAACATCATCATAGCTACATGCGGCTGTCTTCTTGTTTGATGGCAGATACTCCCTTCACCCTGGACAAAAAGGCTAAAATGACCAAAGAAAAAGTGGAAAACAGTTAAACATGAGAGGTTTTTGGACAAAGTTTGTGTTTTTTCCATTGTTTAAGCTGCTTCCAGCCAAGAGTGATACCATATATGCCCCATAGCTGCAGAAAAGGCTAACATTGTTATCTTTTTACAAAAAAACAGCTGAACATGAGAGGTTTTTGGACCAATGTTGTGTTCTCCATTCTTTAAGCACCGGTTTGAGCACCGGTTTGAGCACTGTTTAAGCACCGGCACCGTTTCAAAAGTACCGGTTTGGTACTGGTATCGGATAAAACCTAAACGATACCCATCCCTAATCCCAACCAGCTCCAGTCTGCAAAAGTATCCTTGGGCAAGATGCTAAACCCAGAGTTGCATACATCAGACTGTGAATGTGTTTGAATGTTAGATAGAAAGCACCTTGAATGCTCAAGAAGAGTAGAAAACTATAAAAGAAGCCGTGCATTCGCCATTTACAAACATAGACCATCACTCAGGTCTGTGAGGCTGTGGTGCTTAGGGAGAGCATCGTGCTTTGGCCATAATAATGGGGTCCTCCTAAGATCTGTGTCTCACATGCTGTGGTCTGATTATGATCCTGTCCATGGTTCAAGTTTTTGAGTTAATAACTGATACATTTTGACTTAAGAAGCAAATGGACAGATGGATGTTTGGAGCTTTTGACTTGGTTAAAACTGCTGCTGTTTGAAACAATGATCACTGTTGAAGTGTTGTTTTACTTTGATTCATGTCCATGTTTGGTGTAACTGCTGGGGTGCTTACTCCTATCATTCATGAAGACAAGAAAAAAACAACACCCATCCATTTCTTCAACTTCTTCTCCGAAACTGGGTGAGGGGTGGGTTACACCAGTGCTAACACACAGAAAAGACCATTCACATTCACGCCTACGACCAGTTTAGAAAAACCAGTTAAACCGACATGGAATGAAGAACACCCAGGACATCAATCCAGGACCTTCTTGCTGTGTCTACACACTAATGCTGAAGAACGCGTCATCGTAATGGCGATACGAAGGCGTGAATTTCTGTTACACAGTAAAGATCTGCAGCTGTGCTCCGTCATCGCCGTTTGACATGATTAGTCGACCGTTTCTGTTCTGTTTTTAAACCAACTTCAAAGTATTTCTAAGTTGCTGAATTTCCTGCAATCACATATATTTCCTGATGGCGTCAACATAAAGATGAGTCAAAAAGATGAAAAATGTAACACCATAAATGGTTCATGATCAGTGAAGCCACTGTCGTCTTCCTCCCCGGAGTGATGACACATTCACAGCTCAAAACCACAAGTTACTCAATCAAAAATAGCTGAATCACTCTCAGCTAAGCAGGTTATGTGTTAGCCTGCTGTAGCTGCAGGCTAACTGTATTTAAACCATATTTAAAGTAGTTCAGTTACAGAAAACAGAGATGCTGCATTTGGACTTTAGTTTGGTGCTCACACAAAGAAAGCAGAGATAAAGATATATTTTTATTGAGTTCTCTAAAGCTGGATGAAAATCTTTATTTCTTAATGCTGTGCTTTAAACCAAACACTATCACACTTGGTCTGCTCCTGATCCAAACAGTTACTTGTAGCCTGGACTCACCAACATAGCATAATGGTGATGTTGAGTCCAGCTCCATGCCCTAAAAACATGACGTCATACTATTTTACTCTAATCTGCTGATATATATCTAATATAACTATGAGTATAGACGTCTCTGCTTATTTGTGATGAATCAGCAAAAACAGTGATTAAATGTACTGACATAAATATTTATAGATGTGTCTGTTTTTATATTCTGTGTCTGCACTCGAGGAGGAAACGGTGATATCAGATACAATATCACACATTTATTGGATAAACGTGCTGGATTACCTTCCCCTCCTTTGTTTATGCTTATTTGGGCTTGTAGGGTCTTACCAGAGGCATCATGGCCGAGGCGCTGGGTGAAACCTGTCCTCTGAAGTAGTTGTGAAGCTCCACCAGCAGCTCCTCCTGCTCCTCGTTCAGAAAGCTCCAGGCTCCAGGAACCACCAAAGCCCCCAGCAGCAGCCATACCCAGAGAGGAGCTCTCCTCAGTGGGCTGCAGCGGCCGCTGGAACCTGTCCTCTCTCTGGAGCTGCATGAAGCTCCATCCTGGGTGGTCCACGGGGTCATGGTCCCTCTCTGGGTGCTGAGCCCCTGGAGCGCTGAGAGTCCCCGCAGGTGCATGAGGAGAAATAGAGTCCTGGGGAATATTCTCAAGTGGTCCAGAGTCCAGCGAAGAGTCTGCGTGTCAGACGGATCAACAACTGTGTACAAAAGGCCGCTTGTCTTAGTGTGAGTCTGTGTGCCTGTTTAAGAGTGTGTGCGTTCCCTCCTCAGTGCCTCTCACTCTCAGCTCTGCTGATCTTTGTGTTGCTGACCCGGCTTTAAGAGAAATAGGATCCTCCCCTGCTCACACTCACACAGACGTCCCTGTGAGTGCGCTCAGCATCCTCCTCCGATCCAAACCACTGAAATGAAGAATCCCAGAAAACTATTTTACAAAGTGAAGAACAGACAAATTACCCACACACACACACACACACACACACACACACACACACACACACACACACACTCACACCCTGCAGAGTTCACATTTCACACACTGCACCGACTGGTACGCACAAAATAACTCCCCGCTCCACCCCCCACCCTCCACCCGTGCTCACATTTTCTCCATGTCAGAGACTCTCTGATCCTCAGTTTTCTGTTTCTTCTCTCGTCAGTTTTTTCTCCTTGTCATGTTTTTTTTAAATGAACTTTTTCTGCCTTTATTTGACTTCTGTCCTCTTTCTCTGAACATTCAACAATCAAACATCAAAGAAAGAAGTCGGTGTGCCTGTGTTCACAAATAACTGTGCTAAAATCCAGCTTCAGACTGGGAGGTTTTTCTACTCTTAGCTCTTTATGATGTCACAGAGAGAACCAATATTTCCCTGTTTATGACCACAGGGGCCCCAATAACAGATCAGCACCCCACTCTGAAATGGATGGATGGATGGATTCTCACCTCTAACTGATAAGAGCAGCTGAGGTGGTCTGGGCATCTGATTAGACTGCATCTGGGGCAGCTGGCTTTTGGGAGGAGCCCTGCCCTCAGGACCATCCAGGAGGAACTGGGAAACATTGCTTGTCATGGTACTGGGCCATGAGGCCCAGGGTTTAAGTTCTAATGCATATTTTTGTATCCACATGTGTAGTTTAACGCATCTAGTTGTTTTCTAGTTTGCAGTTTGGTTTCTTAGTCCCTTTTGTCATCTCTCCCTGGTCCGTGTGTCTACCTGTCATGTTTCATGCCTCTGGTTAGGTTAAGTTCATGTTCTATCTCCATGTCTGTCTCTGTGTTTCCTGTTTTATTTTGAAAGAGTATGGTGTTCATTGTAGTTAGTGTTACTCTCCCCTGTATTGCCATTAGGTTTCATTCTAGTCAGCTGTGTCCTCATGTGTCTCCACTTCCCCTGATCACCTCATGTGTGTATTTAAGTCCTCGGTCTTCCTTTGGTCGTCGCCATGTCGTCTGTTCAACTTCCCCCGTGTTACGCCAGGTTTCAGGACTCTGTGCTGGTCATGTCCATGTTACTTACGTATATACGTTTCATAGTTCCTTGTTGTTCCAGCACAGAGTCCTGTTCACAGTTGCCTCCGTCATGTGCATCATTGTCAGTTCTTAGTTTTCCCAGTTCAGCTTTGTTTAGTTTTGTCTCGGTGCTTTCTGTTGTTTGCCACGTTAATCAGCCCAAATAAAGGCTCGCTTTTCGTTTCAAGTTCGGTACTGTCTCCTCGTCTGTGTCTGCACCTGGAACCTCACACTCCCACGCTCGGTCCGCCCACAGCAGACCGTGACAATCGCTGGAGTAAAATGCGTCTAGCTTACCTCGTTCAAACTGATACGACTGCAACTGCTTCGCCTACCATCTCTGTCCCTTCAGACGCCTTCCTGTCGGTCAATGACAGGTTTGTACCAGAGTTTCCCAGAATTCAACAGATTCACATCGAGTCACTGATGAGCTGACACTGATTCAGTTTGTGACATATGTACTGTAGTCTTTTAAACAGCGACATGTGTTTCTTAATCACTTTTTGTTATTTAGATTTCTTTTTACTTTTGGATTTGCAGTAAAATTTGTACAAAAGTACTTCACTGTCAAAACATTCAGTATTTAAGAGGAAAGGACGACCTTCTCTCTTGTTTCTATGAAGGATGATGGCTGTATTTAGAGCATCCTGACCCATGTCTTACGTTGGACTTACATATTTCATTTATAGGTTTTTAAATACTGTAAAATAACATCTTAAGTTCAGGAGAACTTCATGGTAAATATTATGATTTTGATTCATTCCCAAGTGAAACCCTGTGTTACAAAGTGACGATTTCTTGCTACGATCTTCAGTTCAGACTTTATTTTCCAAAAAAGGAAACATCACGATTTTCTTCACAGCCCGAGTTTAGTTTTTAGACCTGAGGCAGTTTGTCTTTTTTCACTCAGGCTTAAAAATGAACTTCTTAGTCTCAAGAAAGCAGTGTTTCAGTTTTACTGAATGAAATTCTAGTGTCACTTGGCACTAATTAACTGTGTGATGCACCCACGTAAACACCAAAGTATTTGTTTAAGTGACATTGTCTTTGAGTTGACTCATCAAGGCTGCTCTACTTACACGAGTCAGCGAGGTGCTTAACTTCATACCGACAGGCAGCCTCATCATCATTTGTGTGACTGAGTAGTGAGTCTACTTGACTATGATGATGAGTCTGAAGTATCTGCACAGTCGTAGGTGTAAGGAGGATCCAGCAGAGGACTCAACACACAACCTTGAACCACCTGTGGTCTGCTAGTCAGGAAACTGAAGACTCGCCTCGAGGGTGGGGGAAGGCAGGCCAAGGTTAGTTTAGTGGCCAGCCTGAAGTGAACTACTGCATTAAGTGCTGAACTGGAGTCTATAAATAACAGGCTAACATGAACCCCTCTGCTAGTGCCCAAATTGGATAGAGTTGAGTAAGTGGGCTATGGAGTCATCTGTGGATCTGTGGGGACGTATGCAAATTGTAAAGCTCAGGCAAGGAGGAAGTGTTTAAGGTTCTGATCTCGCTTTATCTCTACAAACATCAAGGATCTAGAAGCAACGGTCATTTAAACTGCTGGGGGCGGGGCTTTCTTAGGAACTACGTCTGTTTGATGCATGTGGGGATGATGCAGTCGTTGAATATGTCCAACACGTTCTCACTCCCAAAGCGTAACATTTTACGCTAGGTGACAAATCGTCAACATATTACGTTTTCGGCTACCCACCACGTTCCTAAATGACGACCTCGGAAAAATGAGGAAATATGAAAACCGTATGGACTCAATCTACACATGTTCGCTCTTTTTCTTCAAATCACTTAGAAACACGCTATTTAACATCATTAAAGTCCTGGTTAAGATCAGGGAAAAGGTTATGGTTAGGGCTAGGGATAAGGTTAGGTTTAGGGCTGGAACGTCTATTACCGCGGGAGCGTCATTGCACTGGATTTCAGCCATAACCCGCCGCGTACCATAAGAACGCCGAAGGTCTCCTTTTGCGTTCATCAGGAACGCTGCGGGACGTGACAAAACGTCGGCATGTTACGCCTCGGGAGTGAGAACGGGCTCATATATCACAGTGCTCGTTGGCACTTCCCTTGACGAAACGTCTAATAAATTCACGGCCTTCAAGGGAATCAAGTCCTCCTTCAGTTGTGATCTGTCCCAGTGGTTGTCATGAATCCAGGTGGTACGTTGGTTTCCTGCCCTCACAGTACACATAGAAGATCTGTGCTTCTCCAGCCAGAGAGCTCGAGGGTTTTTCCTCACAGTCTGTGATGGTACGTGCTCTTCTGGAGATAGATTGCACTCTGTGGACTTTATCAGAGGCAGCCTTGTATTTCCTCATGTTACTGACTGAGAGCTCAGTGCAGTGTAGATGCTTTTATCCACCCACAGCTTCTGGTTCAGAAATGTCCTCGTCACACAAATGTCCATTAATTTCTTATTGAACACCACACAGCTTCCATAAACACGACATCATCTGAGCAGCATCAGGACGTGGCGCAGGCAGAAACAGGTCACTTCTGCTGGTGTCGTTCATCTGTTATGTTTATTTGTCACTCATGCTTCTTCCACAGACATAAAGCTAACATGTTGGCCCACTTTCATGACATGCTTTTGTTAAAATGTTTAACTCTTGTTGTTATTGTTCCCAGGCAACCTTTGACAAATCACAAACAGAAACCAAAGGACCAAAATCTGTGATCAGCGAGGACAGAGAACCACATCACGGAGAGGGCGGAGTCACAGCTGTCACATCTGTAACTAACGAGCTGCCAGAAAACATGAAGCGACCCAGCAATGCTCTCACACTGTGACCATAAATCATCACATTTATGGTGATAGCTTTGCAAAAGTTTCGTTTTAGGGGGAAGCTCACTCAGAAATGGACTCGCTCTGCCACACAGATGCAATTAGAACCGGTGACTGTTTTTTGTGAACGCCAAAGCTGTGTTTTCATTCTTCCAGCCAAGTACATCACATCATAACACACACCCTGCTGTACCCACAGGCTCACATTTCACTGTACAATGTAACACATTCCTGAGTAAGTGTATGTGTGTGTGGTAAAGGAAGCAGATGGGATGAATATATGAAACTGAATCCTGTGGGGTCAGCGTTTGCTGAGTAACACCAACCTCGTGTTGATGCGACATTCACGAGTCCTGACCTCAGTGTCACATCAACCGTCAGGAGTGTTGAAGACAATAAGTTCAGGGTGGATTTAGGTCGTCAAACCTAAATGTCTGCAAGACTGAACGAGCAGCAGCAGATATCCAAACAAAGAGGACTTTCCCCTCGTTTTCTGTCAGATATAAACTGTTACAGTAGCTGAACTGTAATTATCCATACTGAATATTGCCAGCGTTTCAAATAACGAGGCAAGTAATAAATTCTATGATCCTCAGCTTTTCAGACTAAGATCGCAGTTTTTTTCTAGTCTTGGATCTCTGTGATGTCATAGAGAGTGACTCCTTTTAAGGCCATCTCAGACACAAAACTCAGCTGTCAAACCTTCTGTTTATGATAAACAGCCAATCAAAAGGCAGTTCTCTTAAACAGGACCTAAAACACTTTGTTTCAGACATGGTCACGGTAAGCTGTGTGTGCCAGGACCCAAAATCCAGACTCACAAGCAGGACTGCAATCAGAACAGATTTAAACTGGGAAGGCCAACTGGGAGATACTAACCAGAAAGAATTAAACAAGGAGTTACCTTACAGACACGACACACAGCAAAAGGGAGATCACAACACCGGACAGAAGGAGACACAGACATTATATCTGTGGACGGGGAACACAGAGGGGGGAATAATAACCAAAACTTAAAGGCTACACAGCAAACTAAGACCTGGGGATACAAACAGAGTGAATACAACGGATGAAACACTGGAACAAAATAACTTCATAAACCAAAAGTACACCATGAACCCTCAAAACACTGGATCAACAAACCAGGAGCGTGACAAGCATGAACCCAGAGGTTGCACCAACATGACGTACGAATCTTTTTCACTCAATCAAAATATGGAGTTGGAAATTAAATGAACAAATTCACTAAGTTCGCTAAATAATATCCTGATCCTGTAGTAACAGAGGGACAAACTGGATGAGCGATGCCACCAGTGTTGGTCAAGTTACTTGAAAAAAGTAATCAGTAACTAATTACTGATTACTTCCCCCAAAAAGTAATCCCGTTACTTTACTGATTACTTATTTTCAAAAGTAATTAATTACTTAGTTACTTAGTTACTTTTTAAAAACACGATTTACAACCTGAATAGGTGATAAAGTGATAGATCTTTCAGCCCAATTCTACTTTTTCTGCATCATCATACAAAATGTAATCAAATGGAAAAGTCTCTTTTTAAAACTTGTTTTATTAGTTTTAATCTTTTAACTTTATGCATCAAGCAAACATTTAATTATCTGCAACATTCTCTGACTGGAAGAAATTAGTTTAACATTTAAACCTATTTTCTGCACATTCCAGCACATAAAATATTTTTGTGTGTGTTTACACTCAGTCTTTCAAATAGATGCAAGTAAAACACAGCAGAAAATAAATAAAGTCAAAGACTAGCGGTCCTGTTGCTCTATTTTCACCTGTAAAGCAGGAGTGGGGTAGGCGGAGGGTTACCCTGGTGCAGGTGTGCTGCGGTCAGTGGAAGAATCCGCGAGTTTCTCTGTGAGTTTCCCATTACGTCGTAGCTACTCGGTGCTTGTTTGGAAGTTTAGGGTTTTTTCGCTGTAAAAAGAAGTTTTCTTCCCACGCACAACGGACACTAATGTTTTTGTCACTTTTTATGGAATCAAACTCAAAGTAAGGTCAGTACTTCTACGCTTTAAACGCTGCACGCTCATACTCTCTCTGCACTCGATATATGATCCATTGTTGATCTGCACACAGCTGTTGTCACGAACGTCGCACTCGCTTACGTCACTGTCATGAGACATTCTCGCAAAAAAATCACGGTTTTAGTAACGCAGTAATGCAGCGTTCCTACGGGAAAGTAACGGTAATCTAATTACTGTTTTTGCAATAGTAATCCCTTACTTTACTCGTTACTTGAAAAAAGTAATCGGATTACAGTACGTGTTACTGCCCATCTCTGGATGCCACAGGCTGTGAGAAAGAGTTGTTGAAGCGAGATCAGGAAGAAGGGCGACAACCGTGAGTGGTAGTAAGAGCTCCACAGATGTGATGTTTGAAGTAGAGAGAGTGTTTTTTGAGTGTTTTTTGCTTCCTATAAACCTGCTCAAACAACATTTCACAATAAAAGTCTGCATGGCTTTTGACTAAGAATGATAACAAGCACAGATTCATTCATCCAAACGTGTAATCTGCCTGCCACGGTCAAAGATCAGAACAGTCCGTGTAAAAGATGTACAGACGAGTACTTTATGTTGAAACAGAGGATTACATCCGTCCATTCAGCCATATCAACACAGAGGAGGTCAGAATATTCCATTGCACAGTATCCAGAGTTTGACGGTGTCGATGTCGGGCTTTAATGTTCCCGTCTTTGTAGAAAATGCAACATTTTATTTGTTTTATTGTAGAAAAATAGTGATGGTTGAACTTCTCTGTATAAGTATTCTACAGCTGGGACCAGAGCGGGTCGACTGGACCACCAGACACAGATCCAAGCAGTAAATCTGAAAAATAAAAGAATCGAGGTGCCGCAGCGTACCAGTCAAAGTCCAGACTTAACCTTTAATGCCGTGGTGGGATGTAAGGATGTCTGTCCACAAACAAACGCCTGCGAACCTCAATGAACATCCTAAAGAAGAGAAAAAATTCCTCTGCAGTGATGTGAGACTGAGAAAGTTGTACAGAAAATGATTGCTTCAAGTTAGAGCTGCTGAGGGTGTTTCTGCAAGCTGCTGAATCACAGGATCCACTTAGTTTTTCAGGCGACTGTTTTTCAGCGTGTTCTTACCATGTTTCATAAACGAGGACTACCAGGAAAACACAAAAGTGTTACATATATACAGCTTATACAATAATGTGTTCCTGCTGTTAGAGAGGATACTGTGTAACTGCTTTCCTCTGTTTTATTAAGGATTGTTGTAACTGAAGTAAAATTCCCTCCACTGTTCTGATTCTGGGATCGGCGGTTGTGTCCCAGCTGACTGGGGTAAAAATGAATTCATGACAATCTCACAGTCCTGATAATAAAACTGAACTATACTGAGCCTTACACTCTCTTTGATATGGATAACATGGCGTACAGTCGTGATTTAGAGGCCACACCCGAACAAAGAGCTGATTCCAACATGTACTGTACATTCTCATGAGACTTGAGAAAAAACACTCTCATGCCTCAAAAATGTACGGCAACTTGCACCAATATTCTTTTTTCCAACTCTAAAGCTTTAGTATTTATAGTATTTACTTACATTACAATAATCTGGTATTTTTAATACAGTGTGGATAGCCATGATGTGTTTTATTTTTGCACTTTGTTTTCCAGATTTTCAGGAAATTCTTTTAAAATTTTAAACGTACTCATTTACATCACGTATTTGAAGTTTGCCGACTTTGCTTTCAGGCATGTTGAAGAGATCAGAAGTCATTTCAGGAAAAAAGTTCACGCAGTTATCAAACTTTCTTTGTGTGAAGTGAAATCTTTTACTGTGAAAACACAGCGTGAGACCAAATGGATATCAGAAAAAAGACAACAATCACAGATCAAATGAGACGACAAGCAGAGTTTTAATGAATCACATCCTGTAAGATCTCTTTTCCAGACCTGTGAAACTCGCAGGGTGGAGTCGGAGTGTCCAGTTTTTCTTTTGTCCTGCAATCTGCTCCAGCTGCAAGGTGGAGAGGAGCCAAACATAAGTTTAGTCGTGTTCGTTCTGATGTAGGGAGTCTCCTGAGTGTGAGACAGCTGGTGCAGTGAGACTGGATGCAACGAAAAGTTAAATCAAATCAGCAGGAAGAGAAATAAGCACCAAGATATGATCTGAGTTATTCTTTTCACACAGCTTTATGCTGTAAGTGACGGAGCGATTATGAAGGTCTGCTTCCCACAGCATGAGTGAACATTCACGTCCTGTAGTTACACACAGACACCGGTTGATTTTGGTACCAGTGTTGATTTAGTCCTCAATCTAGACCAGAGAGAGAAATCAAATGGTTCTGAAAAGAAGAGAATTATTTTATCATTTTAAAGCCCAAAAAGTCCAGATTTGCTTGATATGCATAAAGTTTGTAGTTTCCTAGAGTTTAAACAACTGCTGGATCATCTGCAAAAGTTGGTTCTGTTCATCTGGACGTAGCGTTTTCTGGGAGAAACGTTTCGTCACTCATCCAGGTGACTTCTTCAGTCTCAGCTGACTGCAGGTTTCCCCAATCTTAGAAACAGATTTGACCTCCCAGCCCATTGTTCCTTCAGTGGGTTGGTTTCAGTCATTATGCAAATGTACTGTTTATAATATTGGGGAAACCTGCAGTCAGCTGAGACTGAAGAAGTCACTTGGATGAGTGACGAAACGTTTCTCCCAGAAAACGCTACGTCCAGATGAACAGAATCAACTTTTGGAGACTTATTTCCCTGGATGATTGAGATGCATCAAGACGTTTTAACTGCTGGATCAGAGTGAGCGCTTCCAACTCTGTAATATGTCCAGGTGTGGAGCGACTTGCTGGATTTTCCTTAACCAAAGTAAAACGAGCAGACAGATCTTGGTATTGAACCCTTTTTTTAAACTTCAGACTTATTGTTGAGCTTAAATTTGAGCCGCCGGTCATGTGTTTGAGGGACAGGGCGAGCAGCTCCATGCTGACGGGGCCTGCGGAGATGGTTCGATGTTGTTTTGGACACAGCCCAGTGGGAGGAGACGAGGAAAGATGATCGTTCCCTCTGTCAGGACAGAATCTGCACGAGGAACAGAGAGGCATCAAAATCTGATCTTCTCCCAGAGGATGACTTTAAAAGGGATCCGTAGCTTAAATCTATGTGAAGCTCGCATGAATATGACTATAATCTATGTGAAGGAAATTTAGATTGAAAATAAAGGGAATAACAAGAACATACAGGGAATAAAACATCTTGTTTTAGGGTCAGAGATTATTTTTAACCATATTTATCTGACATAAATGATCCTGCCAAATATTAAATCACACTTATTAGACACTCGCAGCAGTTATATGTTGACTAATCCAGTTTAATCCTTTTTAATTGTTCAAGGGGTTTTTTTTAGAATACTTTATGCTTTGTCTACAAGGGGAGTTTCTGTCACACAGAGAGAAACATGACAAGAACAAATGAGTGAAATATGAAGAGATGGGATAGTGGTGGAGAGGAGGAGATGTGGAATTCCTCTTTGGTTGCAGACTGGAGCTGATGTTAAAGTCTGACCAGCTTACACCTGATCATAACCTACATCTCCACGTCTCCAATCCAAAAACATCACAAAAAAGATCCTGACTTAAGAATACGTCCCTATTGTTCACAGTTTGTTCCCACTAAAGTTTGTTCTCATTTTCAAAAATTCCCCCTCACACCAAACATGTTTTTTTAAATATCCACACTTTCTGAAGTTCTTCACTGCATAACACATCCTCACTCCCAAACGTACACACACACACACACTCGCACACACATCCATGCATCATTTGAATAATATGCGATGGTGTGTATGTGCATGAGCCCAGCCCATGTGATTCTGTTGTCATTGACTGGCTGCTAATGGCAACCAGATGAGCGGCCTTGCATGTGTACGTGTGTGTGTGTGTGTGTGTGTGTGTGTGTGTGTGTGTGTGTTGGGTGTAGCCCCTCTCACTCCTTCGGTTTATGATTAATTTGGGGACCTGGAGCCAAATCTCTCTCACACATGCTTTGCATTATGCAATATTTGAGCAGAGCTGCATGTTGCGTAACGCCCATCCTTGACGTCGTCATCTGTTCCTGCACATGCTCAGTGATGATGTCATCCATATAGGAAGCCGACCGTTCCTTGGAGACGATGTCGAACCCTCGTAAGTGACTCTGAACCTTCACCGATGTGACTGCTGCACCTCACCCAGTAACTCGATATCCTGGGCCTGATTTCACTCAGATTACTGGTCCTAATGGGTTCACTGGTGTCACCGGTCACACCACGCCAATAAACTGTTAACTGATCTCACTGGTTTCAGGTGTTGAATTCAATATGCTTTAATAATCACATATAAAATGATTTTTGTTGCACCAATCAAAGCTTCTCAGGCAGCCTCATGCTTGGTGTTCGGTGCGTTTGCTCCCACGGTCGTCTCTGCGTTATTTTAGAGCAAATCTTTCACCGCTGATGTATCTGAAATCACTGTGCAGTGGTAACACAGCTCCCAGTGCTCCCAGCACACTAAACACTTGAACTGAACGCTCAGTTCGCTCGGTGCATTCAACAGCGCCAGCATGTCACAATGGTGACCTTTTAGCTTACATTTCATTTTGGGGAAGAAACAAGGAGTCAAATGTGGTAAGTAAGGCGGGTGATGAGTGACGAGTTTGTTGATGGCAGGCCGCCCAGCTGTCATTTGTTTGGACTGTTTGGGCTTTTCAGTAAATCTCCACACTGACAGTCTGACGCTGAGGGACAAATACATGCTGTGATTATCTGACAAAGTGATCGTTCCCCTGTCACGCTCCCGTCAAGACGCACCTTATTCTGTCTTGAATACTGCAAAGACTGCTGTTTCGTTTTTGAGCTGTAGCCTCATCTGAGACGTAGTGATGGTCCTCCACTTGAAGGCTGGGTTATCACTCCGTGCTTCTCCTGCACGAGGTGTTATGTGAGGTCATAATGTTGACAGTCAGTTAAGAAGACTTTCACTCACTTCCTGGACTCGAAGCTGGAGTTTTTCCTCAACTTGTAAATCTTCTAAGAGTAGCGATGACACTCCCGTGACCAGCTGGGAGGAAAGGCAGCGGTTACATCTCACATGTTACAGTTAATTAAAAGAGACACCGATGAGAGAGACGTCAACTCCTTCTGTCTGGAAAAAGTGCTGAAATATATGATCTAAGTCGAGATGTCACGAGATGTTTAATGTCTTAGACACAATCACTGGTGGACCTTATTTCAAAATGTAGGACAAGAGTCAGATGTTGACTGCTACAGTAGAAATGATGTTCACGCCCAAAATCATGACTTTAAATCATTTCAATAATGAAATGTTGTTTCATATTTACCATGTAAATCATTCGATTTAATGGAATCTGGTGAAATTTACATTATTGGTTTACATTCACTTTATACAATGTATATATTTTTGATTTGAACATATTTAATTTGATATATTTCAGTTGCATTACATTTAATTAATGCTTCATGTTCACGAGGGCCAACATATTTGAGTATTTCAGGTGTTTGAGTAGCAGCTGTGTTGGAAACATACTTTGGTTTTTCCAGATCTGAAACCTCACAGTGACAAAAATGTTCCATCAGAAAGTCAAACAGGAAGTTGGAAAGGATGTCGAGTCACATTTTGAAGAGACTGTCTGACTCGTCTTCCTCTTTGGAAATCAGATTTTTTGGAGTTAATCATGGCTGCAGGTCTGTTTCTCTGGTTGTTTGCTGAAGGAATTCTAAAGTCTTTAAAATCCAGAACGGGGGAAAAACAGTCTGGCAAAGTTCAAATCTAGCATACTGGTGCTGAGCTGCAGTAAATCCCCTCTGACTGATTTCACCTCTACAGGAAAGAAACAGCTGAGATAGATTGCATCACCACATGTTTCTCTTTCTGGTATTGTTATTCTGAGCGTGAAGCAAAGAAAACCTCAGCAGAGAACAGACAGGATGGGAGGCTTTGTTTGAAAAACACTTCAAATAAATGTTCAGAAAGAGATTTAAATGGAAATGAAGACGGAAAAACAGGAGAACGTACAATCAGAGGATAAAGCCTGATATATGTACTCCAGTAGAAACTTTCAAGAGGGAAAGATCCAGTCAAATTCGAGCTGTAAGAATGAAAGCAGCAAAAATATCCAAATGTTGAAGTTTCTATTTCATTTGAAGCACAGAAAGTTACTTTCAGCTAAAGTGAAACGAATGATGAAAGCTCTTGTAAAGTCTCCAAACACAGTGCGAGCACAGAAAGGTTGAAAGGTCATTTGATTGAAGCAGGTGAGGGTGACAGGAATGAAACGTCCAAAAACAGTTAATGTGCAGAGCCATCGTTGACCATTACAACCGTCCTCGCTTCACAGTCGATCCCTCAGGTGCAGCAAGAAGCTGAAACAAATGCAGGACATAGACCCTCCAGATGATGAGGAGCTTCACTGACGATGAACCTGGAGGATAAACCCCAAGCAGATGGCAGGACTAACTAGATTTAAGAACCCGGGAGACTACAATAGAAAACTCTGAAGAACAGCACTCGGCTCAACATTAAACATTCAGACTCTTTGGTCGTGTCCAAATTCATGGGCTGCATCCTCCTGAAGACCCGGCCTTCGTGGTCTACGTGGGCCGGGTCCTCAGAAGGTCGGATAGGCCGGAAGTAAACGGCTGGGGAATTGGACGGTCTCGCCTTCAGATTAGCGTCACCGCTGTCTCGGTGGAGTTTAATAAACTCGCCATCTGCTCCTTGCTATCTAAAATATAACAGGACACTGGAGTAAACTCTCGACCGTCTCACACTTCTGTTTAATCAGTTTTCTGTTTGACGTTTATTCAGCTGTGTGAAAACCACCCGATGGATTAATAAAGTTTTATTTTATCTAATCTAATAACTTTAATCTCAGCCAAACCGATTTACTCACGAACAAACAAAACACTGAAAAAAGCCCAACAATAACATTTTTAGGTTGTCTAAGTGACTTATATATCACGTTTAACCCGAGCAGCGAAACTCCGCGGTGATCTGAAAACGATGTGCCGGGAGTTGTGCCGTTCTCGGCGGCATCAGTGACCCTCGAGCTCCCGGTCAGCTATTGAGCTGGTGGGTAACAGACGTGTCCGAAAACGTCGAAGCACTTTTGCAAATATGCGATATCTTGATAAACCGAGCAGATATTTGATGTTTACACAGCTACTTTCTCGCCTGAAAATATGTTAAAAGTTTATTTTGTGACCCAGAAAGAATAATAAGAGTAATTTTAAAACTTAGTAGCTGCCGCCATTGTTGGAAACTGGAGTTTGGCTGGGCTGTGCTATGAATTCTGGGATATGGTGGGCCACGAAGGACACACCCGACCCATCCTTCAAATTCGGGGAAAAGGAGGACGCATTTGTCGGCCGCATTCGGAGGAGTCTACGAATTTGGACAGCCTTCGGCGCGTCGCTGTGACGTAATCGGTCCTCAGGAGGAAGCAGCCCATGAATTTGGACAAGACCTTTATACAGTCTGAGAGTGAGAACAAGACACAGGTGAAGGTGATCAAGACAATCAGGCAGGAAGGAAGCAAAACTAAGAAACGAGCAAACAAGCCACAAGAACCAACTACCAAAATAAAACAGGAAGTCAACAACAACCATAAACCATGAGACAAGGAGACGCTGAAACATGCTAAACATGAATGAAGTTATTCAGCGAGGAACATGCAAGTAACATAATTTACTCAAGACGAAACAGACAGGAAGGAAGCTACCAGGAAGTAAACAAAAGACAAAACCAATTACAGAGACAGCACTCAGGGGAACAGGAAGAGGAAACACTCAGGGAACTAAAAACACTACAGCCTAAAACTTAATCAAAGCCACCCTGGGACCATGACACTCCTCTGTGATACAGTCACACGTAGTCAAACAGGTGTCGATGAATGATGAGGATTTATAAGGATGAGTGAAGCTGGAACATGACCAGCTGTGGATGCTTTGGCTAAAAACATACATGAACAGGAGCCAAGGTAAATATTTCTCAAAGAGTGTGATATGACTGAGTTATGAAAAATGCATGTTCTGGTGTCCTTGTCGTGATGTCAGTAGAGTTTTTAGGGACTGGATACCAGAATTGAGGGCTCTGGTTACCACAACCTTTGAACATCAGTTTTGCAGCTCCAGATAAAGTCCCAGATAATGTCTTTGCTATCTTTGCATGGTGCAACCATGCAGTCATTTGTTAGTTACAGGAGAAAGTCTTAAATGGGACAGAAGCTGAAGTGGGACCAGCGAAACTCCCCTTTGTGTCACTGTAAAGAAGTTTAGCTGCTGTAATCCCTGAGAAGTCTTTATAGAGGAAGAAGACGAGCAGAGTCAACATTTCGATGGCTTTGCATGTTTCTCTTGTTTATACAGAAGCAGTTAATTTTACAAATGCTTTACTGGTACAACGCCCACAACACTGCACCACATTCTTCTATTATTGTTATTTTTCAGCCACTTTATTAGGTACAACTGCTTCTCAAATAAACGATCAGCTAATCTTACAGACCAGATGAGCTGCTGAAGTTCAAACCGAGTATCAGGATGTTGGTGCCTCACTAGTCTGATGTTTCAGAGATGGATGATATAATTTGGGCACACAAACATCTCCAGATTTTACAGAAAACGGTCCAAAAACAAAAAAATCCAGTTTGTTGCAAGCAAAGTGTGCAGAAGAGCATCTCTGAATGCACAACATGTCAAACGTTGAAGCAGATGAGCGACAGCAGCAGGAGACCACAGTGGGTGCCACTTCAGTCAGCTAAGAACAGCAAACTGAGGCAACACTTCACACATCCTGCCCTGTATCAGTGATTCAGGCTGTTAGTGATGATGTGATGCTGTCGGGGATATGGTCAATTCAGATCTACACGAGTGTGGACCATGGTGTCAGAAGTCTCTGAACGTTTCCTACACCGTCATGAATCTATGCCATGAAGACAAAACATAGTTGCATAAACTTTTCTGTCTTTATAATTTAATGACTATTCAAATATTCAAAATCATGACCATCCCTGCCAAGTATCATAAGCTGTACCTCTGATCACACAGCTTATGTTTGCAGTTATTTCATGGAAAGATCCCAAGAAGTCACGTGGCTTTAGTTACTTAAAGTTTTGGTCCTAACCTTTAATGTGTCCAGTAAACCACGAGCCCGAGGGCTGTGCATACCTTTTACTCTCAACGTCAAACAGCAGAAATTAGTTTCCTTTGCAGGGTGAACAGGATCCAGCTGAGATGGATCAAACGCCCCCAAAGGAGCTGGAGCCCGAGAGGTCCGAGTATCTGTGCCCTGCAGTCCTGACCCAGATAAACAGACAGATGAACCAAAGTCTATTCAAAAAACAAAGCAGTGTAGCACTGAGAGCCTCAGCCAACGCAGAAACAGCATTATCAGATGGTCAATACATCACCATCTAACAGGTGGATAAGTAACAGTTAAGGTGCTTAAAACTACTAAGACGGTTGAAAACAGCATAATGAAATAAAACAGGTGAAAATAGTGCGACAATCCAGACAGAACAACATCAAGTAGACTGACAGAGCGGAGGAATGAAGGGAGGTATGGATGCTTTAATCTGGTTTAAAGACTTGTTTGGAGCAAAGTCAAGCTCACATTCAGAGCAGTTAGTCATGATGGAGTCATGAATGGAGACCGATCCAGAAACACACCCTGAAAGGACGAAGGAGGGGAGGAAAAGAGAGATGCAGAATAGTGACGGAGGGTTGAGGGACGTTAAAAGGTTATAAAACGTGGGGAGGAGGGGAAGAAACAGCAGGGTGAGTCCAACCCTTAATGCCAGAGGGGATTTCTGCTGAACAGAACCAGAGTCGGCTCTGATGCTGCTCTGTGGAGTTGCCCTGTGAACAAACAAAGCTCCTGTTTACTTCTAGAGTTGCACAGCAAAGCCGGCCGTGTGGACGCTCCAACAAACACCGATTTCTCTCTTTGATGTATTTTAAACCCTCTCGTCTTCCTTTCACTCATTCGCTGTCAGGCGTTCTGTCTCACTAGTACAAAAAACTTCAAGTGTTGATTAACTGATTAATGGCTTCTGTTTGACATTAGCAAGTGACAGTTTTTGACCTTTTTGACCCTAACAGGGGCCATAGTTGATCAAATGAATCTCACATGTGATTCAGTAACACTGAAAATAGTGACGGAGCCCATAAAGTCATCAGAGCAAAGGGACTCAACAACTCTTTCCCATTCAAGCTTATTGGCAACCAAAGGTGTCGCCCCCTGCTGGCCATCAGAAATAAGACAGGTTGAAGGGACACTGCTTCCTTGATCTATGGCCACAGTGAAAACTTGTTTTAGGGCAGTGGTGTCCAAACCCAGACCTCAAGGGCCGGTGTCCTGCAGGTTTAGATGTGTCCTTGATCCAACACAGCTGATTCAAATGGCTAAATGACCTCCTGAACATGTCCTGAAGTTCTCCAGAGGCCTGGTGTTGACCCGGGGTGAGATCTAAAACATGCAGCACACCGGCCCTTTAGTTTTCAGATGGAGGATGAGGCAGAGCTGACCTTACAGGTGAACTTTCACCAATAATAAAAGTTTAGACACGTGAATGAAAGAAATTCTGATTTTGGGAGGGTGTTGTTAAACTCCACGCCGTAGGGCTCTGGGTGGGTTTGAATCTTCTTGCTTTGTGGTAACCGTGCTAACCACTCAGCCACCACGGTGCCGTCAAATTACAGCTTGTGAAGCCAGATAATCAGATAATCCAACAAACTCTTGAACTCTTGTGGAAAGATGATCAATTACTTTGGTAAGACGGCGATGGAGGATCTATAAGTCTTCTGAATCAGAACCACATCAGCTGAAAGCAGCCATCAGCCCTGCCCTGACTCAACTCCATATGAAAACTGTTTGCTGGTAAATGAGTGAAGAGCTGGAAAACTGGATACACACCAGGAAAAGTTGATGTTTAATTACATGAAATCCAGAAACAATCACTCTGTTAAAACTGCCTTTCACCATTTTAACTGCTGCAAATCTCTGAGGATAAGAAGTTTTTAATCATCATCATGTTTGTTTGTTCGTGTCTGCCTCACACAGATCTCCTCCTGAGCATCAAACAGATGACGGGACAAAATCAATCATAGCCTTAAATTTAAAGGCAACATTCTGCTTCCTGAAGATGACGTCTTCACTTTTCACGTAGAACATTTGTTGCTCCGTCACTGCAAAATACAAATGCAGTGCTCAGCCCGTTTGTCAAGTGTTGCAAGTCCTTCGTGTCACCGCACATACGTACAAAATGTTCCTCCCTATGCAGCGTTACGGTATTTTCATTTAGTCCAAATAGTTTGGACTGCTCATGATCCAGCAGGTTGCTGGTTAGGTTTTAAACCAATACTTGCTGATTTTTACCTGAGTCTTTGAATTAACTAGAAAATATTACTGCTCCTTTTTAAAAGCCTCCCTTGGTTTTCAAACTCTTTGTGAGCCCAGCCGGGGTTTGAGATCTACAGCACATCCAGTTAGTATACCTGAGGCCTGGCAGCCACTGATCAGCTACCCGTCTGTCAGTCCAAAATAAAAACAACACAAAATATTAACCAAGGGGGGAAACTGTCAGGATTGATCATTTAAGATGGTCATTTATGCTTAAAAATGTATAATCATTTGTATGCTGATAAAAATCATATCCTTATTAGGTCTGATAAGACTCTGTGTGCACTTGTGTACCATGAGATGAGAGGAAGCAGTCTCGACGTTATAATTTCCATTATAGCTGCAGGAACTAGACTTTGCTGTTCTTAAAAGTGCTTTAAATGTGTGTTTGAGACACGACCTATTGCAAGTTCCTGTTTTTATCGTTTAGCAAGACGCTTCTGCTTTTCTGCATACAGTTTAAGTTCACTGAAAGGTCGTGTGTGGAATACAAGCATGCTGAGCCACACAGGTGTTCACAGACACAAACTACACCTTTCTTGGCTGCTGCCTCAAAGCACATTGTGCGCTGTCTATCTTGCGTGCTGCACAATATCATTTAATATTTAGTATCTACTGTTATCTACTGCTAGCTAGTTTATTGTGATGGTGCTGTTTTATTATGTTGCTCTTTTTTTGTTTGCTTTCTCTTCTGTTTTTTCCTCCATACAGGTGATCCAGGTGTTTTGTTTTTCTCTCTTTCTTCCCCACTTTCTCACTGGTTTTCTTTCTCTCCCTCTCTTTCTTTCATTCTTTCTCCCTGTCCTATCCCCCAGTCATGTCTGTCCCGTTTGTAGCAACCAAAAATAAAATAAATACATAATTATAATAAAGGTCAATCAAATGGACCAATATGGCCATGATGATCCACTTGGTAAAATAAATCCGCTTGGCATCTTTCTTGGCCTTAAGACAACAATTCTGATGCTAAAGATCCAAACGGGACACACACACACACAAAAGAAAGGTCGTGTGTCCATGTATAGTATGGCTGGAAACACACACACACACACACACACAGAATCCAGACACTGATGTTGTTCAGAGATGCCTGCTTAAGGTTGTCACGTGTATTTGTAATTGCATATTCATGAATGATTGCTTGCTGACAATAAAAAGGGCTGTAGTAGTAGTTGGTTGAGTTCAGGTGAAGGAATCTTTTCCTCAACTTCCCTCTCGAGCCACAAAGACAACGAGCTCTGTCTTGTTCTGTTTTGTCTGCAGTTTGTTGGTCTTGTGTTCCAGCGGGGTTGGTGCCTAGATAAACCCAACAGAAACGATCCACTTCAAAGTCTGACACTCTAACCTGGGAGTCTGTGGGCGCTGATTTGCAGTCAGCCTGTTAGCAGCGCTGCGGTTTGGGCACTTGAGCCTTTTGCTCGTCATTAATGATGAGCGGGGATCTGCTGCCCGGCTCCCTCAGATTTTGAATCGTCGGGACACGCCCTCTTTTAAATGTATAAAAGTATCATGTGACTTGGATCTCACTGCTTTTCATTCATTCGTGTTCCTGTAAAGACCTGCAGTCTGCTGTCACGAGGCTCTGTTTCTCATCACACAAAACTTAATTTATGATATTACCGAGTTTCAACAGACCATCTTTGTTTGTACGTCGGGAAAACTTTATGCTGGGACTCAATAGTAATAAACTGTAATCTATACTGGATCACGAACAAACCAATGAGTTTGTTAATCGTGTAAATTTGAATCAATAATTGATATTCAGTCACTTGCAGCTGTGCTTCTCAGTGCAAATGTTACATAAAAAGAATGATTTGCATGAAATCAGTCCAAGAAGAAGACATTAAGAAAACTTCATGATTTCTGTATGTGACACGTGTTCGTCTCTGTAGGATCCTGACTCCCAGATGCCGGACATACTTTTACTATGGAGGCGAAACACTGCCTCCCTCTGGCTGCTGCGAGCACAGACACCCACACGGCACAGACATAACACCGCCTGCACGCTCTCGTGCTATTAATTCTTTCATTTGTGGACTATTTTTCTGTCTGCTGGTTTCATTGTAACCACAGTGACAAAGGCTCCTGAACATGAGCCCAATCAACAGTCAGCATTTTGTTTAACTGCTCTCATAGAAACACTTAAAGTTTAATCAGTTTGACTCCTGTCTTTTGTACTCAGAGGTCTGGATCCTGGATTTAGAGGGACAACACTTCCCGTCTGTTTTGGAAAGTTAGAAATCTGTCCCCACATGTCAGAAACCGTTGGCTGGTCACAGAAACTCTCAGAGTGAAGACGAAACCTTAAATGGTGCAAAGGGAAGTTAATGCAGACCGCTCGAGCTCAGGGACCCGACCGTCGTTTCCGTAGTTGTGACCTCTAAGTGATTAAACACATTTACCTCTACAGAGGAGCTGCATGGTTGTAAAGCATCCCACATCAAAGTCATTAAAACCCTGATATCGTGATGACATTTCTCTATTTCTTTGGTGTAGAGGATCATTTTGGGATGTAACTCCTGTCTGCTGTAACTATAACAACGACAGTAAACAAACAGGCTTCACAGAATAATGGAGGCAGGTTGACAGAAGCTGAAGAAGGCGTGCCACTACTGTAACAAACAATTAACTAGGGGTGGGGGAAAAAATGGATACTGTGTAGCATGGTGATATTTTGTTTGCTAATAATGTATGGATACAGGGACAGCAGAAATTGATATTTTGTTACAAAAAGGTTTTTGTGCTCTGACTTCAGAGCATGTTGATCCTTTTTCTGAGCAAGAATCCTGACATTCCTTCACTGTCCAAATGTGTTTCACTTGTTTTTGGCAGCAATAAACATGACAGTTTACTTATTTTAATTTAAGACATGTTTTATTTTAATTAAGTTTAAAACGTTTTTATTTAATGTAAAATTATATTTTGTTTTAATTTACTTTCAAATTCTTCAGTTGCTGAAGGGGCTGCATAGTTTTCATAAACTGCATAGTTCAGAATAGCTATAATTGTACCAGATGGTTGATTCAGTTAAGTTGGACTAGACTGTAATACAAACCGTTCAGTTTGTCAACAATAAAACTGAAATGAGAGAAAGACTGAGAGTGAGACTTTGATATTAGAGAAAATGAATATTGATAAAGTTTACCTTTATGTGCAGAATCTGAATATCGCAAAATATTTTTAAAAATTGCAATAATATCGTATCGTGGGTTAAGTATTGTGATAATATCGTATCGTGGGATGTTTGGTGATTCCCACCTCTACAATTAACACCTGTAAACTACAGCGATCGGCCACAACGACAGAACCACTAACATATGAAGGAAACGTGGCTCTGACACATATGACCCGTCAGGTGGAGGAAACAGAGCCATCGCCATCCACGGACGCACCATCCTCAAAGGAACCAGCCAATCCGCTGCAAGAATCCCAGTTCCAGACACTGCAGGACACCCAGCCCCCCACCAACACCCCGAGGTGGTGCATCCACGCCCTAATGGGAGCGTGTTCATGCAGCACAGTGGTGACCGACACACTGTCAGGCATGGCCTGCACAAAAAACACCTCATCACCAACCGTGTAAAACAGACAAGAATAACATTTGTTTTAAATAAAAATATATTTCTCTTTAATTTAAATTACATTTGAGTCGACAAAGCACAGCAAAGTTCTGGTCCTGAGCTCCTTCATAGCAACAAAAAGCGAACCCCAGCAGATCTGTGTAGGAACGTCTCTGAAAACTCTGTTTTCAATCACGGAGCTGCTGAGACTCGGGGTCTCACTCAGCCGCTCGCGGCGAGACGCTCGGAGGAAGTCGTCTCACGTGTTGTCGGTAAAAACTTGTCCCAGGATGGAGAGCCGAGCGCTGAACGGCTGAACGGGGCAGGACAGCAGAGGGGGCGTCTTCTTCTCTCCGGGTTTCAGAGCGATGCTCTCCGATTGGCTGCCCCCCTCTGTCTGTTCGGGAGGGGGTTTTGATTGGCTGCCGGGCTGCGACAGGGTGAGCAGGATGTCTTGGAGCTCCTGGCGGTCCTGGTCGTGCCGGCCGCAGCAGTACAGCGCCGCTGGGTCCAGAGGGTGAGCCTCCGTGTTAAAGATGAACCCCCCTGCCCCTAACACGCACTCCCCCGCCTCCCCACCCTCCTCCCACGACCCGTCCCCCTCCGTCCCTCCGCCGTGCAGAAAGTGGGTGGGGTCAAAGAGCAGGTAGAGGTACTTGATGGTTTCAGCTAGAAAGAAGGATTCCATCCTGTTGTCCAGCTGGTGATCTCGCAGGTCTTTAACCTGGAAGACGAGCGAGGAAAACTCTTTTTAATCACGAGCACTTCAACGTGATAACTAAGGCCAGCCAATCAAACTGATAGTGGGGCTTACGCTGGCATATCCACACGGCGTCTTGGCGATCTTCTCGATGGACTCCAGAGCGTCGACGCCCAGCTGGAGATAGGTGTGATCACCTGTCGCCCTGAACAGGTACATCGCACTCTCGATCAACTCTGAAACACGAAGGAAGAAGGAAGATCAGCTGGTTTTTACTTAAAGTTGCTCAGAAAACAACCAAAAACTATACTTCAGAGTTTTATGACATCAGCGCCTTCAAGGTTCATCTACACAATAAATATTATTGCGATGAAGCTCTGTGTTGTTGCCCATCTCAGAAAGCATCACTCACCTGCTGTTTAGTTCAGATTATCTCAAGACACTAAAAATCAAGCAGCTCAAGGCCTCCCATCACTCCCTGAAGCTGATAAATATTAGTCTGAATGAGCTCCGACTGTAACCTTTGACCCCGAGGAGAGAACGCGATAGGCGGAGGGTGTTAGTGGACTGACCTGGTCTCAGTGGGTAGCCCTCTCTCTTATCCACAGTGTAACCCTGAGGGATGCTGTAAAACTCGGGCAGTCCTCCAAACTGTCTCCACACAGAATAATAATTCTGGAAAGTTCTCACAGCGCTGTCCAGGTTTCCCAGCAGAGACTGAAACACAGACGCAGATTTAACTTTGTTTGTTAACAGCATCCAGTTACACACTTGTTTGTGCGTTCACTCACCTGCAGGCCGGGCCAGAAGGCCTCCAGACTCTGGAAAATGGGCATGGACACAGTTCCTTTGTGCATCTGCACCCACAGGTACCAGTCGTCAAAGCGGGTGTAGTTCTGGATGGCTCGATCATACGCTGAGAAAAGACATCACAGGATCAGACGTTTGGTTTTCCTTCTGTTTGTGGCACAGAGGCATCAAATGAAGCTTTCATGAGTGCAGAAGTTATGCAGCTGGAACCATCGGACAAACCAACCCTGACGACTACTTACAGACTAGAAAAATTATTTAATTTGTCTCCACAAACTTTTTTTTTTACTAAAACAGGAAATGCTCAGCAGCTGTCAGGAGGAAGCGCTGTGACCGTTACCCTGGAACATGCTGAGCAGCTCTTCATCCTGCAGCATAACGGCTCCTTTCACCAGATACTCGAAGTACGAGTCGACTCCTGCGCCAATACCAGCATCCTGAGCGACCCACTTCGTGGACACGATGTCAATGTGGTTCCCCACCTGGGCGGGCAGACAGGTGACAGGAGCAGGTAGGAGGCTGTTTCTGTTTTATTGACACATTCAGCTCCTTCACCAGCTCCACAGAAACATTTATATAAAATCATCATATTTAAATGTTTTTAAATTAATTTGGCTTAATGTGGCTCCATTCATGCTACTCTCCATTTTCAGCACATCCTACACAAATGCTCATGTTAGGCCTTTTCCCACTTTAGCTGCCATGTTTGCGCTTTGGGTTGGACGTGAGTGGACGGTTGTAGCAGACACTTTATTTACCAGTCCGATGTCAGATCTGGTCTTCCACAGGGCTCTCAGGGCTCGGCGGGCGACGTTCTCAAATGTCGGGTCTCCCGTTAGTCGACTCAGTGTGGCGAACTCCAGGATGAAGGTTCCCACGCCAGCAGTACAGGTGACCGGTGTCTCAGTGGGACTGACGCCACGCAGGAGGTTCACCGTACCGTACGGCATGCCGGTGGGAGTCTCAAACGCTGATTTGTTGTTGAGACAAATTTCACTGATTTATTCACGTTTGCTTTTCAAAGTAGTTCATTAAAACTAGAGAGTCTGAAATGCCAGAACACACCAGGCAGCAGCTTCCTGGCGGCGTCCTCGGCCATCCTCAGCAGCGGTCCTGAGCAGGGCCACCCGGGCTCCAGCTCCATTCCCGCCCTCTTCGCCAAGAGATGGGCTGACAGCAGACCGCCCACAACTACACGCAAACACACACACACACACATTAACCTGAGGTGGACTCTCTCCACAGCTCCTGCGCCCAGATGTGCAGCGTTTATAAAAACAGCAGTTTAAATGTTGAACATGAGTCCGAATCGTCCGTCAGTACCTCTGATGTTGGTTTCAAACACGGACGCGTTGACGTCGATGTCGAAGTCGACGGTGTCTTGGAGGATCGACGCCACTCGCTGGAACTCTGTACGGTTTCCCAAAACCTTCAGAGAGAACACATCGAACCACTGTCGGGTCACAGCACAGGAGTACAACATCTGCTCATCAGTGTTTGTTAAAGGCTCTGTAAATGTAAAACATCTGTTTCCAGTCTTACCAGCAGCGTGTCGAGGGCGTCAATCAGAGTGAGCGAGAAACTGTGGAGAAAAGAGCAGCAGGGGTCATTTTACCGTTTCTGACTCTTAACATCACGTAATGTTTTCTTCTGAACCACTTTAACTGAAGAGAATATTTTCAATGTTTTACTTTGAAATTCTTTGTTCTTTATCTTTGTCTAAACGTAACTTCCTTCCACATGCATAAATACATAAACAAGAGAAAAATCATAATTGTATAATTTAATATTTAAGTCACTATTTTCTAATGTGATGTGTGTAATGTGTTGGACTTAAAAAAGCAGTAAATTTATTAAACTTTTATAAGAGAAATCTTGAATCTGTTCATTAAAGGAAAATAAAATTAACTGATTTCACCTGAATATACGAAATAAATTCATAAATGTGACCTGATGGTTTTATAAAGTGGTAAAAATCAGAGAAAGGTAAAAGAAATACTTAAAGGTTTGGCGTGTGCTAGCTGTGTCCTGTTGAGACAGGAAGTGTCTTATAACTACAAAATAAAAGAAACAAGAGCGCTCAGAGAGTTCAGATCTCCCTGAAAGGCACACGCTGTGTTAAAATAGTGATGCTTTTATTAAACATGTTGATGTCAGCATTGTTGGAAATGTGGAGATGATTAATCGATTTTATTATCTTCACCCGTATGATTGGAGCAGAACTGACTGAAATCTTTGGCTTCTATCAGCTGTAGAAACCTGAGATTTTAGGATACATTCATACTGTGACTTTATGGGTCATCGTAACGTCGTAGGCCCTTGTATTGAAATAATAGTGTATACACATAATAATACTCAGCATGGTTTCTTTATTATTTTTTTTAAGGTAAACTTTGACCTTAGGTGCTAACAGTGAAGGTCAAGGTCAACCTAGATACTCATGACCCCTAAGGCCTGCTACAGTGTTGTGAAGTTTGAAAACAATCCATGAAATGTGAGTAATATAAAGTTTCTACACGTTGTGTCCTTGAACTTGACTCGATTTTCACCCTAAGTAAAGAAAAGTTCACTGCAGTAAAGTGTACTTTACATTCCAGTTTTTAAACTGCCTCACCTGCCCCACGTGTCCTGTCCATCGCAGGTGAGAGGGCGGAGCTCATCGTAGGGGAAGGCGTTGTCAAGGTAACTGTTGTAGGCGTGGTAGAACATGGATTTGATGCGCTGTCTGAGAGATGGAGTTTGTTACATTACGGACGGGACAATTTATCACAGCATTCAAATTTAGATGAAACTAATTCAGTAAAAATTGGATTCTGCAATTTGTGAAAAACGTTAAACATGCAAGTACACAAATATTTCAACATATATTAGAATCAAAATGGAAACGCTCTGAAGCCAGATCAACTTTTTTAACGGGATTTCGGAAAAGCAAGCGAAGCAAACCACTGAACAGTTAATGTTCAACGTTTTTCAAAATAAAAGCTTCTCACATTACTGACACAGGCAGACAAACAGGCAAACAAACGAGAGCAGGTCGAGCTGTACACGAATCGCTGTTTAAGGTTGTTTAGGACCAGCGTTCATACTTTACATAATAATAATAATAATAATAATAATGGATTGGATTTATATAGCGCTTTTCAAGCACCCAAAGCGCTTTACAATGCCACTATTCATTCACTCTCACATTCACACACTATTCATCACCTAAACGAGTCTGTGCGCTTTCATCGACAAATTAAAAACTTTGTGTTTCAGGTGAATTCAAAGCTTTTAAAAACAAACTGATTAACCTGTGAATATGTTGGGACTTCTCTTAATCATCAGTTTGAAACATCTGACAAAATTAAACGCACATGTCGGTCGCTTAAGTCAAACCCTTAAAAGAGGCAGCGTTCAAATTATGATGCAAATGCAGCTGATAGTAGAATGAAATATTTCCACAAACAAAGTGTACCAACATCAAACCCACACCGACTGCTCAGGAACACAAAAACAAATGAGAGATGATTAAGATGCAAATGAATTTCTGCGTCAAGCCAACTCGCATTTATCTGATATTGTTTTAATGCCACTGCTGCATATCATTAAATTTGGCATCTTTCTTCCACAGTTTGTTTTTTGTCTTGTTTGTGGTCTTGAGTTCTTCCTCCCCACAGTCGCCAGCTGTTGCTCATGGTCTGAGTGTGGTGACTTTGTAAAGAAAATACAATAAAACGACCCAAACATCTGCCCGGACGCATTGCTAAGATGACTGCTGAGTGGAAATACTTGCTTAGATAAAACATACAGTAAAAAAAAACACTTTACAATTATTATTTGATTATTGTGTTGTGGGAGTTTCCCCACTCTCAAACTCACAGTGGGGTCCCAGTCTAGTGTTAGCGTTTGCCCCTTCAGACACACGCACCCACCCTCAGACTCGCTCCAGCTGGCGTGATGAAGGGAGGATGGGTGTCTGCACAAAACTCAACTTTAAACCGAGTCCAGACGGAGCTGGTGTCCGTACCTGACAGCAGCCATCTCCTCCTCCGAGAACTGACGAGCCGCCGCATCGCTCAGCACCCACACCAGCAGCGCCGCGCACACGGGAGCGCGCATGTAGACAGACAGACGGACAGGTGAGACAGGTGGACTCGGACACAGATATGACCTGAAATTAAAGATCGGGGGAACACGCGCGGAGCACAGAGCGAAAAGTCTTCTGTTGTTGTTGTGCAGCTGTCAGGAAGCAGGAAGTCATCTGTAGTCATCTGCGCATGCGTCGAACCGGTGCGCTGACGAGGGCTTTCGACGTGGAATCTCATTGGACGTTTTTTATGTTTTGTTTTTTAAATAAACCTTTATTAATAAACTGGTTATATGACAATGATGACAGTAGAGCCATTGAAATGACAAATTATATAACTGGACTGTAAAATAAATTATACAGATATGAATTAATAAAAAAAAGGTTTATTTTAAAATTATGCTCCGTTGTATTTATTTCAGAGAAGGTTTATTTCGTAGAGCTAAATGTATTTTCCAGCTGTCTCTTATTTTCATCTCTTATTTTATTAATTAAAATTATACTTATCTCTATTTATTTACATAATGAGTGAGTCAGTATTAAAAAGATAACTTTGCAAATATTTATGGACACACATTACAAAGTACTGTACATTTGCAGTAGTGTGGAAAGTCTTTGTTATGTTATCAAAGAGCCAAACATACATACATGCAGAGAGAAATACACAGACCTGCCCCCTACAGAAAACACAGAGTATGTGAATACCCTGAACAGCATGACAGACTTAAGCAAAAGACCTACAGCCATGTAATCTCTATCATTGCACGTTAACTGAATACTTCCATTCATTACTGCTCCACTGTATTTTAGAGTGACAAATATTTCCCCCAATCAGAAAAACTATGTTCAGTAATAATAAAGCCATTTTAGTTTCAGAGCTTATCACAAAGCTACTATTTAACTAACTGAAGCACACCTGAGGCGAGCCTGGTTTGGGCTGAACGATGATGTGAACAGCTGAAGGTGATCAATGTCAAACAGACAGCAGTGAGGCTGACTTCAGACACTGAGACAAGCAGACAGTAGGGAAGGCAAAGATCCCTGCGCTCACTGAGGTGGGAATGGATCCTGGACCAATGGAACTTGTGACCATGTTACCTTAACACAGTCTGCTCTGACGTCTGAGGATTAAAACAAAGGAGTTCAAGTTCTAGACTTAGACTCAATAATTGATGAGAATATCTTTGAATTTCACATTTAATTATACATTTTTGTGGTCTACATCATCCAGCCAACAGCGTCTCCAGTATCAGTTATATGACACGAAATAGCCTCACAAGCAAATATTCTCCTTTTAATAACTTTGCATGATGTAAACATTAACGTGTTCATGTATAACCTCCTGAGTTACTTCATTATCTGAGTGTGTGCAGTGACAGATACGAGCAGAACAAACAAGCATGGAGAAACTTGTTCTGTTCATCGCCGCTGCGTCAGGCAAGTGTTTTAAGGTGTTTTTATATTTTCTGTAATGAAAACAGAATGATAGCTTGAATAGAAAGCTACAGTATGTCAGTGGCAGTAATCTAGTATTCTAGTTTCTTGGTTCCTGTCTCTGTGCCTGTCTCATGTTCCCAGTTTTGCTTCCCCCCCAGTCTCATTGTGATTTGTCCCAGCTGTGCTCTCCCCCCCGTGTCTCGTTCCCTCGCTATCTCTCGGTGTTTTTAAGCCCTTTGTCTGCATTTCTCATGTTCCAGCTTTCCTTGTGTCACAATACGGCTGTGTGCAGGCAAGGAGCCAAACGCAAACTCGCAGAGACGACAAGTAAACTCAAAAAACAGCTTTATTGATGGTGTGGAAGGGAAACAAAGAACAAAACTAAACTGGGAAAACTAATAATAAATCGTACTTGGAAACACGGGGAGAATAACGGGGATAACGAGGGGGAATGAGCCACAGGAGGAGAGCACAGCTGGGAGTAATTAGGCAGGACGAGACAAAGGAAGCAAAACTAGAAACATTAACATAGGACAGACTGTGAAAACAGGAAACACACAGACTAAACTCAAGACATGTAAACTTAACAGACTGGGGAGACAGAACATAGGGACCTGAAACATGGGACAGAAAGGCAGAGTAGACACGATATGAACATAACGATGCCACAGGGGAAGAGTAAAACAGGACAGAACACAGGACCTCTTTCAAAATAAAATAGGAAACTTAATGAAACGCAGACATGAAACACATGAAGGACGAGGGAGACTTAACAGGGGTTGAAAACACAAGAGGAAACTAAATGGCCTGTATTTATATAGCGCTTTGCTAGTCCCTAAGGACCCCAAAGCGCTTTACATATCCAGTCATCCACCCATTCACACATTGGTGATGGCAGCTACATTGTAGCCACAGCCACCCTGGGGCGCACTGACAGAGGCGAGGCTGCCGGACACTGGCGCCACCACCACCGCTGACCACCACCAGTAGGCAACGGGTGAAGTGTCTTGCCCAAGGACACAACAACCGAGACTGTCCAGGCCAGGGCTCGAACCGGCAACCTTCCGATTACAAGGCGAACTCCCAACTCTTGAGCCACGATCGCCCCACTAATAAACAAATGAACACATAAACCATAAACATCAAAAGACTCAGGATCGTGACACCTTGTTCCATGTCTCAGCTCTTTAGTTTCTTTGTACTTGTTTTTAGGTTTCTTCCAGTTTAGGTTTTGCTAGTTTCGTCATTGTCACCCTTTACTTTTGTCTGTATTTTTCTTTGCTGTAATAAAGGCTCACTTTCAGTTTAATCTGTCTCTAGTGTCTGCGTTTGGGTTCTATCTGCATATTAGGGCAGCATCTATCAGATGAGATGTTGATGCAGTCTCAGTTCACCACCATAGAGTCCTCTCACACACACATGCACACGCACCTTCTCAAGCTCGCTGTTGCACTGAGACCAGTTTTACCTGCAGAGTCCAGCTGCCTTGATTATGATCAAGCTTCTTCAAGTGAGCTAAACTCAGATTATTGCTTGTTACAAAGACCAGGCTGAGGATTTGTCCCTTTTATCTTTTGTTTCTTTTACTGATCTTAACTGTTTCAACAACTGTGGAGTTTTGTGCTGTTTTCATTTGATTTTGTTTTCTTTTATCTGCTATCTTCATCTGTTTTCATTATTTTTTGCCTCTTTAGTCTTTTTTTTTTTTTCATTAAATCTGTGTGGATCCTGTGAAATGTGATAAATATTACTTTCTTTGTATCCATCAGCTTCATGATGGGATGAGGATCGATTCTGAAAGTTGTCTTGCTGGACTGACCTGGTAACATTGAGTAACTGTACGTGTGACAGCAGCATAACCTGTGCTGATAGATAAAAGGATTTTTTGGATGAATTTTGATTGTTGTCACAAAAAAGTGTATGAAACATGTCCTTTCCTTTAAAGTAGGAGGATGGGATTGCTTCACCATTCGGTGGGTCCAGTGTTTTGTCTGCTCGGCCTCCTGTATCGCTGTTCTAGTTCTCCTCTCATGTGTAATCTATAATATAGCACGCACCCTGCTCCACACAGCGGGTGTCAACCCCTGTTTATTTGACCTTCTGCAGAGTGTGTCTGTCAGGTTTGTCCCACACCACAGGAGAGGGATTGTATCTGCATTATGGCATCACAAAGCCAAACTGAGCACGGGGACAATACTCTCCTGTAAATCTGATGCATGCAGATCATTGTGCTTTTTTCCTTTTTTTTCTAGGAAAAGGTGGAAATGTGGAGGTGTCTGGGGAAAGTTGCAGAGAGGTGTGAGTGTTTCCTCCATACAGCCTTGGCATGGGAAGTTTTCATCTCATCACAGGCCACAGATGTCTTTACCTGGCCTCCCACTGCTGAGATAATCCTTCTATAGCTCCTCACCACACCTGGGCGCTGGATGGTTGGATGATGCTGGATCGAGACTTACAAACATCCAACAACTGGAATATGCTGGATATTCATTTTCAGCCTACTCTATGGCACAGGTGGTTTTGGTCAAACCTTTTGGTTTTTGGGGTTAATTTTCCCAAGAGCCCAGAATTATGACCTATAACTGCAATGTCTCCTCTTACTAGGATCAGTTTTAAAAAAAAGATTAAATTGATGTCGACCATCTGGGGCCTTAATTACATCAACAGCCACTTCAGTTCATTTATGGAGCTGAAGGAGAGAATTACTTACAGTAATATAAAATTTGCCGTATGTGAAAACAAGAACAAAATTCAAACATTGATCTTTCAGGTGCTGGCCGTCTGACGCTGCTCTCTCTCCTGTTTATGACACTGAATGTGCAGCTTTGTGCTGGAGCAGGTATCCACATGCAGACATCGCTGCCTTATGATCACTCCTCACACATTTCCTTTATGTTCATTCAGGAAACTTCATCACATCCCAACAGCATCAGTAAAGCTCCACGGTTACATCATCCAGCCAACAGCGTCTCCAGTATCAGTTATATGACACGAAATAACCTCACAAGCAAATATTCTCCTTTTAATAACTTTGCATGATGTAAACATTAAACCTCCTGAGTTACTTCATTATCTGAGTGTGTGCAGTGACAGATACGAGCAGAACAAACAAGCATGGAGAAACTTGCATTGGAGCTGGCCACCATAGAAAACATGGAGGAAGTGAAGACCCTGACATGGTGGACTTGAGCAAATCTGATAACAGACAGCGATGTAAATTCACTCTCTCTGTTTAACTGAAACATATTTTTGACACGGGCAGTTCAAATGCTCGTACACTTCACGTCTTCATTGGACACATGGAGTAATCCCTGACAGGACAGGCTCGTGAGAGCATGATCAAAGTTTCACCTGCTTGCTGCGATCCTGGACTGTATGATGATGTAAACAGCTGTAGGTTTACAGCTGTTTATGAAAATAGTGAGGCTGAGTTCAGAAATTGGAAAGGTGGAAAACCAGACAGCAGAAGAAGAACATTGTGCACAGATGACATCTTATGGGTCGGGCCAATAAAGACCTGGTGTTCTCCTCACCGGCTTAGCCTCTGAGTTATCCAGTTAACTTCCAGTCTGCACACATGCTAGCCACTCCTACCTCGCCAGATCTCTGCTACAACACACACAATTTAAGATTAAAGTAAACGTGTGAGCACCGGTGCTGCATCTTTTTATTTACATAGTAACACGTCCTCCAGGCCATCCGTTCCCAAACTCAAAAATGCTTTACAACAAGTCCAAGTGCCCTGGAGCCTGACCAGTGTTAAATCTTCAGTCTAATCAAAACCCAAGAGAAAGTGATGTTTTCATGAAGATCTTATTCTAGAACATGAACAGGCTGTTGGGTATAAATTCTTAATGCTGCACAGTCATGTTGAGCCCAGTTTGTGACCCAGCTGCCACTGGGACATAAGCTTGAAGTCACATGTAAAAAAGACGACCAATATAAAACTAGAACATTTTATTTTCTATATCATCTTAAATTTCCACCTGGAATTTCACATTTTTAATTTCTGGTTACTATTGAAACTGCCCCCCCCCCCCCCCCCCCCCCCTCTCTCTCTCTCCCTCCATTTAAATACCGACTGAGGCCATGAGTTCATTTACCCCTTTATGACATGCAAATCTGATCCAAATTCTTTCCTCCTTATTACTTTGCAGCTCCATGTTTACCGTCATACATGAAACAGGCAAAAGACAAGGATGGACAAGTTTCTTCTGTTCATCAAAGCAGTTTCAGGCAAGTATTTTAATCTGTTTCTCTTAATATTAGTTAACAATAAATAAATAGCTTTATTTTTTTTTTTCATCTGGTGACTTTCATAATATTTTAACTACACACCATCTCTTTAATCGCTGTACTGATTAAATAATCAACACGACCGAGCAGACTGAAATGGATGAGAGACTTGTTTTGTTTGTTTTTCATCATGTAATTAATATTCACATCTGTGTCAGGGCTGTGGGCTGTTTCCTCAAGTGCTCAGCGTCAGTACCATTTTGTTTATGAGCAGAAGAACTGGACCGAAGCACAGCAGCACTGCAGACAGTATTACACAGACCTGGCTGCAATAGAAAGCATGGAGGACGTGAAGACTCTGAACAACATGGCAGACTTGGAAAAAATGAAATACTCAGAATACAGCAATGTAAATATGTCCTTAACATCGTTTTTAATAATTATATAAGGTGCAGATGATGCTCAAGGTATCCACATGAAATTTGTAATGTGAAAATCAGAAGGTGGCTGTAATATTGTAAATAAATAATAAATGTATTATTGGGCCAACGGTTGAGTTCATGTTCTTTATGTCACACCTTTGCCCAATGAAACACAGCGAGCCTGGATCGGCTTGTACAACGACATGAACAGCTGGAGGTGGTCGATGGACAGCACAGGTTTCTACAAAGATGGAGAACCTGAGCTCAGAAATTGGTCACCTGGAGAACCAAATAACCATAAAGGCAATGAATGTTGTGTAGAGATGTTTGACAGCGGACTATGGAATGACAGAGACTGTGATGCCGTCTATAATGTAGTCTGCATTTACATCGCAGGTGAGGACTTTAAATAATACAGAAGCATTCAAACATACAGCGTTTTTCTGTGATTTCTTTCCTGACTCTGCTTCTATTTGCCTTCATGTTTATTGTTTCTATCTTTTTCAGAGTCAAATGTGACATTTGTCTTCATCGAAAACACGATGAAATGGACGGACGCCCAGAGCTTCTGTAGAGCTCATTACACAGACCTGGCCAGTGTGAGAAACATGTCAGAGAACCAGAAGATAAAGGAGCTGATACCTGCAGGACAAAAGGTCTGGATCGGCCTTTTCAGAGACTCCTGGAAGTGGATCGATGGATCCAACTCCTCGTTTAGATACTGGAATACAAAAGAACCAAACAACAATTTTGAAAAGGAGATGTGTGTGTCAGCATACTTTGAAAAGGAAGGAAAATGGGAAGATTGGAACTGTGATTATAAGAGAGCATTTGTTTGCTACAGTGGTAAGCTAGCCTATGCTATCCCGTCAGTATTGTCATTTAGCTCGACTTTGCAGAGACATGGCAGCGCTGTTGTGCCTCTGTTTGTGCAAAAATGACAAACCTGTACAGTAACTGTTCTGGAGGCTGCATTGAAAAATGTAACAAAATACCAGGAAGTGAAACCTTTAAAGTGTGCATGAATCTATCTATCTATCTATCTATCTATCAAACACTGACACAGATTCAACTGTCTCTCAGCTGCATAAAGTTAAAACCATGTCTAGCGCCATCTTCTGTCAGTATAACGTGACATCACAGGGTTGGCTGTTTGGTTGCAGTCAGTAGACTTGCATTAGTTTACTTTAGCTAACTAAAGAACAGGAAACACAGTTATGTTTGTGGTGTGATGTGCATGTAGTAACCTGTGCTGTTGTAAACTGGCTCCAAGGCTCTCCTCCACACAGTCCTCATTCATAAAGTGCTTTGCAAACCCGAACATTGCAGCTAACAGCTCCAGTTTCAGTGCAGCTAGCCAAACGACAAAAAAAAACACTGACTGCTTATGAAACAGAGTAAAAGTGGGCAGTTTATCCTCGGTTCGTTACATAAAACTAATTGAGACAAGCAAAAAACTTTTCCTGTTACTATTAGTTAGCTAATATAAATGTAAGACTTTTAGCAGCAACCAGCTAACCTGGTAATGTCAGGTCCTGTACTGACAGAAAAGGGCATCAAACATGTTTTAAAAGCTTTAACTACTTATTTCTAAGACCCAGCTTCACAGTGTTACATCGATGTCATCTTTGGGGAGCAGGGCTCCTTGAATTAGGCTTTGTGCATGTAGAGTTTCATGCCCACTTTTCTACAGTTTGGACACGATGGCACCTTTCAGTGAAAAAACAACAGCGTGTGCTCTCTGCTCCTCTTCGGCTAACCCTAACCATTATTTTCTTTCATTTACAGAAGTACGTGCTCGCAGCAAGCACGTAGTGAGACTGGAGCTGGTGAAAAACTCCAGTGTGGACCTGAGTGACCCTGCTGTGATGGAAGACGTGCTGAAACAGGCAGATCATTTAGATTTTTACTTTATGTTTCCTTTTCATCTTTTTCAGCACTCTGTTGGGTTTTGAATTTTGGAAACAAAACTACAACTACACATGTGGTGTAGACACCCAACTGAAAAATGTCCAAAACCAGTTTTATGATCTACAAAGTGAAAAACTTTGAAAAAACAGCTCAAACATACAAGTAACCAGAAAATATTCTATAAAAAAAGCACAGATAACACAACACATTTCACATGGACATGTGTTGCATGCACTCTTTATTTAAACAACTGCAAACTTCCACCAGCACTTAGTTTTTAACCAAAAGCTATAACTACTGTCATTTTTAATCTATTTATCTTTGTGTTTAATGTCCTGAGAGATTTGGCAGAGGTTCAGCGTGGGAAGGACCTTAGTCTGCGTGAGCGGGTAGAGAGCACCGAGTGGTGGTAATAACCCTGTGGAGGGCTTTCCTCCCTGCTGCTGGCACACAGATGCAGTATGACATGGATATCTGTTGCTCCACTGGTGCCACCTACAGGAGTTCTCTAGCTCTAGAGTAGCCGCCATGATTGCTCAGCCAAACTGTGTGGGGTGCAGCGTTGGTCAAGTTACTTGAAAAAAGTAATCAGTAACTAATTGCTGATTACTTCCCCAAAAAAGTAATCCAGTTACTTTACTGATTACTTATTTTCAAAAGTAATTAATTACTTAGTTACCTAGTTACTTTTTAAAAACACGATTTACAACCTGAATAGGTGATAAAGTGATAGATCTTTCAGCCCAATTCTACTTTTTCTGCATAATCATCATACAAAATGTAATCAAATGGAAAAGTCTCTTTTTAAAACTTGTTTTATTAGTTTTAATCTTTTAACTTTATGCATCAAGCAAAAATTTAATTATCTGCAACATTCTCTGACTGGAAGAAATTAGTTTAACATTTAAACCTATTTTCTGCACATTCCAGCACATAAAATAAAAATATTTTTTGTGTGTTTACACTCAGTCTTTCAAATAGATGCAAGTAAAACACAGCAGAAAATAAATAAAGTCAAAGACTAGCAGTCCTGTTGCTCTATTTTCACCTGTAAAGCAGGAGTGGGGTAGGCGGAAGGTTACCCTGGTGCAGGTGTGCAGCGGTCAGTGGAAGAATCCGCGAGTTTCTCTGTGAGTTTCCCATTACGTCGTAGCTACTCGGTGCTTGTTTGGAAGTTTAGGGGTTTTTTCGCTGTAAAAAGAAGTTTTCTTCCCACGCACAGCGGACACTAATGTTTTTGTCACTTTTTATGGAATCAAACTCAAAGTAAGGTCAGTACTTCCACGCTTTAAACGCTGCACGCTCATACTCTCTCTGCACTCGATATATGATCCATTGTTGATCTGCACACAGCTGTTGTCACGAACGTCGCACTCGCTTACGTCACTGTCATGAGACATTCTCGCAAAAAATCACGGTTTTAGTAACGCAGTAACGCAGCGTTCCTACGGGAAAGTAACGGTAATCTAATTACTGTTTTTGCAATAGTAATCCCTTACTTTACCCGTTACTTGAAAAAGTAATCGGATTACAGTAATGCGTTACAAGTAACGCGTTACTGCACATCTCTGGTGGGGTGTGTGCTGAACAGAGTGTCGTGCCTCAAATCGCCCTCCTGTGATGTCACTGCCCACAAAAAGACAGCAGTATATTCAGTGTAAATGATATTTCAATTCTAATTAAATGAGATGATCCTTTCAAATCAGCTGAGTAAAATATGCCGGATATAGCTGGAGACGTTTTTCTGAGTGATATTCAGGCAAACATGTTTTTTGTGTTGCAGCTTAAACAGAAGCTGAAGGACCAGAGAGTGAATGGAGACATCAGGCTGAGCTGGAGGACGCAGTCAGGTGGGGAGGTTTTCTACAAGGATGAGAAGCAAACAAAGAAGGAAGCTTGAAAAGTCAAGAGTAGCCTGTAAAGAGTTTTCATTCTTTGTTCTTTTCAAAATTGTCTAAAAATCTAATGTTTGTGACCATATCAATTTAAAAGGTGTCACATTTGATGCTACATTAAGTTAAACATCAAACATTTTAAGTGGAACAGCTGTTTTTATACTCGTCTGTGATGTGTCAGTGAGGGAAGCCCAGACCGATGATTTTACAAACAGAAAAAAGAAAGATTTTATTTGAGTTTCTCATTTCGGGTATTAGTCGTGTTTTTGACTTTGGAAAACGTATTTAATATTTTCTGGAAGCTGGAAAGTTAGCTCTATTCATCTGGACGTCACATTTTTGGAGACTGAAGACGTGTCCTGCATGAGCGATGAAGCGGTTCTCTCACTCCAAACGCTGCGTCCAAAAGAACAGAATCAACATTACCTGCATGTGTGCATTAAGATCGTTTCTATTTAGTTGTTTTCATTGTTATTAATCTTAATTTTTGTGTTTATTGCATTTTAATCCAGCTTTCATGATACTGAGTCTCTGGTTCTTCTTACAATATGTTGATGAGTTCAGTGTTTGTAACATCTTGTGTTGACACATTTGATTTTATCTGTAGAGCTAGTTGTAACTTTTATCTTCCCCGTGTCTCTGGTTGTGTCTCTCTGTTCTCGGTGTTTCACTGTTGATGCTGGTGTTGTGTCGTATACAGTGGTGTGAAAAAACGTTTACTCTGTTCACCATTTCCTCATTTTTTGCACATTTTGCTTCAGATCATCAAACAAATTTAAATATTAGATAAAGATAACACAAGTAAAAATAAATGCAGTTTCTGGTGTTTATTATTAAGGGGAAAATAATCCAAACACATATGGATGACCTCGTGTGAAAACGTGATTGCCTCCCTCTCCTTCATTATAACATAAGTTAACTGTGGTGTCTCACATCTTTGGAAAGCTGAGTCCAATTGGAACAACGGCCTGATTACTGCCACACCTGTTCTCAGTCAAGACATCAGTTAAACACAGTGGAGTAAGCCTTTTAATAATAATAAGAATAAGCCTCTTAAATTTCTCTAACTAGAATATAAAAAAAACAAAACGATTTTAAATTTTTTTGTAGTTTATTGCACTTTTTTGCAATTTATGTAATGACTATGCACTTAATGCATACATATTATTAAAATTTAGGCTGTAATGGTTGTATTGATGTATAGCAACTTGAAATGCTCCCAAAAATGGCTCCATAGCATGAAAAAATATAATATAAGCTCTGGCGGACTTGGTTCTGTGGTAGGTCTTAAAGGGTTAAAAAGTTGAAGCTCGGTCAGTTAATTGATGGTCGTTCGTCCGGCGCCATGTCCGGCCGATCTATTGAGCAATGGAAGGATTGCATACACGCTTACAATACATATATCACATATAATCTAGAAACAGGCCTGAATAAAGGCCTGAGTGTATTCAGCAACCTGCTGCGTTTGAGTTTGCTTGGTAACAGATGACTCAGAATAAGTCAGGAAGTGTATTTCTGAAACTTTGTTTCCTCTGTAAAGTGTGCATGTTTTGGTGGTTATTTTGAGGAGCTGTCTGGATGAGGCTATTTGAATAACCAGGTTATTCATTATTGTCTTTTATTCGTTTATATTCTTTTTATTAAGCTTTGAGTAGTGGAATTTAATTAAAGCATTTATTCAATATATTACAAATATAGTTTTAGTGGATTGTTGCACATATGAGAGTGGCCTCTGTCTGGTTGGGAGCTTTAGTAGGCGAGGTGAGAGGTGAAACAAAGTGCCTGCAGAATTGACCGTTTTGTTGCAGAGCATCTGAGGTTTTGGAGAAGCAAGAGCGAGATGAGCTACCGGAAGCACCTGGCTTGGAGGCGAAGAAAATGTTCTTTTCAAACTGTGTCAAAAGTCGTCACCAGAACATTTGTGGTTTTGGAAGTTATGCATGTATTGCATCTGCTTTGACGCATGAGGGGGCGTCATAAATAATACCCTGATGCTATAAAAACAACTGCTTGTGTATTATTGGGCGGAGATCGGCGCTGAGTGTGTGACAGTGTTCATCTCCCCACACGTGTGTTCATTAAAATCATCGTTTGACCGAACCCTCCTGGACCAGTGTTGTGATGTTGAATCCCTCCTGTATCCCTCCTCAATATTTGAACCCTTAACACAGTTTTGAGCCGGCCCATCTCATAATATTCATGCTTGTGTGACTTGAAGGCTTTACCTTTTTCATGAAGTGGTATAATAAGTGTAAATAAAATATCTATGAATCTTATTACTTCTGTTCCTTCCATGTTTTTCTAGATGGGGTGTAAGTAGGTTTCCTTTAAGTGCTAATTAGCTCGGGCGCCCTCATGCAAATGATTGACTGTAAGGCAAACTGATTTGACTTGTTTTGAATTGACTTCTGCACAAACACATGCGTCCATCGCCTCCTTGGAAGTAACTTGCATATTCATTTTGCATGAAGATGAAGATGAGAAGTCATTTCACAACAGTCGGACCAAAGGAGGAAGCAGGGAACATACAAGAATGGAAAAGGCTCTGTTCATCATAGCGGCATCAGGCAAGTCTGAATTATTACGTTTCCATCATCATATTTAAGTGTGATCCTTGTGATGAAGATTATTACTGTAACTCTTCCCCTTTGATGATGCATTAGTGTGTTATATTTACTGCTGACACAAATTTCCTGCCAACAGAATAGATTACACAGAAATGTACGACTGAAGCTAAACTCGTTTATTTACTGTTTGCAGGCCTGTGTGCCGTCGCCTCCAAACATCACTACCAGTTTGTTTATGAGCTGAAGAACTGGACTGAAGCGCTGAGTTACTGCAGGGACAAATACATAGACCTGGCTACTATAGACGACATGCAGGATGTGCAGACGCTGAACAGCATAATAGATTTAAGCAAAATGACCACCAGCAATGTAAATTATTTTTTTATTATTTTTTTGTGACAGTAGGACTTTAGGTTTTTGTACATTATTTGAATTTTATGGTACTGAACTATATTTAAACTATATTTGCTTGAAAGATCACTTTTCTTTTCTTACTGTTGCCAAGTGCTCACATGGGGTCATCTGATCGTTGACTTCAGTATAATAAAGCCGATTGAGGCAACAGTTGTTGTGATTTGCTTTTATAAAAATAAAACTGAATTATTTTGAATTGAACTGAATAAGGTTAGCGTTAGGATCTTGTGAACTTCCAAATATTTGAATATAATTTTTGTTAAGTGGAAAATCTTCTTGACAGAAAAATTGTGATGCAAAAATCTACAAATTAATTGAGATTTTCTTAATTTGTATTAATCTTTATAAATAAAAATGGAAAAAATTAAAGAACTAAATTACAAAATATCACAAAATATGAAATGTTTTATACTGTATATATCAGTGCTTACTGATAATCTGACAGCCTAACTCATATATTTTATGTCTAATGAAACAAACCCACTGGTGCTTTCAGAGAGTCTGGATCGGGCTGTATGATGACGTGAACAGCTGGCGGTGGCCAATGTCAGAAACCAGTGAGTTCAGAAACTGGTCACCTGGACAACCAGATAACCAATTGATTATAGAAAACTGCGTATATATGCTTGATGGACCGTGGTTGGATGGCCATTGTGAGTATGTGTTCAGATTCGTCTGCTCTGATAACAGAGGTGAGCATTTTTCAACAAAGCAGCTCATTTTTTAAATTTTTGTTGCCGAGCTTTTATTGATGTTTCAACAACGGCCTAATAGTTTAGACTTACAAATGCATTTACGGTTGTACACAGCACTTGAGTATGGTCTGTTTTCAGGGTCGACTAGGACATTTGTCTTCATTGACAATATTCAGTCATGGGCGAACGCCCGGAGCTACTGCAGACATCATTACACAGACCTGGCCAGTGTGAGGAACATGACAGAGAACCAGGAGATAGATGACCTGGTACCTCCAGGGATAAGGGTGTGGATCGGCCTTTACAGAGATTCCTGGAAGTGGACGGATGGAAGTAAACCCTCATTTACATATTGGAAAACAAATGAACCCACTCATGGAGCAGAGAATTGTGTGGCAGCAAACTTTGGAGAAAATGCAAAATGGGAGGACTGGACCTGTGACTGGAAGAAGGAGTTTGTTTGCAATGTTGGTAAGCATTACTACCTGAAACATTGGCTGCTATTGGTCACAATTTACAAACTACACCCTAATGTAAAAAGAGCAGGTTGTAGGTAAAAGGTTCTTGCTGTACATCCACTGTTGTGGTGGCAGCTGCTCAATATGTCAAAGTAACTGTATGTGAGAAAACAGTCCTGTACAGTGAGCTCCTAACTGCTGGCTTCACATTTTGTCACCCAGAAACCTCAAGTGGTCACACGGTTTATTCTGCCAGATCCACATTTGTGTTGTGATGGAAGCTGCATCAACTGTTGTGTTCAGTGCTGTTGGCCTTTGTTTTATTTTAAGGTTTTTTTCCAAAATGACCTTTAACAAGAAAGCCTCATTTCTGCTGTTTAATAGCAAAGAAATGTAAACGTTTTAAAAGTATGTCAAATTGTGTCTCTAACAAACTGCTGTGAAGTCTCACAGTGTCAGCTTTGTTTTTATACATAGATATAAAAATATGTACTGATAAATGATCAGAATTATAATATTTCTGACTGAATCAAAATTGAAATCAGTGACGACACCCAGCCCTATTTACTGTGTAGTTATTTTTCTAAAGAGAAACGCTGTGTTCCACCTTATATTGTTGTTTATATTACACATCAGCAGAGGTTTGAAGTGAGCACTGTAATATTATTGTGAATATTAGTATGACAGGATGGGTCATAACAAATGGGCCATTTCTGTGTTCTGGTTGTCGCTTATATATGAAATTAAAACAACAAACCAGGAAGGTTAATCTGAGATTTTGGCACTCATAAGTGTTTTATGGCAAGTAAATTATGTATGTAAAAGCAGAATATGAAAATGCAAGTGAAAGATGATGAAGGATGTAACAATTTGTTCTTATTTTAAAAGCACCTGTTTACAAGGAAGTGGTGAGAGTGAATCTGATCAACTCCGGTCTGGATCTGACCCAACCTGATGTGATGGAAGCCATGCTGAACCAGGCAAGTCATGTTTATTTATTAATATACATGAGAGAGAGATTATACATGCACACATACATCTGTGTATGTGTGCAAGTATAATCAGCTTTATCACAACACTGAATGTGGATCTAACAATCTGTCTGGATTCAGTTGCACGACTGTGTGAGCAACCTAAGACTCTCACTGCTTCTGGGTCTGTCCTGGTGATGTGTCACTGAAACTGCCAGTCTACTGTATCTGCTTCACAACAATATAGAAACAAGAATTTGCCTCAAATCAAACTTAAAGCAGTGTATGACTTCTACTTGATCACTGAACAAGTGCTTTATTACAGCATATAAATACATTTTTCTTCAATATTCAAAACACTGAATATTAAAGAGGATTTCATCTGTGTATTAAAGTTGTCTACACAAGAGACACCTCAGGATGTTAAAGTTGCAACTCCATTTGGGGGGATCATGTCTAAGGAAGGACCGTGGTTCCATCCATGGCTCCTTCAGCTCATGTACCTTAGGCTGAGTCAGGTTTTGAATTGTCAGTTAGACTATATGTAAGAACTAGGGATGCAACGATACCAATTTTTTCAAACCTATACGATACCGATACTTGGATCTGAGTACTTGCCGATACAGAGTACAAAAACCGATACTTCTACCACACACACACACACACACACACACACACACACACACAATTCACAAAATGAATTGGAAGACAGGTTTTATTTTATTCTCTGCAGATAAAAAATAAAATCTTAATAAAAATGACCACAAAAAAATTTCAAGTGAAAAATAAGCACTTCTGTTAAATTATTGCAGAGTCTCCACATTGTAATTTAACAAAATATCACTGAACTATTGGCACTGTCTCGAGCTTTCAGAATAATAAATAAACACTTCTGTTTGGAATAAAAGAAATACAAATTAGGTTTGAGAATAAAATAAACTTTTAAATTGTTGCAGAGTGTCCATATTGTAAACAAACAAACAAAATAACGAAAGTATTTGGCATTGACGAACGAACTCCTCATCTGCCCGTGGATCATCAGTCCACTGTGCCGTTAAACCGAGGACTGACATCACGCACACACTGCTTGTCTTTACCTCTTCAGAAAGTTTTGGCACCATTATCTCCCTGATGTGTGGGCGGTTGGGAATTTCATATCGCAGCTCGAGTATGCTGAGAAGACGGTGCAATCCTATGTTTTCCACTGCCGGCATTGGCTGGTCATCCAGAGCAATACAATGAGTCAAGCCTCTGTTATTTTAACTGCCCGTGGATTTTCTCTTGACATTTTTCATCGCTTTTCCAAAACCTGAGTTAAAGTTGGCTGTTCCACACTGCTGACATGTTTAGCCTAGCTACAGCAGCCTCCAGTTTCTCTTTTTTATCTGGAGCTGCCAGTCTCACTCGCCTAACCCTGTGCCTGTTTAGCGCGGGATGTCCCCCTAGTGGCCAATCTAAAGAACTACAACAGAAATGACAAGCCACCCTCTGATTAATGAAATAAGTTGGTATCGGTTCATGGTATCGGTTAACTTTTACAAGTATGAGTACACACACATTTTACAGTATCGGCCCCGATACCCGATACCAGTATCAGTATCAGTGCATCCCTAGTAAGAACCATGAGTCTCAGTCTGTTTCCTCCTGGCAGATGAAGCTGTGGGGAGTAATCCTTTGAGTACTGTGAAAATCATCAGCCCACAGTGTTCAAGCCAAATGCCTCAGGTTAGGACCATGATCCTGTTTGGCCTCTGGTTATGAAAATGAGGTTCGATTTAATCCACGAGTGCTTGCTCTGTGCACGAGTTTAAGATCCACTGAAGTCACAGATATAAAAGTACACGTGGTCAGTACGACGCTTGCAAAGAGCGATCAAAAAATAGTAACCAGAGTCTGAAACAAGGTGTTCAAATAGTCCTCCTTTAAGAGTAGCTGCGCCACATTTACATCTGGGATTGTTTTATTTTTATCACACATTATAATAACTTTTTTATATATTTCATTTCCAATATTTGGACCAATCTCATGTGCTTTTGTAGTTTTATTAGACATTATTATTAGTCATCAACTCTCTTGTGAAATATTACTGCAAATTTAAATATCTTCTCTTAAAAATAGTTTCTGAAGAATTTAGTGTATATTATTGTCTGAGTAATATTAAGTATTTTGTGTGTCAGATCCAACAGGAGCTGAAGGAGCAGGGAGTACAGGGGGACGTCAAACTGAGCTGGAGGAAGCAGTCAGACGGATCGGTCTTCCACAAGGACGAGGAAACGAAGAAGAAGAGCATCGTCTGAAAATAGTTCAAGAAATGTTGTTTTCGCCTTTGACCTTTCGAGTGCTATTGTGCCATATTATCATATTATTCTATGCTTTGTGTGAATATCATCATCCAAACAAAACAAAAATCTAATTATGATGTGTTTGCATAGTTTTACATAGTTTTATTCTTACCTGTTAACATTTAAAACACAGGACGTTTGCTGGGTATTTGGTGACAGTTCACTGTAATTTTAATACATGCGGTTTTTCACTGTTGCGCTTTACAGACAGCCACTGAGTGTTTGATGCAGTAGAAACAGAATTAGAAGCTGATAGAGGCTGTAAAGATGGCGCATTCTTCACAAAAGCAGGTCAGCCCCACGCACCGGGCAAACTTGCTAACGGAGATTTGCCACATTAGTGCGGTTATAGCGTTAGCGTAATTTTAACTAGATTAAAGCTGACACCACTAATACATACATATATATATATATATATATATGTACGAATATTATGAGATGGGCCGGCTCATCATTATCCTGATTTGCATTTGTTTGTCTCACTCAGTCCAAAAATTACATCAATAGGGAGATGTGGATGTCTACCAAAGAGTAAATAAAAGGGGGAGTATCCTGACGAGTCACTAGTTGTGCAATTATAGGCATGCACAACTTTGTTTACATAGTCACTCCAGTTTTCTTTCTTTTCCTCATCCAGGGTCCGCAGCCTTGACAGCACGGTGCGATTAAACCTTTCCACTGGGTTCCCCTGTGGATGGTAGGGTGTAGTCTTTGAATTAGCTATCCCTGTGTACTTCTGCAGCTGATTGAATAAATGATTTTCAAATTCTCTACCTTGATCATGATGTAATTTACCAGGAAAACCAAATTTCAAGGAAAAGTCATTAAAAATTTTATCTGCTGCTGTTCTGCCAGATTTGTTGCATGTAGAGTAGACTTGAGCAAACTTGGTGAAGTTGTCCTGTAACACTAAAATATACTCATACCCTCCCCTGCTCTTTTCGAGATGGACATAGTCTATGTCTATAAGGGTGCAGTAGCCGGCACGTGACACATGGGGGCCCTACGCTGAACTGTAGGTTTTTTCTGAATATTACATTTGCACATGTGTGATGAAAAACTCAATATCTTTGTACATATTCGGCCAATAAAACCTACTCCTTGCCAAATTCATCACACAGTCCACCCCCGAGTGACCCTAGTAATCTTGCCATCCCTTTCTGTGCCCCACTCATGTATTGAGCCATGTGCCTTTTCATCTTAGCCGCTATGATGCCTGACAGGAGCTTCCACGTGGTGCTGAGGCAGGTTATTGGTCGGTAGTTTGAGGGGACCGGTCCCTTCTGGGGGTCCTTGAGGATCAGGACTGTCCGGCCTTCGGTTAGCCATTCTGGGTGTCTCTCGTCAACTAGCAGCTGGTTCATTTGCGCTGCCAGACACTCGTGGAGTGCAGTCAGCTTCTCAGGCAGTAGGCGTGAACCATGTCGGGGCCTGGTGCTGTCCAACTCTTCATACTGGAAACCCTTTCATGGATGTCTGCCACTGTGATGGTTACTGGAACCTGTTCGGGGAGGTCGCTGTGGTCTGCCACTGAGCATTGCCGTTATGGGTTGCGTCCTTCTCCCATATGCTCTTCCAGTATTGTTCCATCTCCAGCCTTGGTGGTGCTGTTCTCATATTGTTCCCCTGCCACTGAGAGTACACCTTGGTTCGTTGCATGAAGAACAGATTTATGTTGTAACTCATCAATCTCTAGCTGTGAGAGCAGTCCCTTCTTTCGAATGTTGGAACACTGAGCTACTAGTTGTTTCGCCGTCATTGTGGATGTTGGGTATCAAAGAATCCATAGGTCCCTCATCCTATTCATGTAGCCCCTTCTGCCAGGGTTACTTGCGTAGTAGCATTCCAACAACGCCCTGTTTTCGTCTCTTGCCCACCGATGCCTTCTTGTTCCAGTAGCCCACTTCTCGTCAGGGTGCCCTGGTTCCTCAACACCTGACGCGGACCTTGTTGATCAGGGCGACGTCCGAGCTGGCATGCCTTCATATTTATGTCTCGCTCATGTCTGCGGTAGGCTCGCTTTGCATGGGGGGTCTAGCCTTAGGACCCTTACTGGATACAGACACCCCAGGCGGGAATTGAACTTGCCATCTTGGGGTGGCTGTAGCAGTGGCAGAGCAGGTCAGCCACTAATCAGAAGGTCGGTGGTTCGATCCCAGGCTGCCAGGCTACCCTCCTGGCTGCATGCCAAATATCCTTGGGCAAGATACTAACCCCATGTTTGCCTGCTGGTGGTGGTCAGAGGGCCCGGTGGCGCCTGTGTCCGGCAGCCTCGCCTCTGTCAGTGCGCCCCAGGGCAGCTGTGGCTACAATGTAGCTTTCCATCGCCAGTGTGTGAATGTGAGTGTGAATGGGTGAATGACTGAATGTAGTGTAAAGCGCTTTGGGGTCCTTAAGGACTAGAAAAGCGCTATACAAATGCAGGCCAAATGCAGGCCATCCTCCACTCCAAAAGCCTATATATATATAACTTTAATATACTGTGTGTGTGTGTGTGTGTGTGTGTGTGTGTGTGTGTATTCATATCTTTGTGGGGACGAGAAATAGGAAGTTTAATATGCATGTGGGGACCAAACTCCCACTCCCCACAAGTTTGAAGGCATTTTTGAGACTTAAAATATGGTTTTATTGTCAGGGTTACAATTAGGTTATGGTTAGGTTTAGGATAAGCGTTAGGCATTCACTTTTGATGTTTAGGGTAAGTGGCTAGGAAAAGTATTATGTCAATTTGATGTCCCCACAAAATATGAATATGCAACATGAGGGGGGGATCGAGACAGATGTTAGCTATGGAGGCTAAAAAAGTCATTTTAAAATTTGTCTTTGCAGTATGGCTGGATTGGGTTATACAATAAGAAATGGTCGATGACAGGCACAGACGTCTACAAAAACAGTGAACTTGAGTTCAGAAATTGGGCACCTGGTGACCCAAACAACCAGAACGGTAATGAAGAATGTGGACAGATGATCGGTACCGGAGAATGGAATGATGTACCTTGTTATCTAAATGTTATGGCAGTCTGCTCCAGTGTCAGAGGTGAGGATTTAAACACTTTAAAGACCACAACACAAAGCAGTTTCAGTTCTTCATCTATGAGTTATGCCTGTTGCTGCACACTTTTATCTCTTTTCATACAGCTCATATTGATAACTAAAGATCAGAGAGTTGAAATGTAAGCAATAAATCATGACTTGTGCATTTAAGAAATTAAGTGCAGCCTGTCTAGGACTGAGGACTGACACAAGTGGATGTAAAATATTATGATGGCTCAAAGGAGCTTGCAAAGAAAAGCGTCTGGACTTCTTTAAGTTGCTTGAAGACGTTTCACCTCTCATCCGAGAAGCTTCTTCAGTTCTAAGGTCAAATGGTGGAGAGTCCCAGATTTAGAGGGAGACCTTAAACACTTAATATGATTTATTTAGACTGTAATGCTTTTTGTTTTGTTTTGTTTTACATATTAATGTATTGCAAAAATATCTTATGATATTATATGGCACTTCACTTTGATCTGTTCAGGGGCTGATGTGGCTTTTATCTTAATCAACAATCCCATGACATGGACGGAGGCCCAGAGCTTCTGCAGAGCTCATTACACAGACCTGGCCAGTGTGAGAAACATGTCAGAGAACCAGAAGATAAAGGAGCTGATACCTGCAGGACAAAAGGTCTGGATCGGCCTTTTCAGAGGCTGGATGTGGAATGATGGACGTAAAGCCTCATTTACATACTGGATGGTCAACGAGCCTAGACGTTACGCGTCGTATAATTGTGGAGCACTATACTTTGGAGATGCTGGAAAATGGGAAGCCTATAGTTGTGACTTTCTGAGAGGATTTATTTGCTACAATGGCTCAGGTACCCTCCAGGTTTACTTTGATTGCAGTTGCTGATATAACAAAACCCGCTGCACTAACAAAAAGTGACTTATTCTTAAGAAAGTGAGAAGATGGATTTGTTTGTGTTGTTGTGAGGTTCACGCTAAGTTACACTAAGCTTTCTCTGCAACTAACAGCCAACTTCAAAAGGTCTCACATTAATATCCAAACAGTTATCGTCCATGTCACTGATAAATCTGCTTTTTGTTAGATGAAGAAGAAAAGCAGAAGGAAGTCGTGCCAATCGTTTCAAAACATGTGGTGAAAGTGAGGCTGGAGAAAAGCCCGTCTCTCAGTCTGAAGGACTCTGCGGTGCAGGATGAGATGCTGCAGCAGGTAATCATATCTGTAACAGATGTTTTATGGATTGATTAGTTGTCTGTATTTGATGTGAGGGGCATTTTCACAAATCATACTGAAAACAGAGGTCGAGTCCTAAGTTTCCAGTATCAGCAAACTTAACGGCGTACACGTGTTTCATTCTTCCTACTTTGATGTTTTCATGGGCTCTGAAAATGGGATGTGAAAAAAAAGAGATGCTTGAGAGAAGAAGTATGATATTTCAATTTTTTATGCAATTTATTTTAAGCATGTTCCAACCATGAAGAGTGATGCATAGGACCAGGGCTGTGCAGAGATGTTTGAAGGGGCTTAAAGTTAAAAATGGGCCCATAGAACCAGGCTGAACAACAACACACATTCATCTAGAATCTAGTATGGAATCGCATCATACTATATCACTGTCATCGGGCGGGGACAATGCAGAGCAAACATAGACTATGTCTGCCTGTTGGGTACAACGTTGCTGCTGCTCCTGCTGCTGATAGTGCTGGAGGGCAGGGCTGTGCTGAGACTGCAGACATGAAGAAGTCCATAGGAGAGATGCTAGCTGATTAAACCATAAGGCAACAAAACTGTAAGACATAAACGGGGCTCTGCCTGTGAATCACTCTTTGCCTCTCTTCCTCCTTCATCTCCTCATCTCATCTATCACTCTGAATCTGAGAACAATCTGCTATTGCATTAATCTGTTATTTCATTATTCATACTAATCCATAATAAAGTAATGATAGAAAAATGTTATAGAACCAAAACACTGCAACTGTGTTGATCATTGTTTTTATAATAAAATATCTCCGCAATGCAACAGCTGGTACAGGTCTTTTTGTTACCTGTGCGTTTTGTAATCCAGCTGCTGAGGGATCCACAGCCTTTAGCTCCTCCTCATGTCCTTACAGGGCATGTCTGGACAATGTTATAACATGAATAATAATTTTGAAAATCTATACACATAAAACACACACACATACATACAGTGACATTTTATACCTTCTGCAGAATACTGGATATACTTTCCATACTGATCCAGAATCCTTCCCTTCTTATTTATTCCTAGTGCTTTAATAATAAAGTGATGAGAATTTTAAAAAGCAATAAATATAAAATAATGTATTTATGATGAATCGGTTTGTTTGACTATCCACTCTGTGCAGGCAGAAATCTTATTAAATGCTTAAAGTGCAGAGATACAATAATGTTGCTGCTGTAAAAATCAGAATTTTGTCATTTTGTAAATGTAAATCTAATATAATCTCTTTCTTAATGTATTTTCTTTAAAACACAATGTTTGCATTTTCTAATATCACTATTATAATAATCCATAATTATGTGGATTTGCATATTAGATAAATATAGATGAAATATAAGCCCTCCAGAAAGGCAAACTTACTTTAAAATTAAATATGTTCCCTACAAAATGCAGTGAATGAACTAAGGTGAAATCTAAATCACATCACAGTTTTTGAAGGATCTTGGCTGGTAGGTCGTTCCATCTTGGAGAACTAACCACAGATCTTCTGTGGATGTAGGCTTCTCACATCCTTCTGTCTCGTCATGTAATCCCAGACAAACTGCATGATGTTGAGATCAGGGCTCTGTCGTACCATCACTTTCAGTACTACTTGTTCTTCTTCACGCTGAAGATGTTTGGGGTTGTTGTCCTGCTGCAGAACACATTTGGGGCCAATAAACAATCATTTACATTTCTGAAAGCATTTTTTGTTTACAGCATTTTTACACATCTGCCTGAAACTTTTGCACAGTACTGTGTTAACTTTTCACCTTTGAACCCTGAGTTGTTTGACAGTTCATTAAGAGCTGTAATCGAACTCTTAGACAAACTTTCTTTTTCCGTCTTTGTTTCAGCTCAAAAAGAAGCTGAAGGACCAGGGAGTGAATGGAGACATCACAGTGAGCTGGAGGAAGCAGTCAGACGGAGAAGTTTTCCATGAGGAGGAGACGAAGAAGAAGAAAAACAAACATGATGAGTGTCAAATGTTGGTAGAAAATCAGCCTTAACGAGCGATTTGTGTCCTTTAAAAGTAAAAGAAGATTCTGCAGTTTGTCTTTTTTTTGTTGGAATCTTGGATAATCTTGGTTAATGCTAATGTGTGCTGTTTCTTTAATTCTGTTTATTTCACAACTCAACAGGAAGTTGTTGAATTTTTTGGCAAAATTAGTAACGTAATGTTGGGTTTTTTGACATATGTACACTGTACTTACATATAATAGAGAATAATGTCTTTATACAGCCTCTTTGTTTTTCCACTGTTGTCGCACCGGTGAGTAAAACGGCCTCTTGTCAGTTCATATATCTGGTTAATGAAAGTTGAAGACAACAACATCAGGGAACTTAAACCGCTGCTCCTCTGCATTGGAAAAATGTAAAACACGACTGATTGCCTCAAAGATAGTAAACTCAATTTGTAATCCACAGCAGGTTGGAGAAAGAAGACTTCACACACTTTTAACAATCACCCACTGTGCTGTGCAATCGCCTGATTCGAGCTATAACTTCACTATAACTACCCGCCCTCTCCTTTTCTCTGGAGCAAAAAAGAATTAGAATAGAATAGAATTCAACTTTATTGTCATTGCACATGCACAGGTACAGGGCAACGAAATGCAGTTTGCATCCATCCAGAAGTGCTTTAGTGATATAGATATATTACAATATATATTAGCAATAATATAGATATGTAAGTATGTTACAGAAATGGGTCAAAAGCTACTTTATCACATAATCATATTTATTGAACATATTTCACTTCAGTTTGCATAATTTCAACATTTTCATTTTCAAATTAGTTACTCAGAAACGACTTATTTAGGTTGTTCATGCATAATAAAATATAATAATATCAAAAACTTTTGTTTCTGTCTTTTTGTCTGCTCCACTTTTGTCACACGGGCACTTTATTAGCTCTGATTAGATTTCATATTTGATCAATTCAATTACAGCAGGAACAACAATCAGCAAAAGCACATATTAAACTGTCACCCTACATTGCACCCATAAGGGTGGGATTTTAGGCCTTTTACTCGTGGGAGTGATAACTGCTAATAATGGCCTTGAATGTACTGACCTGAAGCAGGTGGTCCTTCCTCTCCTTCATGTTTCCATTCACTCTGGGAGAACAGCACATCCCTCACTCTTTCACAGCAAATGTCTGACAGTCTATAAATGCACCTATGTGTGAAATGTTTGGGTTTCTATTATAATCCATATTTTTTTAATAATATATTTATAAATTATAAATTATATAAAGTAGGAGGAATGGAGGGCTGATTCTGTTCTTCCACATTCTGCCTAAGAAGCGAGTCCATGTATTCTACAGTAATAATTCATGGCACTGTCCTTCCCCATTAGCGTGGTGTGAGACAGGGCTGGGCTGACCAAAATCTCATATATCGCCCTGATAACGATATGTATCGCAAAATAGTGCATTTTGTGTTAATCCTGTGAATCTCGGGCAACTAGTCTTGTGTGAAGTGTTTCCAGCTGGGCGTCGTGTACCTGGATTCGAGTTTTTGACCAATGCATGAAATGATACATTTTTAGACATAAGTTGTAACGGCCACCGTTTTCTTTGTGAGTATTACACGGCCTGTTCTAACGTTTGAGTCTGTATTTTTAGCACCTGACGGCTCTTTTTTGCTCCTCACCCATAAACTCTCTCCATACTCTTTCACCTGATTCCTGCACAGGTGGTTGAAGAGGTTTGTCTGAGTCTGGTGGGGACGAGTTTGCGGGATAATTTGCATAGTACAGCTTTATGGTCAGTGTCAGACTTTTCATAACCAAACCACGTCCGTGCTACAGAGGGCAGGCTTCTTCTAAGGATTTGATGGTTATTATCTAATTCCAAAATATGTTTTCTTTTTATTTGATGAGAATGACATTATCTTACCTCACATCACAGCTTTGTCTGCTTCCGAGAGAACAGACGTCGATGTTCCAGGTCATTATAATCTAATTATAAAGCCAAATTTAAAAATAAATATGTAATAAAATCCTCATCTTTAAGCAATGGAGTGTTAAATCTGCAGTTTTTATGGTTTAGTATTAAAGATACAAGCGCGTGATCACTGACAGCTATGGGTGTATCTCAGTGTCTGAAATGTCACTCGACAATGAGCTGCTCACTAGGAAATAATCTAGACAATATTAGGAGTGATGGGCATGTATATTCCTTACAGTTGGGGTGAAGGAAACGCCTTGTGTCACAAAATCTAAAACAGCTCATGTAGTGTTTAATTACATGTGGCACGGGTGTGGTCTCTGGCGTGGTCTCCAGGAACAAGAGAGCAATCTAAGTGTTCAGAGAGTGTACAAAAACCATAGAAGAATGAGGGGTCATCAACATCTGGGCCGTATATGCTTACAATACCTACTTTATGTAGTGGTTGGCCACCCAGCAGTGGATAAACTAGTATCCTTCTGGGCCCCACTTACTGACAACACTATACTGGAGCCTAGTTATTTCACTGGTGCCTCATTACTCTCCTCTTTCTCCTCACTAATCAGTTTCCTGTGTACAACAACTGCTGTTGTGTAATTTAGAGACCATAGGTTTGACTGCAAAGGGACACATTTTGCATACTTCTTCGTAAGTCAAAGAGCAGCTCCATTTGCATGTAATGGGAGACAGATTGTGTTTTACAGGAAAGGCCACACAGTACAAAGCTCTGAACTACACAGAAACATGTAGATTATTGGTGCTGAAAGCATGCTGTGAAAACCAAACACAACTACTCACTGAAAGAGTGCAATACGCTAACAAATAACTTATGACTCCATTAGCCACAGGTAAATATTGGCTTCATATATGATATTGTCTATTGCTGTATAATTGAGAAAGAGACGCCTTGTGTACTGGTCTAAATTGTGCTGTCTTTACAATGTAGCGCCATCACAAATTACTGTTTTACTTCCCTTTCCTTTCCATGTTTGTCAGAACAGGTGCTTCTCTGTGTACAACTTGTTCTCTGCATTGGTTGATTCTGGTCATCTGGACGCAGCGTTTTCGGCAGGAGAAATGTTTCGTCCCTCAGCCAGGTGACTTCTTCAGTCTCATTTGACTGCAGGGTTTTCTATCCTTATAAACAGTACATTTGGACAATGACTGAAAGCAGCCCACTGAATGAACAATGGGCTCTGAGGTCAGTTCCTTGATGATTAATATGCAAATTGTCTGACTTGATCAAACGGCACTGATCAATAACCATGAGTCCCATTCACAGAGAGTTGGGGAATGGCTGCAATCACAGCATGTAAGATGGTGACAGATGTACCCTTAGGCCCCTCCTCGATTCAGAGATGGTCTTTCCCTTTTCACGTAAATGGCCTCCTTGACTCCGCCTTCAAACCAGCGTTCCTCCCTGTCCAGGATGTTACATCCTCATCATTGAAAGAGTGTCCACTGGCCTGTAGGTGTAAACAGACTGCAGAGTCCTGGTATGACGAGGTAGCTCTTCTGTGTTGTGCCGTCCTCTTAGCCAGAGGTTGTTTGGTTTCCCTGATGTATAAACCCTGCACTTAACAGCGTACACTATGTTACTCTGTTTGTGTCGGGGGACCCGATCCTTGGGGTGGACCAATTCTTGGAGCGGAGTGTTTTGGGGTTTAAAAGCCACAGAAACCCGGTGTTTAGAAAAAATGCGTCTCAACTGCTCCGATACTCCTGACACGTACGGAATCACTACAAGTTTTCGCTGGGGCAGCGGTTGCCCTTCTCTCCTGGATCACCTGGAGCTTTCTTTTGGCGCCTTCTCAGCTTTGACATATGACCACCTGGAAAAACCACATTCACTCAGGGCCTTCTTGGGTATGACATTCTTCCTCTTCCCTGGCTGTGTCTGTGGGGATGGTTTTCACGTCCTGATGACGCCCAGTTTGTGCTCCAGTGGATGATGAGAGTCAAACCTTAAATACTGTATATACCCTATGTGTAGGTTTACAGTACACGTCAGCTTTTAGATGTCCCCCACTACTGTTGGAAATCTCACAGTCTAAGAAGGCCAACCTGACACGTTTCATATCCTCCCTGATGAATTTGATGTGTCGGTCCACCGAGTTAATGTGATCAGTGAAATGTGGTACGTCCTGAGATTTGATTTTCACCCAGGTGTCATCCACATACCTGAACCAATGGCTTGGTGGTGTTCCAGGGTAGGATAGCAAAGCCCTCTTTTCCGCTTCTTCCATGTACAAATTGGCCACGATGGGTGAAACTGGGGAGCCCACGGCACACCCATGTTTCTGCCTGTAGTACTGACCCTTGTATGTGAAGTAGGTGGAATGAAGACACAGTTCAAACCCACTTGGTCGATGCTGAGAGCGGTCCTGCTGCTGAGGTTGGTGTCATCCTGTGATCTCTTACAGACTACCTCCAACGCTTCTGTGACTGGAAGGCAATTGAAGAGAGATGTAACGTCGTACGAGACCATGGTTTCGTCTTTCTAAATTGTTTCTTGTTTCCTGTTTTACTTTGAAGGTCCATGTCTGATGTCATCGTGTTCACTTTACTTCCCCCCTGTCTGTTAGCCCTAATCTCTCCCAGCTGTGTCTCCCTCCTGTTTCCCATTCCCTGATTACTCCCCTGTGTATAAAAGTCCTGTTTTCCTTTGCTCTCTGTTGTGTTGTTGACATCTGCTCATCCTACATCAGCTAGTTTTCTGTCCTGTCTGCAACCCTCAATAAAGCTGTGTATTTAGAGTTCACCTTTGCCTCCGTGAGTACCTCCTGTTTGACTCCCATCACCCTCTGGAGCACAAACTTGGAGTAATCAGGACCCTACACCACCGGGCAGAACATGTTCCCTCTAAGCCTGAAGGAAAAAAGAAGGAACACACACATGTAAAGGAAGCTCTTAAAACATGTGGTTATCCTATTTGGGCGTTCATAAAGTCAGCAAAGAGGCACAGAAAAGAAGATCAGACACCAGCGAGGGAGGATAAGAAGGACAGACGCAACAACATTGTCATCCCCTATGTAGCCGGTATATCAGAAAAACTCAGGAGGGTTTTCTCCAAGCATGACGTCCTGGTACATTTCAGACCCAGCAACACACTCAGACACAAACTGGTTCATCCGAACGACAAAACTCCAAAACACAGACTTAACAATGTGGTGTTTGCTGTACAGCAGCGAGGAATGCCCAGACCTCTACATCGGAGAGACCAAACAGCCACTTCACAAGCGCATGGCACAACACAGAAGAGCCACCTCCACAGGACAAGACTCAGCTGTCCAGCTGCATCTAAAGGTCAAAGGTCACTCTTTCGAGGATGCCAATGTTCACATTTTGGACAGAGAGGACAGATGGTTTGAAAGAGGAGTGAAAGAAGCATCTATGTCCACTGTGAGCGACCATCTTTGAACAGAGGCGGTGGTTTACGACACCAACTCTCTGCCATCTATAATCCAGTTTTGAGATCCTTCCCAGACGCCTTAACGCCCACTCACACCCTGGGCCATCTGACCTCAGGAAATCACATGATAGGGTGGGGCCAGATTTCACAATGGCTGATTGGGACCAACACCCAGTTTCACACCTTGGCTCAGGCGATTAGAAGATCATCAGGGGGTCCTTTTGTCCCTCTGTGGGGGGAAACTCCCACAGAGCTTAAATCTGGGACTCTCCACCATTTTAAAGAAGTCCAGACGCTTTTCTATCCAAGCTCCTTAGACTACAATGACCTGGATGACTGAGGGACACATTTTACATACGTAAGCCAAAAGAACAAGGCTATTTGCATGTAATGAGAGGAAAATTGAGTTTTATTCGAAAGGTCACACAGAACAGAGCTCTACACTAAACAAAAACATGCAGTGAAAAGTAAACACAACTACTCACTGCAATAGTGCAATACACTATATTTATAATACTGACTTCATATATGATTTAACAACAAAAGCAATTTGTTCATGGTTCAGAAAAGATCTTATCTTGGGTTAAGTTTTCTCTGTTAAATGCATCTTCTGGTATACTAGTAGATATATTGGGCTGCAGAATAACAGTGTCTGTGGGAGTAATTACAACTAACAACAGGTTCTCCTCAGTGTTATTACCGTGGTACATAAAAGGAACAAGTCTGAGCCCTGTCTACAAGGATTCATATGTAGAATCAATGAAGCTAGTTTAACGGTCAAGTGTGTAAGAAAGTGATGTAAGCAAATCAAAGACAAATTTACTATCAGTCTTTGCACAAATATAATATATTTAACTTTTTTTGTAACAATCAGAATTTATTTTGTATTCTGGAGTGGAGGAATTAGATGTCAGGAAGCATAAAAGCAATGCTAAACATGATATTCATGCTTTGTCTTTTCAGTGAGTGGTATAAAGTGTATATAAAAAAATCTAAGAATCGTATTACTTCTGTTCCATCCTTCTTTTTCCCTCGTGTGCTAATTAGCTAAAGCTCCCCTCATGCAAATGAATGAAAGAAGGTAAAACTGATTTGACTTTTGGATTGAGTTCTGCATACACACATGCATCCATAGCCTCTGAGGAAGAGGAGGAAATCATTTAATTTGCTAAATATCAACAGTTGGACCAAAGGAGAAAGCAGGGAATGTACAAGGATGGAAAAGGCTCTGTTCATCATAGTGGCATCAGGTAAGTTTAAATTATTTATTGCATTATAAGTTTCCATTATCATATTTATGTATTATCCTACAGGAAACTATTACTGTAGATCTAAAGGATTCTCCCTTTCAGTGTTTTTGTTGTTGGAAATGAAAAAAAAAAGTGCATTTTATTTAATATCGACATAAATTTTCTGCTAAAATAATAGATTACACAGAAATGTAATGTAACAGTGAGGCTAAATGTTTGATCCTAAATTGAGTCCATAAACTCGTTTATTTACTGTGTTTGCAGACCTGTGTGCCGTCGCCTCAGATGTTAAGCGTCAGTACCAGTTTGTTTATGACTGGAAGAACTGGACTGATGCTCTGAGTTACTGCAGAGAGAGATACACAGACCTGGCCTCCGTAGAAAACATGGAGGATGTGAGGATCCTGCAGAGCATGGCAGACTCAAGTAAAATGAACTACACACAATACAGAAATGTGAGTACACTTTTTCTCTTCCTCTTTTCTTTTTGCCTGTCCTGTTTGGTTCTTTAGCAATCAGAATTATTGTCTGAAGGCCAAGAGAGATGCCCAACAGATTTACTTTACCAAATGGATCATCACAGCCTTTCTGTATTGGTCCATTTGACCAACAAAAGGGGCTCCTCAGCTTTTCTTTTTTTTTGTAACGGTATAAACAATGAAAGGTGGTGGATTGGCCAGATGCTGGCAGATGTGTAAAAGTAACTCAGTTGTTTGGTGGAGGCTATGGCGGAGCTTCCACGGAGGCCAGCAGGTGGATGAGGGAAAGGGGAGGCAGGAGGAGGAGAGACCCGAGGCGGATCAACTGGTCCCGTAACGGAATTGACACCCTGCTGCTTGGGAGAGCCCGATTGTCCTGCGGAGCCGTTTGTTGCCGGATACTCGATGGTCGGTTGCGTCGTGTCTGGCGACCAGTGTTGGGACTAACGCGTTATTAAGTAACGCGTTACAGTAACTACGTTATTATTGTGGTAACGAGCACGGTAACTAGTTATTATGCCAAAATCAGGAACGCGTTAATCGTTACTGGGATTTAGATAGGCTCGTTACTCGTTACTTCGTGTGGTGGCATCGCGGAGCTTCCACAGATTCAGTAACATTAGCAAGTGGTGGAGGCAGCAGGTGGAGGAGGGAGAGGGGAGACAGGAGGAGAGACAGGAGGAGAGACCCGAGGCGGACACCGGTCCGAGTATCAGGTGAACTGAACTTCAGGTAAGAAGTTATGAGCTGCAGTCTATCTGGTCAGATATAAACCAAGTTTAGGTGGAGTTTATTTTCGTTATGCTGACTTTTTACAGTCAGTTACAATAACTCGTACTGTGTGCTAGCTAGCATGACGGAGTTTCTATACAGCTGGGTGGTGCTATGATGTTACTGATAGTGAACTTTATTTTGTTCATAAGTTATTAGAGTTGCCAACCGTCCCGTCTGGTATTCAGAGAAAATATTACGCGTTTCTTATTGAGGTGAAAAGGATCAGTTTGTCCTGTAATTCAGCTACAATGAAAAAGACACAAAGCTGGAGTTATTCTGTCTTTGCTGCACAGCTGCCTCTTCTTCTTTCATTCTCTCACCCTCCCTCTCCCGTTTCTACTTCAATCATGAAAACTGATCAATGATCAGCTGATCGTCTCTCTTGTTTGTTTATCGCTCACTTTGCGCCAGAAAGAAGAAACCAGCCGATGTCGCACTAAACAACAGCAGCACGTTTAAGCTTGATCAGCTGTTGTTAGAATGTATTTAATATTAATTTCTAGTATCAGCTGATGTTTGCTGGAGCCACAGCTGTAAACCTGCTGGTCATGATGTGGGTTTGGATATGTGGTGAGAGGGAAACATGAAGATGAAACCAGGAGATGTCCTTACTGAATCATCAGAGCTGTGATGGAGAAACAGGTTTACCTTTTAGGTAACATGAATGAGTTGAAGTTATGAACTGTTTCTGAGAGACAAATAACCCCAGGATCCTTTTCTGTGTAGCTGACAGCTGGTAACTGTGCAGGGGCGGGTCTAGCAAAGTGTTGCCAGGGGGGCAGGTAGGGCATTAACAGGGAGAGGGGGGCACAAAGACATACTTTCTTATTCTCATTTAAAATGTCTCGCTTTTAATAAATAATTATCTGAATCTTACAACAAACGTTTGATAGATTGATGCATATATACCATCAGAACAGTGAACATCACTGTCACAACAGTGTTTGTTTTCATTCAAAGGCTTTATGATTTTTCCTATAATGGCGGCCGGTCTCTAGTCAAAATGCCCGGGACGATTTTCTGTCCCAGTCCAGCCCTGTATGCAGCTCATCTGCAGTCTGCTGTTACCTACATCTTCTTATTCAGAAGGCAGAATTTCAGAGTTCTGAGTACAATCAAAGCATCACGACTGCAGTTTTTGTGTTGGATGTAAAAAGCGCACATGACGCTGTGACGTAGGCTAGAATCATGGCGGCGGTCAACGACGGTCCAGGCGTGGGATTTCTCTCGTGGAAATATGCACATTATATTTTCCTTTCTATTGGTAGGTGGCACAGTGCACTGTGGCAAGTAAGCAAGCTAGAAGACTGGCAAAGTTATGGAAGCAACACATTAACAAGAGAATTCTGAGTAAAACCAAAGTTACTTTCCCGAGTAACTAGTTACTTTGAAAGTAACGAGTAACTTGAAGTAACTGAGTTACTTTTGATAGAAGTAACTAGTAATGTAACTAGTTACTATTTTAAAGTAACTTACCCAACACTGCTGGCGACACTCTCGATGGAGGACATTGAACGACATCTACCAATTCGGAACCACGATAACAGAGTTCTGGCTGATTGGAGCTTATCGAAGTACAAGAAGCAGCTACAGCTGTTCAAAATCCCATAACGCTGTTCGACATGATAGACGATGGGCTGTGAGTACTCAGACTGTGTTTTGAACACAATATGGATAAGATCTTGAAGAAGAACAACGGGAATTGAGAGAATTAGACCAACTGTAAAAATTGGATGCAGTCGTTCGCACTGGCACCAGCTGAAGGCCAGCCAAGGTTGAAGCTGACTGAAACAACCAAATTCTCCATGATAACAGGATTGTTGTCCTTCAAGGCCATCCGCGTTGATCGAAGATTGTTGACTTTTGCTTAACCGTGTAAAGAGACACTTTCTCTCGGTTGAACACGGAACACACACACACACATGAACACACACATGTACACTGACACAGACCTACACTCACCCCCCACCCCCTCCGAACGCCTTCGAAGCTTATGTCTTCTGTGTTGTGAGATGATTCATGTGCTGAGGTGGTTTTTTCTGTTCTCAAACTGATCTCCCTGTTGGAGCTCAGTCTGGGGGGGAGTTATTTTTTTTCCTCGTCTTTCCTCATGTGGTGCATTTTCCATTGTTATACCTCTCTGACCCGTCTTCCCCATGTGATGTTTGTGTAATGTATGTATGGTCGGAAGGGTAAGATGGCGCTGGCAAGGCTGGCAGCCTTAACCCAATTTCCCTCGGGATGAATAAAGTATGATCAATCAATCAATCATTCAATGTTGCCACCACCCCTCCGACTTGGGCACCATGTGAAGTGGAGAGGCCCAGGCACTGTTCAAGCGCTGCGCAATGCCCAGGCGCTCCATGGCCTCAAACTCCTCCTGGGTGATGGACAGTTTCGCAGGGTAGCGGCTACACGCGCGCGCAAACACCGGGGAACCAACCATGGCGATGTAATCCTCAACCCTGTATTTTGCTGCCGCGCTGGAGAAATTAGGAGTTGACAGCGACAGAAACTCTTACAGCAAACGCTGAAATACGTATCCAGAGGCCACCAAACTGGCCCCAATAAGGGAGTGAGCGGCCCGGGTTAGACAGGGTAGCGAGAAGAACGACAGAGCATCAATCAAGCGTCTGTGAGCAACGTTGACTAACAGTCCGTGGGCACAAAAAAAAATCGGTGCCGAGCTGGCAGCAACAAAAAAGTTCCACTGGAATTTCCGGCCGTGGAAACTAACAGTCACTAACCTTTCCCCATTAGTTGCAATACTAGAACCGTTAGCCGCAATCAGCTGCAGTCCGTGGCTTGCCGCTAAACTGTCCGCAGCGGTGGGTGGGATGAGGCTCTTCTGGGAGCCAGAGTCAACCAGCACGAGTCTTCAATGAAGAGCATCGTCAGCGCCCGTGGCCGCTCCTGCACGGCAGCCCCGTTTCACTGAGCCAGAAAAAGAGCAGGGTGGCAGGCAGCGATGTGCTCTGGCGCCAAAACCGCCATACCAAGCATGTTGCTGAATTTTGCAAAGGATGGATGGAGGGAAGGGAAGGTGGCAAGGATGATTGTAGTGAATGGAAGTGTGAGTAAAATTATGTTACTCCTGTGAGAAAGCTGTGTTTAAAGGTATCCGCTGAGAATGGACCCTGTTTGCACATAAACGAGAATGAACAGCTAGCAGAACTGGAGGAACCTATATAGATGACAGCCGGAAGGAGCGTGTTTGGAGGCGTGGTCCTGCTCCTGAAATTCCGATACATAATCTCCAATAAAACTTTATTGACCCCGAAGGAAATTGGGTTAAGGCTGCCGACCTTATGCCAGCACCATCCGTGGTTTGTATCATATCTATCTAATAGACTCCAGTTTGTGCATGTAAATGGAGAGTCCTCTTCACACACTAATTATGGTTAATTATGGAGTTCCACAGGGTTCAGTGCTAGGACCAGTTCTGTTTACATTATACATGCTTCCCTTAGGCAGCATCATTAGAAGACATAGCATACATTTACACTGCTATGCAGATGACACCCAGCTCTATCTGTCCATGAAGCCAG